>NC_041728.1:66464888-66767919 GCF_004115215.2 Ornithorhynchus anatinus
CTTTTGCCTTCTTTTGCCACCACTGCTTCCATTACCCTGTTGTTGGGGCAGTTTGGTTTACGCAAAATATTGTCATTCATGAATCACAGTCAATCCTAATTGAGAAGCAGTGTGGTATTGTGGAGAGAGCATGGGCCTGGGAGTCAGAAGGTCATGGGTTCTAATCCCAGCTGTACCACTAATCTGTTGTGTGACCTTGGGCATGTCCATCTGGAAAATGGGGATTGAGACTGTGAGCCCCACATGGGACAAAGACTTTGTCTAACACGATTTGTTGGTATCCATCCTAGAGCTTAGTACAGTGCCTGGCCCAAAATAATCTCTTAAATTATTATTATTATTATTACTAAGTGCCGTCGAGTCGTTTCCGATTCATAGCGACTCCAACAAATACCATTAGAAAATGACAGTAGTCATGTGATGGAGGGTCAATTCACTGTTTATGTATGTAGAACCAGGGCAGTAATATGGTGGGAGGGTGAGGGCTGGGATAATAATAATAATAATAATAATGTTGGTATTTGTTAAGCACTTACTATGTGCAGAGCACTGTTCTAGGCACTGGGGGAGATATAGGGTAATCAGGTTGTCCCACGTGAGGCTGTGGATGGGGTTGAAGGTGAGGGTGAGAGAGGGGAACAAAAACAGCTGCTCTGTTTTACAGAGAATATAGCCAATTCGTGGTCATAGTAGGGTAAAGGTCAGAAGGCTAAACAATTCCACTCATGCAAAATGATTATTTGATCTGGATGGCGTTCAGAAGGCCGAACAATGTAGCAAACGGGCTCATTGGTTTTTTTGTTTTCTTCCCATTTGTTTGGAACAGATGGAACTAGGAAAGCAAAACATTCCTAATGACACAGTGTAATGGGTTGGTAATGCAATGGGGCCGATCCTGAAGCCAAGGGTTCTGAGGGTTTACTTGATGCTACTCAGAAACGGGCTTGCATTTTCCCTCCGGTGCTCCTTTTGGAGTTGGTGAGCTGTCCCCCACTCCCTGGCTGGAAGCAGCGGCGATCCTCCAGTGGCTTCAGCTGGCAGCTCCCCGATTCAGTCCTCTGGGAAAGCTGAGGAAATAGGGGGCGTTTCTGCTGCGGGCTCACAGTTTTGGAATGCCCTGCCAGTCTAATTGAAGAGCAAAATCTGTCCTGTGCAGCTGGAGCACCAGGTGCTTTCGGAACGGCTCCCATTGTTGAGATGTCACTTTTCCCAGTTGTTTTAGTTCAGCTCCTGAAAATAATAATCATCATCTTGATGGTATTTGTTAAGTGCATACTATGTGCCGGGCAGCATGCTAGTCGCTGAGGTGGTAGGGATTGCATCTCTTTTTTGCTGTATCGTATTTTCCAAGCTCTTAAGTTCAGTGCTCTGCACTCAATAAGGGCTCAGTAAATATGACTGAATAGAATGAATACAAGCAAATGGAGTTGGACACAGGTTCTGTCCCATGTGGGGTTCACAATCCCAATTCCCATTTTACAGATGAGGTTACTGAGCCCTGGAGAAGTGAAGTGATTTGCCCACGGTCGCACAGCAGGCAGGTAGCCGATGCGGAATTAGAACCCGTGACCTTCTGACTCCCAGGCCCATGCTCAATCCACTACACCCTGCTGCTTCTCATGGAGTTTAAGCCCAGAATCACTAACACGTTGTGTCTTTAATGGGACAGGCCAGTGGAAAGTATACAACTTTCATTCATTCGATTGTATTTATAGAGCGCTTATTGTATGCAGAGCACTGTACTGAACAACTGGGAGAGTACAGTCTAACAATAAACAGACACATTCCCTACCCACAGTGAGGTTCAGGGACTGAAAATGTTTCCAATGGATCCAGTGCAGAGAAAGCCCAACAACCCCGTACAGGCCAAAATTCTCCTTCTCCAATTCTCCCTAGAAAGCACAGGATGCCTTATTTATTTATTTATTTTAAATTTGCTAAGTGCTTACTATCAGTCAATCAAATTTATTGAGTGCTTATGAAGGGCATTGTATTAAGCGATTGGGAGAGCACAACAGAACAACATAAAATGCACGTTCCCTGCTACAACGAGCTCTGTGCCAGGCACTGTAATAAGCGCCGGGGTAGATATAATCAGTCGTCACTTAATCATCAAATCATCCATCATAAATCAGTCATGTTTATGGAGCGCTTACTGTGGCAGAGGACTGTACTAAGCACTTGGGAGAGTACAATAAAACAATAAGCAGACCCATTCACCGCCCACTATGAGCTTACATTCGAGAGGGCGCAGAGAAGTTAAATGACTGGCTTAAGATCACACAGCAGACAAGTGGTGGAGGCACAATTAGAACCCAGGTCCTCTGTGTTCTTTCCATTAGACCACACTGCTTTCCCAAGTAAGGGAAGCTCTACAGAGGGGCAACTTCTACAATCCAGTTGTGGCCTAAACACTAGAGATTTAATGAAAAGTGGGTTTTATCCTCTGCTTGCCCATTCATTCATTCATTCATTCAATCATATTTATTAAGCACTTACTGTATGCAGAACATCGTGCTAAGTGTTTGGGAAAGAATTATGCAACAATAAGCAGTGACATTCCCTGCCCACAAAGAGCTCACAGTCTAGAGGGAAAACTCGACAGGTCCCATGGATATTCAAACTCCGATTGCTGGATTCGGAGTCCAGTCCATCTACTTTCCTTCCTTTTTTTCTGAAGCTGCAGTTGGGAGGCAGATTTTAAGCTGGAGATCTTTATGTCAGTTGCATGATCCTCATGAAAACCCTTTTTCATGGAATTGGAACATCACCATTCTTGATATTTCAGTTTAAAGCCACTTAAATCATTCCTGTTTTAGATGGTGGGCACTCATTCATTCAGTGGTATTTATTGAGCGCTTACTGGGTGCAGAGTACTGTACTAAGCGCTTAGAAAGTACAATTCGGCAACAACATGCTTGCAGTCTAGAAGGGGGAGACAGACAACACTAATGTTTAGCTGGGGAAGATGTAACTTTTCACCCATGTAGTTAATATAAATCAACGAAGCTTTGGAAAACCTTCTCAAAGGTCAAATACAGCAAACAAAGATGTTTTCAGTTTGATAGGCTTTTCAGGGGAGACAGTAATTACGTTCCGGAGAAACACTACAATGCAAATACTTTCATACTTCCCCCCTACCTAAACGAATGAAGCTCGGGCTATTCTTAACTTGATATTTAAAGTGGTGATTGAATTGCAACATTTAAATAATCCTCTCCTTTGTGACCTCGCCCCCTGTGATGTCACGAACAGCCAGTGTTATCTTGGCAATTTTACAAGAAAAAGTTGCTTGGGAGAGACACACCCAGAGAGTGACAAGGCAGAGGAATTTTAGAAATGTTTTCTTTCTGTTTTGCAAAAAAAAACAGTCTAATGAAGACTGGGTGTTGGGCACCTGGAAAACTGAACTGAAGGTCTCAGAGATGTTTATTTAAAGAAATTCATTCATTCATTCATTCAATAGTATTTATTGAGCGCTTACTATGTGCAGAGCACTGTACTAAGCGCTTGGGATGAACAAGTCGGCAACAGATAGAGACAGTCCCTGCCGTTTGACGGGCTTACGGTCTAATCGGGGGAGACGGACAGACGAGAACGATGGCGATAAATAGAGTCGAGGGGAAGAACATCTCGTAAAGACAATGGCAACTAAATAGAATCGAGGCGATGTACAATTCATTAACAAAATAAATAGGGTAATGGAAATATATACAGTTGAGCGGACGAGCACAGTGCTGTGGGGATGGGAAGGGAGAGGTGGAGGAGCAGAGGGAAAGGTGAGGTGATATTGATGAAATGCCCTTTATTTATGGAATTTATTGTGTTATTACATAATAATAAAGATAATAATAGTATTCAAGTCCTATTACATAATAATAAAAATAGTATTTGTTAATAGCATGTGCCAAGCACTGTACTAAGTGCTGGGTTAGATGCAAGATAATCAGATCCCACAAAGGGCTCATAGTCTAAGTAGGAGGGAGAAAAGGCATCCAATCCCCATTTCCCGGATGAGGGAACTAAGGCACAGAGAAGTGAAGAGACTTGCCCAGGAAGTGAGCAGACTGGGGGAAGAGGCCGGATTAGAATCCAAGTCCTCTGCCTCATGCTCTTTCCACAACACTGGGAAAGATAGAAAACATTCGGATCCGATGCAGTCCCTTCTCCCCCCGGAGCTTTATAAAGCTTGCCCTGCCCTCTCCGCACTCTGTGGCATTCCACGGCTTTTGGGCTTTTTTGGTCACTCTCCTGGGTCCTAATCTACCCTGCTACTACTAAGCCTCTCCCCACTCCAAATCCGGCAATTTCCACTTCCCTACCGGACCTCAGCCGCAGAGGCCATTACAAGCCCTCAAGGCCCAAGCCCAAACTGCTGTCTTCCCTCAGTCTCCTTGCCCCCAAAGTTCCAGTGTTCCTGGTTCCCTGACCTATAAAACCAAGAAGCAAAGTCCACACCAGAGTAATAATAATAATGTTGGTATTTGTTAAGCGCTTACTATGTGCCGAGCACTGTTCTAAGCGCTGGGGTAGCCACAGGGGAATCAGGTTGTCCCACGTGGGGCTCACAGTCTTCACCTCCATTTTCAGATGAGGTAACTGAGGCCCAGAGAAGTGAAGTGACTTGCCCACAGTCACCCAGCTGACAAGTGGCCGAGCCGGGATTCGAACCCATGACCTCTGACTCCAAAGCCCGTGCTCTTTCCACTGAGCCACGCTGCTTCTCCAGAGTACAGTGCTCTGCACATAGTAAGTGCTCAATAAATACTATTGAATGAATGAATGAATGAAAGCAGACAGCCGCGGGTCAGAGGAAGCGGGTGGTGGAGGCGGGAAGAGCTACCGTCCTCCTCTGCCAAGTCCTCCCTCCTCCTCCTTCAAGCCTTCTGTCGCCTTCGCCGTTCCTACCTCTTCTCCTCCCATCCAGATCCAGCCTTGCCCCCAGCCAACCTTGTCGGGGAGGATGGTACGATTGAGCGGGGGACCCTAGGGCAGTTGACGTTGGAGGAGATTTACTTCACTGGGCGGGAACGTGTTCAGGTAACGAACACCCGTCATTTTGGGATGGGCACTATTCATGTCCCTGAAAGCTGAGGGAGTTTCCCCACACATCCATTCCAACACTCAACTGACTCAGTGAGTCAGTCAATCGTATTTATTGAGCACTCACCGCGTGCAGAGCACGGTACTAAGCACTCGGGAGAGTACAGTAGAACAATATAACAGGCACATTCCCCGCCCACAGTGAGGTTACCGTCTAGAGGGGGGCGACTGGCATGGATACAAAGAAATAAATTAGAAACAACCTAACATCAGTGAGGGAGGTTGGGGAAAAGCAAACAGGCAACATTAAGAGGGGCCCAGTTTTCAAAAAATTAAACCATATCCAGTCTGCCTCAACTGGTGATTACTCTGCTCATATCAATCGATCGGTGGTATTGTCTGAGCGTTTCCTGCATACAGAGCACTGTAATAATAATAAGGTTGGTATTTGTTAAGCGCTTACCATGTGCAGAGCACTGTTCTAAGCGCTGGGGGAGATACAGGGCAATCCGGTTGTCCCACACGAGGCTCAAGGTCATCATCTCCATTTTACAGATGAGGTAACTGAGGCACAGAGAAGCTAAGTGACTTGCTGCCCATAGTCACACAGCTAAATGCTCAATATACATATACTCAGCTGCTTCTCCTATGTAATTTGTGTTAATGTCTTTGTCCCTCACTTGGTTGTAAGATCTTCGTGGATAGGTATTGTACCTGTCACCTCTCTTATACTGTACTCTCCCAAGGGCTTAGTACAGTCTTCTGCTTAAAGTGTTTAATAAATATCATTGATTAACTGGTTGAGAAAAGTGTCTATGAAATGTGTTTTTAAGGTTATAGAATCCAGGCCCTTAATTTCTCTCCGGGTAGAAAGGAAAGCCTCGCCAGTCGTCAGATGATCGCAAAATCAAGTTTCCTTGCGTCAACTCTCACCTCAGTGAAATCCTCCTCCCTCGCCCGTTAATCAGAATTTGTTCTGTACACACACCTCTTCTGGAATCCTTATGAAAATCTTACAGTTGAACTGTATTTTCCATGTGTTATAAATTTACCTTTCAGTGTGGGGTATTTTTTTCCAACACGACCATAAAAACGCAGTCAACAAACTAAGCTGTATTTATGGCAGCTCTTTCAACGTGATAGCAGCCGTTTCTAATTACGAAACTCAATAACTGAGCCTGAGTAAAATTATAGGTACTAAATTTTGATGGTGTTAAAAATTATGGAAAATGCTGTATCTGTGACAGCACCAAAACAGTGATTGTTAAGGCTTTCGTGAAGATACTTTAAATTGCTAAGTGATCACATTTAAATGCCCGGAATATATTTGGAGAGGAAAATAAATACAGATTTCTACACACCTGTGTGCGGCGTGCTGAGAACCAACAATCTCAGCCTGGATTGAGAATCGATTTTCAGAGTTTATGCTTGATTGATATGATTACTTTCCCTTTGGATTGTTTTATCGATAGCAGAGAGAAGCAGCGTGGCCTAGTGGAGAGAGCGTGGGCCCGGGAGTCAGAAGAACTAGGTTCTAATTCTGGCTCTGCCACATGGCTTCTGTGTAACTTTGGGCAAGTCATTTCATTTCTCTGTGCCCCAGTTACCTCATCTGTAAAATGGGGAATAAGACTGTGAACCCCATGTGGGGATGGGCTGAGGTGGATAGGGAGCAGGGTTTAGAACAGTGCTTGGCACATAGTAAGTGCTTAAATACCATTATTATTATTATACTCAGATGCTTATTACACTCAGGTGCTAGAGGGTGGGGCAGAGGACAGGGGGTGGGGCTGAGGTGGATAGAGAGCTGGGTTTAGAACAGTGCTTGGCACATAGTAAGCACTTAAATACCATTATTATTATTATACTCGGGTGCTATTATACTCGGATGGAGCCGAGGACAGGGGGTGGGGCTAGCATTCCCAGGTGTGAGGGGATGGGATGAGGTGGATAGAGAGCAGGGTTTAGAACAGTGCTTGGGATTCTATATCCCCTTGATTCTATTTACTGCTATTGTTCTTGTCCGTCCGTCTCCCCCGATTAGACTGTAAGCCCGTCATTGGGCAGGGACTGTCTCTATCTGTTACCGAATTGTACTTTCCAAGCGCTTAGTACAGTGCTCTGCACATAATAAGCGCTCATTAAATACTATTGAATTGAATTGACATGGACTGTGTCTAACCCGATTAACTTGGATCTACCCCAGTGCTTGACACATCATGAGCACTTAGCAAGTACCAATAAAAAAAATAGTGAGAATGGAAATGGACCACTTTGGAAGCCTTGCCCGAGGGATGCAAAATCAATCAATCCGTCAGTGGTATTTATCGAGCACTTACTATGTGCAGAGCAGTGCACTAAGCTCTTGGGAGAGTATAATACAGCAGAATTAGCAGACACATTCCCTGCCCATAAAGAACTTACGGTCTAGAGGACTGCAAAATCCACTTCCGTAGCTATGGAACCTATTGAATCAGTACATCCTCAGGAGTCTAATAATAATGGCAATAATTGTGATATCGGTTATATGCTTCCCATGTGTCAAGCTCTTAACAAATACCATTAAAAAAGAGTACTGTACTAAGCTCTAGAGTAGAGAGAAGATAATCAGGATCCACATGGGGCTCACAATCTAAATAGGAGGGAGCACAGGGACTGAATCCCCATTTTGCAGATGAGGCAACTGAGGCACAGAGAAGTGACTTTGCCCAAGGTCACACAGACGAGTGGTGGGGCTGGAATTAGAACCCAGGGCCTCTGACTCTCAGGCCCTTGTTCTTTCCACTAGACCACACTTTTTCCCATAGAGCTGTTCTACCTAGTGGCAGGCCATATTTTAAGTGGCAGGACAGAATCTTTAACCGGTTCCTCTCTTCCTACTTCAATTAATCAGTCATATTTATTGAGCACTTACGGTGTTCAGAGCATTGTACTAAGCACTTGGGAAAGTACAATAGAACAGAGTTGGTAGACATGTTCCCTGCCCACAATAAGCTTACTTTACCCTTTAGAGAAGCAGCATGGCTCGGTGGAAAGAACCCAGGTTTGGCAGTCAGAGGTCATGGGTTGGAATCCCGGCTCTGCCACTTGTCAGCTGTGTGACTCTGGGCAAGTCACTTAACGTCTCTGTGCCTCAGTTACCTCATCTGTAAAATGGAGATTAACTGTGAGCCTCACATGGGACAACCCGATTTCCCTGTATCTACCCCAGCGCTTAGAACAGTGCTCAGCACATAGTAAGAGCTTAACAAATACCAACATTATCATTATTATTACACTTATTCTCTCAGGGAACCCAATTTCTTTCAAGGCTTCGATTGTCACCTTCAATAGGAATGATTCCCAGATAACAATAATAATTGTGGTATTTGTTAAACACTTTATGCCAGACACTGTATTAAGCACTGATGTGGATAGAAGATCATCAGGTCAGACACTGTTCCCTGTCCCGCCTGGGAGTCTCACAATCTAGAGGAGAGGGAAGACATGTATCAACCGCCTCCCCTCCCCGCATTTTTCAGGTGAGGAAAATGAGGCATAGAGAAGTTAAGTGACTTGCTCAAGGTCACGCAGCAGGAAATTGGTAGAAATTAGAACCCAGGTCCTCTGACTCCCTGGACTGCGCTTCCTCCATTAGGTCACAATCTGCTCTCCCCTTTAGGTCACACTGCATCTCAGGTTGACATCTCTAACGCTGACCTAACTCCTTATCAACAAAGACCATCTACGGAGTCATTTTTGAATACAACGGACAGATGTATGTAATAGAAACTCAAATTGCCTCCTGCCTTCAGGATAACTCTACCCTGATTCCCTGCCAGCACCTTGAGCTGAATGTAATAAAAACGGAACTCACTGTCCCTCCTAAACCTGACTTTCTCAGTCCCTTTCCCAACACAGTCAAAATTACCATCATCCTCTCT
Source organism: Ornithorhynchus anatinus (assembly GCF_004115215.2). Lineage (NCBI taxonomy): Eukaryota > Metazoa > Chordata > Mammalia > Monotremata > Ornithorhynchidae > Ornithorhynchus > Ornithorhynchus anatinus. Next base: position 66,473,855 of record NC_041728.1, read on the forward strand.
CCCCTACAAGCCTGCAGTCTTAGTAGTTTTATTCTTGACTCCTTCTCTCCAATTTGCTACCCAATTCATTTCAGCATTTAGGTCAGAGGCCGTGGGTTCTGATTAGAGAAGCAGCGTGGCTGCATCAACCCTAAAATGGGGATGAAGACTGAGAGCCCCATGAGAGACAACCCGATCACCTTGTATCCCCCCAGCGCTTAGAACAGTGCTTTGCACATAGTAGGCGCTTAATAAATACCAACATTATTATTATTATCTGAATCGTCTGGTGCTGTCGGAAGCAAATTTGGATCCAACCGCGTTTGGTAAGCTTTGCCTCTGATGATTTTATACCTATAACTTGTTCTTGCCTAAAAATGCAGTAGTTGAGCGGCAAGTCCCGAGACTCCATTACTCTGTCAGCCTCCTCCCACCGCCCACTGCCCTTTTAAGCCGCATCCCAACATGAACCATCCCATCTCTGCCTGTTGCTCACCAGCACGGTATGTCTAATGCTGCAGCTTCCCGTCGATCGGCAGCTACGTCTCAGCGCTTCCCAGCGTGCTTCAGCACGTCCTTGACATACTTGTCTGCCCTCTTCTGCCCTTCCCTTAAGATATTGTCCAGAATCTTCTTTTAGTCACTTGAGTGTTCTGGTGCCTTTTTGTCCCGCGAAAGTCTGACCTGTAGTGAGCCGAGGCCTCATTCCCGCTTCCTTTGTCTTCCTGTTATGATTTCTGACATTGTTCTGGTTTCATGTTTGACAGCACACAGTAATTGACTAAAAATTGAATATACTTGCCCCAGATTTCTCTTCTGCCGAAAAATTGCATCGGCCAGGACATTTATTGGAGAGCTGAATGTGATGGGTGATTTTAAACAGAAAACCATTTATTGCCTGGCTTACGAATCAGTCGGAAGAAATGACTGCCGTTTGGGAGAGTCTCGCAGAGAGGAAAGCACAGAGTTGAACGGGAACTTTATTAAGGGATTATATTATGCATTCCCCACCTGCTGGGATTTGTATGATTTGTAATTCCTTTCAGTTCTCTGGATTTTCAGTGCTTTATTTGCTAGGATGTTTTAGAAGGGAAGACATAAGGCAGTGAAAGCCCAACTCAAATCCAGTTCTATTGCTCAGCTGATTTAACAGGACCACTACATTCCTAGTATATACTTTGTTCTTTATTAATGTCTTCTTCATGAATATTATTAATGTTGGTTGAACTTGTCAGCTATGTATCTTTGGTGGCTCAGTGGAAAGAGCACGGGCTTTGGAGTCAGGGCTCATGAGTTCGAATCCCAGCTCTGCCACTTGTCGGCTGTGTGACTGTGGGCAAGTCACTTCACTTCTCTGCGCCTCAGTTCCCTCATCTGTAAAATGGGGATTAAGACTGTGAGACCCACGTGGGACAACCTGATTCCCCTATGTCTACCCCAGCGCTTAGAACAGTGCTCGGCACATAGTAGGCGCTTAACAAATACCAACATCATTATTAACTTCTCTATGCCTCGGTTACTTCATCTGTAAAATGGGGATTAAGACTGTGAGCCCACGTGGGACGACCTGATCAGCTTTGCACATAGTAAGCGCTTAGTAGATGCCATCATTATTATTATTATTATGTATACTGAGTCTGTTCCATTGTAGTATCTCCCAAGGGCTTAGTGTTCTGCACACGTTAAGCGCACAATAAATACAGTTGATTGATTAATGATAGTGGCAAGCTATCCTCAAGGCGTCTTGGCCCCCTCGTCTGCTCCCGGCCCATCTCCGCCCGGATCGGCTACGGAGCAGAGTCATTAACCAAATGCTCCCGGAATCTCTGGGTGGATTCAGAACGAGCGAGAACGACGGGCGTGATCTCTGTCGAGCGGCAGTGCTAGGAGCAGGTTCCAGCCCAGCTCTGAGGCCCCTCTGGTTTGCATAGACACGAAGAAAGCGCTTGTTTTCACAACTAGATCTGGGCTCCGGAGATGATTTAGCAAACCGGGCTGCCCCGCCAAGTTCGTCGGCATTCTGATGGTGCTTCTCGTCCGGCCAGGGCAGAGCAGAGGATGCCCTGTTGGTGGTGCCAGAGGTAGGAATACTAATAATAATAACTATTATTATGGCATTTGTTAAGCGCTTACTATTTGTCAAGCACTATCCTAAGCACTGAGGAAGATACAAGGAAATCAGGTTGTCCCACGTGAGGTTCACAGTCTTGATCCCCATTTTAAAGATGAGGGAACCGAGGCCCGGGGAAGTTAAGGACGTGGGGGATGTGTGGGGGGCTCGATCCTAGTCGACCGGGATCTAGCGTCAGTCTGTCAGTCGCGTTGACGGAGGACTTACTCTGTGCAGAGTGACGTGCTAAGCGCTGGGGAGAGGACAGTAGCCAGAAAACATAACCAGTGCCCTTCAGTCTAGCCTGGGAGATAGAAAATGACTTAAGGATCAGGTAGATTGAAGCAACAGGACTGTGTGCAACTTGATTAACTTGTATCTACTCCAGCACTTAAAACAGTGCCTGGCACATAGTAAGCACTTCACGAATATAATTAAAAAAAAAACCCAAAAAAACACACTTCGCTTCTCTGGTGCCAACCTATTCACTGTAGTTTGATCTCACCTATCTCATAGCCGATCTCTCGCCCATATCCTACCTCTGGCCTGGAATGCCCTCCCTCTTCATATGTGACAGACAATTACTCTCCCCACCCCTAAAGCCTTATTGAAGGCGCATCTTCTCCAAGAGGCCTTTCCTAAGTTCTTTTTTCCTCTTTTTCCACTCACTTCTGAGTCAACCTGACTTGTTCCCTTTTCTCACCCCCCTCACCATGCATCCCGTCCCCAGCCCCACAGCCCTTATGTACATATCTGTACGTCCTCCTGAAGATAACGTGTACTCTTTTGATCCTCACCTGGCAAAGGCTCAATAATAATAATGTGCGATTCGTTAAGCGCTTACGACGTGTAAAGCACTGTTCTAAGCGCTGGGGGGGATACAAGGTGATCAGGTTGTCCCGCGTGGGGCTCACAGATTTTAATCCCCATTTTACAGAAGAGGTAACTGAGGCACAGAGAAGTTAAGTGACTTGCCCAAAGTCACACAGCTGGCCAGCGGTGGAGCCGGGATTCAAACCCATGACCTCTGACTCCCAGGCCCGGGCTCTTTCCACTGAGCCATGCATGACAGTGGGGCCTGAGGAATGGAAAGTCACTTGGGTGACTCCAATGATCAAAGGAAGTAGGATGCGAACGAGTCCAGCAAATGCTCCAAGCCTAGATAATTTGAATATTAACGTCAAAAATCATTTACATTATAAGTGAGAAACAGCAGGGCCTAGTGGATTCAGCATGGGCCTGGTTATCAGAAAGAGAGAAGCAGCGTGGCTCAGTGGAAAGAGCATGGGCTTGGGAGTCAGAGGACGTGAGTTCTAATCCTGGTTCGGCCACTTGTCTACTGTGTGACCTTGGGCAAGCCACTTCACATCCCTGCACCTCAGGTCCCTCATCTGTAAAATGGGGATGAAGACTGTGAGCCCCATGTGGGACAAACCGACTACCTTTTATCTATCCCAGCACTTATAACAGTGCATAGCAGCTAGTAAGCGCTTGAAAATATCATCATCATTATTATTATTATTAATGAAGGACCAGCAGTGCCCCAGACCAATGTAGACCAATGAGAAGCAGCGTGGCTCAGTGGAAAGAGCCCGGGCTTGGGAGCCAGAGGTCCTGGGTTCGAATCCCGGCTCTGCCACTTGGCAGCTGGGTGACTGTGGGCAAGTCACTTCACTTCTCTGGGCCTCAGTTACCTCATCTGTAAAATGGGGATTAACTGCGACCCTCACGTGGGACAACCTGATCACCCTGTATCTACCCCAGCACTTAGAACAGTGCTCTGCACATAGCGCTTAACAAATACCAACGTTATTATTATTATTATTAGTCATGACCATCCCCCTTGTCTCTACTGGCCTGTCCCGATTTCACAAGCCCCTTTCCAGTAAGAAAACGAGGCCACCCATCTCTCCACTTTCCTCCTCCTCATAGTCGCCTCTAAACTCCGGCTAGTGGCAGTACCCTAGAACCAAACTATTGAATTGGAAATAGCCGCAAAGAGACCTCAGAAAACAAGTTGGTTCTAACTCTCAGCACCACACCCTGTTGAGAGAATTTGGACAACGTTTTGCCTGCTCGTTTTCTTTGCCAAATAAGAAGTCTCCCACGCATTTTTAATAGCAGTTTCAACTTGAAAGGAAGACCGTTTCTTAACATATTGGAGCAATTTCGTCCACTTATCTTTCTTTTCAATAATTCCAGTTTTATTCCCGAAAGGGGTAGTGGAACTAAAAAGGGTCAGGCTCACAATTTGGGGATTATTTTGTCAAAAATGCTAATAGTCCATCCTGGGAGGAGGAAGACTTTGGCTCTAGCTATGAACTTTGGAACAAGCACTGAGGAGATTTTAAGAAACGAGCACGACCTGGTCTGAATTGAGCTGGGAAATTGGCCCATGAATCTCCCATTCAATAGGAAACTAAATAAATAGTACATTGAAAATCAAAATGCATAAGAATTGGAATGAGGAGAAATTGTAGGGAGAATTTGGAATGTTCAAATTGGTTCCCACCTTATTTACCTTTTGAATCCGGATCCCGGATTGATAAATGTGGACTTGGAAGTCGATGTGAAGAACAATAATTCAACACACCAAGAGGTAGTTTGGAAAAAAAACCAACAGCCATTTGTGGGTGATATCTTAACTTACATTTATTTAGCTTAGGAATGTGTTAAACTTCCATTTTCTCCAAGCTCATTTTGGCCTTGGTATGGGTATCCTCCAGAGAGTTATAGGAGAGAGGTAGGTGGGAGGAGAGGAACGGTTACTCGGTGGAGAAACGGGCCTGCTTGTGTAGCTTTAGGCAGCTGAGCCTAAATCAAACTCATTTTATACCAGCTCTGTGAATGAGCAGGTTCACTGTGGACAGAGAACCTGGCTACCACTTCTGTAATAGCGTATTCTCCGACGCGCTTAGTACGGTACTTTGCACACCGGAAGCATTCAAAAATTACCATTGCTTGAGGAGCCGAATGGTACCAGGCTCTAAAGGTTTTGACCATCTGGACAGTTACCCAGGGAATAAGTCAGAGTGACTATAGCTTTTCTCCTCATCTGGAGAATCAGCCAATAAATCACTAATTATTGAGCACTTACTCAGTACAGAGCACTGTACCAAACACTTGGGAGAGTACAACAGACTTAGCAGACACGTTCCCTGCCCATAATGGAGCTTACACTCCAGAGAAATTCGTATGTGATTTTTAGCAAGGCTGCTGTTTACCAGAAACACTTCCCACAATCGATCAATCAATCCATCAATCAATTGATCAATTCACAGCCTGCCTTCTGGAAGGTTCCCATGGTCAATGACAAATTCAAGCTTAAAAATTACTGAAGGAATCTGAACTGAACTGCCTTAAGGATAATTACTTACCCTCTTCCCTATCTTAACTTCCACCGTCTTGGATTTGAGGGGGATTTTTACAATTGATTTTCATTCGGTAATATGAACTGTCCCACAATCTTGTGTTCTGAAAGAATCAGTAGTGGCTAAAAGAAAATCAGATGGTGCCTGATTTTGTTTCTTCCTTGAGTTCTCTGTGTGTGTGAGAGAGAGATTTTTCAAGGGAATGAAAAGGTCAATTCTGTGTATTTTCAGCAGCAGGCAAATACATTCATCTTAGCCACCTAGTGACATGGAAACTAGTAGGAGACAGTGAGCTCTAATAATAATAATAATGTTGGTATTTCTCAAGCGCTTAGTAAGTGCAGAGCACTGTTCTAAGCGCTGGGGAGGATAGAAGGTGATCAGGATGTCCCACGTGGGGCTCACATTCTTCATCCCCATTTTACAGAGGAGGGAACTGAGGCACAGAAAAGTTAAGTGACTTGCCCACAGTCACACAGCTGACAAGGGGCAGAGCCTGCATTCGAAACCATGCCCTCTGACTCCCAAGCCTGTGATCTTTCCACTGAGCTACGCTGCTTCTCTAGAAGTGGATGGGTTGAAACTGTTTGCTCCATGTGGTCAGGGATCCTGTACTCTATCATACTGTACTCTCTCAAATGCTTAGTACGGTGCTCAGCACACAGTAAGCCCTCAATATATAGTCGATTGCAGGAAAGTGTGGCAAAATCCTTGCCATATTTAAAGAATGGAGGAAGCTTTTGAGCGTCAAGTTTTGTTTAATGGTATTTGTTAAATGATACTACATGCCAGGTACTGTACTGAGCGTTAGGGTAGCTATAAGTTAATCAGGTTGGCCAGAGTCCATTTCCCATCTAAGGCTCACGATCTTCATCCCCATTTTACAGATGAGGTAACTGAGGCACAGAGAAGTGCAGTGACTTGCCCAAGGTCACACAGCAGACAAGAGGTTGAGCCAAGGATTAGAACCCAGGTCCTTCTGACTCTTAGGCCTGTGCCATATCCTTTAGGCCAAGGATTTTTGCTTGCTTCTTGCATCTAATAATTTCCTAAATGATTTTCAGGACCGAGCAGAGCAGCCCCATTATCCGTCCTAGGAAAGCATTCTGATTGAGGTGTTTGGAATAAAATGAAACAATTTCATACCTTCTCTCCAGGCAGCTTGTAAAGTTGAGGGAGCAGGAATCGTATCCCCGGACCATTCGTGTTTCAGTCATTGCTCCGTGCCAACTCCCAGATGGAGAGCAGATAAACAAGTGGTGGACTTCCATGGCAAGGAAGTCATTATTTCTTTGCTGCCCTTCCAGTGGCTTCTTGGAGTCTTATTTGTCTTGTTCCTTAATTCCCGTGCCTCGGTTCCTTGGCTCCACGGAATGAGGATGATAATAATACCTCGACTTTATTTTGCGTTTTTACTTATCTAATAATAATGATGGTGGTATTTGTTAAGCGCTTACTATGTGCAAAGCACTGTTCTAAGCGCTGGAGGGATACAAGGTGATCAGGTTGTCCCACGTGGGGCTCACAGTTTTAATCCCCATTTTACAGATCAGGTAACTGAGGCACAGAGAATAATAATAATAACCTTGATATTTGTTAAGCGCTTACTTTGTGCAGAGCATTGTTCTAAGCACTAGGGTAGATACAGGGTAATCAGGTTGTCCCACGTGAGGCTTACAGTTAATCCCCATTTTACAGATGAGGTAACTGAGGCACAGAGATGTTAAGTGATTTGCCCACAGTCACACAGCTGACAAGTGGTAGAGCCAGGATTTGAATCTGTGACCTCTGACTCCCAAGCCCGGGCTCTTTCCACTGAGCCACGCTGCTTATCTCATTTTTGTCCTTACTGTCTCTTTATGAGGTACATATCTGAGTTCTGTAGTTGTGGAATTTGAGACCCAGAGAGGTTAAGTGTGTTTGCCAGAAGTCACACAGCAGGACTGTAACAGAGCAGATACTAGAACCCAAGCCCTGTGACTCGCAGCCCCGTGCTCTTTCCCCTACTGGACTGAAGAAGCAGTGTTGCCTAATGGAAAGAGTATGGGCCTAGGAGTCAGAGGACCTGGGTTCTAATCCTGGTTCTGCCACTTGTCTGGTGTATAACTTTGGTCAAATCAACTTATCTGGGCTTCAGTTTTCTCATCTGGAAAATGGGTATTAAGACTGAGCCCTATGTGGAACACGGACTGTGTCCAATCGATTTTCTATTCTCCTCCCTAGAACTTAGTCCAGTATCTGGCATATAATGAGCACTTAAATGCCAACAATAATAATAATAATTATGGTATTTGTGAAGTGCTTATTATGTGCCAAGCACTGTTCTAAGCGTTGGGGTTGGAAGCTAATCAGGTTTTCCCACTTGGGGCTCATAATCTTAATCCCCATTTTATAGATGAGGTAACTGAGGCACAGAGAAGTTAAGTGGCTTGCCCAAGATCACACAGCAGACAAGTGGCGGAGCCGGGATTAGAACCCATGTCCTCTGACTCCCCAGCCCGTGCTTTTTCCACTGAGCCAGACCAGAGAAGCAGCATGGCCTACTGAACAGAACACTGGTTTGGGAGTCGGAAGGGCCTGTGTTCTAATCCCAACTTCACCATTTGTTTGTTGCGTGACCTTAGGCAGGATATTTCACTTCTCTGTGGCTCAGTTGCCTCATCTGTAAAATGGGCACTCCTGCTGTAAGCTCCATGTGGGACATGGACTGTGTCCAGCCTGATTATCTTGTATCGACCCCAACACTTAGTGCAGTGCCTGGCACATAGTAAGTCAGTTATTCATTCATTCGATCGTGTTTATTGAGCGCTTAGTGTGTGAAGAGCACCGTACTAAGAGCTTGGGAGAATACAATATAACAGACACATTCACTGCCCACAGTGAGCGTAACTGCTTAAGAAATGCCATAAAAAATTTAAATATATAGTTTTTTTTTAAAAAAAATCAAGTTTCCTTCCACCCATAGGAGCTGGGAAAGGCTTGGAGCTGCTGGGAGATAAGTGTTTTATAAATACACGCTATCATTACTGGCTGAGTCCTGGTCTGAACCTGAGTTTCGGCATTCAGGGAGAGGACCGCGACCCGCCTCCCCTGGAAAAGGCCGCTAAAGAACTTTCCAAGGAGACGGGGATTTTTTCACGTTCGTGGACGCACCACAACCGGCTCCATTTATTTTCCACTTCCTCCTCTTCTCAAGGGCGCCGGTCCCTCAGTCTCTCAGAAGGTCAGTACCCGCAGAAGGAGACAGGCAAGAGGCAAATTTCTGAGGAACACATCAAAGTAGTAATTTCGGTAAAAATAGCTGGATCCAGCCTGTTTGCGAAATGGTTCCGTGTAGCTTTCCTCAAGCACCCTCATTAGAGTACCTCTCACCCACATATTCCAACCGGAATATTCCAAGGAAGCTGTTTTCTTCCTCTCCCCGAGGGGCCTCGGGCTTTATCATCCGGGGAGCTCTCCAGCCATATCAATACTATTAATGATAACGATCGTGATATTTGTTACGTGCTTACTATGTGCCAGGCATATACTGAGTCCTGGGATGGATACAAATAAATAATACAAATAGATTGAATTGGACAACAGTCCCTGTCCCACGTAGGATTCACAGACTTAATCCCCATTTTCCAGATGAGGTAACTGAAGCCCAGACAAGCGGAGTGATCTGCCCCAGGTCTCACAGCACACAAGGAGCAGACCCAGGATTAGAGCCCAGGTCCTTCTGTCACCCAGACCCGTGCTTTAGAGAAGCAGCTTGGCTCGGTGGAAAGAGCCCGGGTTTGGGAGTCAGAGGTCATGGATTCAAATCCCGCCTCTGCCACTTGGCAGCTGTGTGACTGTGGGCAAGTCACTTCACTTCTCTGTGCCTCAGTTCCCTCATCTGGAAAATGGGGATTAACTGTGAGCCTCACGTGGGACGACCCGATTCCCCTCTATCTCCCCCAGCGCTTAGAACAGTGCTCTGCACATAGTAAGCGCTTAACAAATACCAACATTATTATTATTATTATCATTATCCTCCAGGCCACGCTGTTTCCTATCAATCCTATCCTATCCTTTCCCAGAAATTCCAGGGAAAAGCTTACCTACCCTGCGTTTCATGGTTCTGGAAGTAGCAAGCATATTTCCCATAGACACTTCCAAATACAATTCTCTAGTCTGCAAGCTCGTTGTGGGCGGGGACCTTGTCTATCAACTCTGTTGGACCGTATTCTTCCAAGCACTTAGTAGAGTGTTCCGCCCATGCAGCAACATGGCCTGGTAGAAAGATCACGGGCCTGGGAGTCAGAGAACCTGGGTTCTAATCCCATTTTTACCATATATCTGCTGTGTGACCCCGGACAAGTTACTTCACTTCTCTGTACCTCAGTTACCTCATCTGTAAAATGGGAATTAAGACCGTGAGCCGTATGTAGGAGAGATTGTATCCAAACTTATTTTTTCGTAGCTACTCCAGTACAGCACCTGGCACCTAGTAAGTGCTTAACAAATATAACAGTTAGTATTACCAGTAATTGTTTAAAAAAAGAAGAAGCAGAACTTTTATTCTGCATGTGCAGTTCAGATGGCTCTCACCCTGGCACGGATCATTTGCTTGAACTTCCCGTGGCATGCCAGTCAATCAGTGGTTGGTATTGAGTGTGTACTGTGTGCTGGGCACTGTAATAAACGCATGGCAGCTACTGAGTGCCGACTGTAAGCACTTGGGAAGGTACAAATGAGTCAGAGATGAAACTTCATTAGACACTGCTCATTCCACTGCTCATTCCCGAGGAGCTGTGTCACCTAATGGATAGAGCACAGGCCCGGGAGTCAGAAGGACCTTGGGTTCTAATCAGAGCTCTGCCACTTTTCTGCTGTGTGACCTTAGTTAAGTCACTTAACTTCTCTGTGCCTCAGTTACCTCATCTGTAAAATGGGGAAAAATAATAGTTTTTGTTAAGCGCTTACTATGTGCCAAGAACTGTGAGCCCCATGTAGGGCATGGACTTTGTCCAACATGATTGGCTTGTGTCGATTCCAGCTCTTAGTACAGCACTTAACTACCCTAAGAAAGTTTCCTCTCTGCTTCTTGCAAAAAAAGCAAACGACCTTGATCATTAGCTTCAAGGTTTTCCAATTACTCCTCTTTTTCTAACCTACCTTTTATCATCTCCCTCTCCTCTTTGCTTTTTCCTAGCTAAAGTCCTCACTGTAATTAGCTTCTCACCTTTCCCATAACCAACCTATTGCTTAGTCTTTCCTCCTGTCTGGAAATTCCTCCCACTTCAAATCTGCCAAACCACATCCCTCCCTTCTTCAGAGACCTCCTAAAACGCCCCCTCTTTCGGGAGGCCTTCCCTGATTAATTCTCCCCTCCTGTGTGACCGTAGCATCTTTTCAGCTACCTGGACATGGACACTGTCCAACATGATTTGTTTGCATCCACCCCACTGATTAATACAGTGCCTGGCACGTAACAATTATTATTACCTAGCCATTCAGATGACTACAGTGTGGCTCAGTGGAAAGAGCCCAGACTTGGGAATCAGAGGTCATGGGTTCGAGTCCCAGCTCTGCCACTTGTCAGCTGTGTAACTGTAGGCAAGTCACTTAACTTCTCTGTGCCTCAGTTACCTCATCTGTAAAATGGGGATTAACTGTGAGCCTCACGTGGGACAACCCGATTACCCTTTACCTACCCCAGCGCTTAGAACAGGGTTCTGCACATAGTAAGCGCTTTCACAAATACCAACATTATTACTGAGCCTGTTTATCGATTTGTTCTATTGAAGAGAGAGGATGGCAAAAGACTGCTTCGGGACTCCCTCTAGGTGAATTTTCTTGCCATTTGATGCCGAGCCTCTTATCAGCGGTGGTTCTGGTAAAACTCCTCAAACGTTAGCTGGTTGGCAGACATATTGATGACCAGACATCACAACATCTTGTAGACCTTTGGCTGGCTATGGAGTTTGATGCAACTGTACTGTGTCTTGCAGACTACCTAAGGTCATTTGGATTCCATTTTTAGCTAGTCTGGATAGTTGGTGAGTGTTCTTCCTAAGTATCAGAATCATGACTGTTGTTCAAGAAGTTATGTGGGCAGGTTTGGACTTCCTAAAATGACATGGATCTGTCCTGAGAAGACTGTGGCTCATAAATCACCCTCAGATTTCTTGACTTGTGAAATAATTCGTTTTTTGGGGTTTTTTAGTAACATAGCAACTACAATCTCTTTGGTGCGTCTTCATTTTAATTCACAGTTCATTCAGAGCACCTGTATCATTTGAACAGTCCGGCAGGGAAACCAGGCTGACGTAAATACGTGTGAAAGAAGGAACTGAAGGTCTTTGAGAACCATCTGTGTATGTCGACACTCTGACACCAGAGACTCTTGATGTACACATCGGCTAAGAAGGAGATTCCGCACGGCGGAGTTATCCAGGTCCCAAACTCGCTCAGTGATAGTGTTGGCAGCGTTTCACTCGTGTCCTAGAGGAAAGACCACGGGCCTGGGAGTCAGAAGACCTGGTTTCTAATCTCGCCTCTTCGCCCTTGCCTGCCGTGTGACCTTGGGTGAGTCACTTAACTTCTCTGGACCTCAGTTTCCTCGTCTGTCAAATGGAGTTATGATATCCGTTCTATTTCCTCCTCCTCCCTCCTCCCTGTGGGGGTCCCTCAGGATTCAGTTCTGGGTCCCCCGCCTATTCCATCTACACCAACTCCCTTGGAGGACTCATTTGCTCCCATGGCTTCAACTACCACCTCTATGCAAATGAAACCCAAATTTACATCTCCAGCCTTGATCTCTCTCCCTCTTGGCAGTCTCGCATTTCCTCCTGCCTTCAAGTCATCTCTTTTTGGCTGTCCTCTCATCAACTCAAGCTTAACATGTCCAAAATAGAACTTCGCATCTTCCCACCCAAACCCTGTCCTCCCCTTGGCTTTGCCATCACTGTAGATGGCACCGCTATCCTTTCCGTCTCGCCAGCCCGTAACCTTGGTGTTATCCTTGACCCCTCTCTCATTCAACCCACGTATTCGATCCGTCACTAAATCCCGTCGGTCCCTCCTTCACAACATTGCTAAAATCCACCCTTGCCTCTCCAAACAAAGAGCTACCACATTAATCCAGTCAGCCACTCGTCCTCCCACCTGGATTCCTGCATCTGCCTCCTTGCTGACCTCCCAGCCTCCTGTCTCCAGTCTATATTTCACTCTGTTGCCTGGATCATTTTTTCTACAAAAAACTTCAAGACGTGTTTCCCCATTCCTTAAATTCTCCAGTGGTTTCCCATCCACTGCCGCATCAAAAAAGCCCTCCTCACCCTTGGCTTTAAAGCACTCACTCGCTTTGCCCCCTCCTACTCTCCTACTACAACCCAGCCGGCACACTTTGCTCCTCTAATGCCAACCTTCTCACCGTGCCTCATTCTCATCTATCTCGCCACTGACCCGGCACCCACATCCAGCCTCTGGCCCGGAATGTCCTCCCTCCTCAAATCCGATGACAATTACTCTCCCCTGAATCAAAGTTTTATTGAAGGCACATCTCTGAGAGGCCTCTGCTGATCCTCTTCTCCGAATCTCCCTTCTGCAGGGCCCTGACTTGCTCCCTTTGTTCTTCCCCCCTCCCAGACCTACAGCACTTATGTACATATCTGTAATGTACTTATTTGTGTTGATCTCTGTATCCCCGCCCCGTCTAAACTGTAAACTCATCGCGGGCAGGGAATGTGCCTGTTTATTGTCCTGTTGTGCCCTCTCAAGCTCTTAGTACAGTGCTTTTCACGCAGTTAGCACTCAATAAATACAATTGAATGCATAAATGAGTACTTAAACTGTGAGTCCATGTGGGACATGGAGTCTGATTAATCAATCATTGTTATTTTTGGAGGGCTTACTGTGTGCAGAACACTTGGGAGTGTACAGCAAAACAGAGTTGATAGATACATTCCCTGCCCACAGTGAGGTTAGAGTCTGGAGATTAATTATCTCGTATCTACCCCGGTGCTCAGTACAGTGTTTGGCAAATAAGGGCTTAACAAACACCACCGCTCTTCTTATTGCATTAGGCTTGGACCTTCTACCTGCAACATTTTTACACAGAACAAGTAATCATCCTCTTCGCTTTCCTCTTAAAAGCAATAAAACATCCTGGCACATGGTAGGATGAGATTTGATGTGACATTGGAAAAAAGATTTTTCTTTGTACAAATTACTTGTAGTGGGATTCTGTAAAGGTGAGAAAAAATATATAAAGTATAGATATGTATCTAGATGGCCTTTATTTTTGAAGATATTGATTCAGAAGATGACGATTTAAAAGGTGACATTTCAGACAGTGAGATGCTACTAGTGTAGGTGAATTTGGATGAAATCACTGATGCGTAATGGACGCTACTGGCTCCAGTTTTGGCAAATACTCTAGACCCTTGCTATGTAATTATTATTATGACAGTGTTTGTTAAGCACTTTTATGTATCAAGCATTGTTCTATGGGCTAGGGTTGATACAACGTTATCAAAACCCTGTCCCACCACTGGGCTCACGTGGTGGGAGAACAGATATTGAATCCCCCTTTTACAGATAAGAAAACTGAGGTACAGAGGAGTTAAATAACTTGCCCAAGGTCACCCTACAAGAAATTGGCAGAGCCAGGATTATAATCTGGATCCTCGACTCCAAGGCCCGTGCTCTTTCCCTGAGGCCACGTTGCTTCTATGTTCACTGATTTATCTCAGTTGATTTCCCAGTATTTGCAAGAAGAGCAACCCCTTTTTCTGCAAGGGTGGTTTATTCTCTACAGCGGTGTTCCAGTAATATACTTCATTATCACACTGACATTGACTCTAAGCCTCGTTACAGCTGTAACTAGATTTTCCGCCTCCCTAGCTCGTGTGTGCGTCCTGTCGGGCTACTGATTGGGTCCCTACTTGTTGTCCATTCTCCTAACATGTACTGTATTATTACTATTATTATCGTTATTATTAATGACTGAAAGAGATTTGTTGCCTGCTGATGGACTGACTAAATTCCAGGCCCTAAGTACTGGAAATTCTCTCCTTCCATTTGATGTCAACTGCGGTTTTATTGACGAAACTGTTCCTGAAGCTGGGATGGGTCAATCAATCAAACAATGGTATTTATTGAGGACTTACTGTGGGCAAAACATTGTACTAAGTGATTGGGAGAGAATACTATAATAGAGTTAGTAGATACATTCCCTGTCCACAATGGTCCCTCTACATTGTAAGTTCACTGTGGGCAGGGAATGTTTCTGTTCATTGTTGTATTGAACTCTCCCAAGCGCTTAGTACAGTGCTCTGCACTCAGTAAGTACGCAGTAAATATGATTGAATGAATAAGCTTACAGTCTTCCGTGGCTGGTCCAGGTTTCAAGCAGCATGGTGTAAGAATAATAATAATAATAATGTTGGTATTTGTTAAGCACTTACTATGTGCAGAGCACTGTTCTAAGCGCTGGGGGAGATACAGGGTAATCAGGTCGTCCCACGTGAGGCTCACAGTTAATCCCCATTTTCCAGATGAGGTAACTGAGGCACAGAGAAGTGAAGTGACTTGCCCACAGTCACGCAGCTGAAAAGTGGCAGAGCCAGTATGAGAACCCATGACCACTGACTCTGAAGCCCAGGCTCTTTCCACTGAGCCACTCTGCTTCTCCAGCATATTTTATTTATCCAGGTGTAGTGGATAGAGCATGGGCCGGTGAGTCTGTAGGTCATGGGTTCTAATCCTTGCTCCGCTACTTGTCTGCGGTGTGGCCTTGGGCCTCTCATTTCACTTCTTTGGGCCTCAGTTCTCTCATTTATAAAATGGGGATTAAGACTGTGAGCCCAATGAGGGACAGGGACTGTATCCAACCCGATTTTCTTGTATCCATGCCAGTGCTTAGTACAGTGCCTAACAGTAAGTGCTTAACAATTATAACAATAATAATAATAATTGTATGGGAGTTTGGATATTTCTGCCTGATTACAGTCCTGAAACTCAATATTGGGTTTGACATCCTGGCCTTTTCTCTTCTCTTTTCTCCATGTATGTCCTCCATTGCATCATCAAAGAGCATCCTATTTAGGTGTGACTAATAAGGCAAGAGCTGAGACCACAGTGTGAAGTAACAGGGCAGAGAGTTTCTCAGGATTAGGGGAGAAACAGCATGGCCTAATGGAAAAAGCACCGGCCTGGGAGTCAGAGGACCGGGGTTCTAATCCCGCCTCTGCCACCTGCTTCCTGTGTGACCTTGGGACCTTCTCTGAACCTCAGTTCCTCATCTGTGTAATGGAGAATAAATACTTGTTCTCCCTTCTGCTTGGATTGTGCACCCCATGTGGGATGGGGACTCTGTCCTGATTATCTTGTATAATAATAATAATAATAATGTTGGTATTTGTTAAGCGCTTACTATGTGCAGAGCACCGTTCTAAGCACTGGGGTAGATAGAGGGTAAACAAGTTGCCCCACGTGAGGCTCTGAGTTAATCCCCATTTTACAGATTTGATAACTGAGGCACAGAGAAGTGAAGTGACTTCCCCTCAGTCACACAGCTGACAAGTGGCAGAGCCGGGAGTCGAACTCATGACCTCTGACTCCGAAGCCCAGGTTCTTTCCACTGAGCCACGCTGCTTCCCAAGATTCTCCGTAGTCGGTATCTACCCCAACGTTTAGTTACAGGATTCAGCACCTAGTGAGCACTGAACAAATACCACAGTTGTTAATGGGGAAGATGACTTAGATGAGAAGTCAGAAATGTTCCTCCTCCTGCCTCAGCTTCCTGAAATGGGGGCCTTGGGGTTACATATGGATTCCCCCCTGCCCCTCTGGAGTTGAAAGTCCACAGCCCTGGCATCTCTGCCTTTGCGATTTCAGACATGAAAATAAAATAAAATCCTTCATTTTTTTTCTTTCGAAAGTTATTTTTATTTAACCTTTCCGCCCAGCCCTGACCTTCCTGCAGTCAGTGAGTCTCAGGGAGAGGTTCTATCAGCAGTCTCTCAACCATCCATTGCCACTCACATATTGGGTGCTTGTGCAGAACTTTCGATTCAGCTGCTCTTGTTCATAAGCCTGTTAAGACTGATTGTGTGCCATGTCAATGTCATCAGTAATCTTAATAGTAATGATGGTGTTTGTTAAGTGCTTACTATGTATCGAGCACTGTTCTAAGCATTGGGGTAGCGCTCGCTACGTGTCAGAGACTGTTCTGAATGTTGGGGTAGATACAAGCTATTCAGATTGGACACAGTCCCTGTCCCACATGGGGCTCACAGTCTTAATCCCCATTTTACAGATGAGGTAGCTGAGGGCCAGAGTGAAGCGATTTGCCCAAAGACACAGCAGGCAAGTGGAGGATCCAGGGTTAGAAGCCAGTCTCTTCTGACTTCCAGACCTAAGATCTATCCACTAAGCCACAGTGTTTCTCTAATCATCCCACTGCAGTTCTAAGTTGCTACAGATCCAAAACGACATAGTCTCTTGAGCCCCGGCTTCCATTTCAATGCAGATGAAACCTCAGGCTGGCTAGATCTAAGGGAGACGCCTCTTCTGCTGAAACGCTATAAAATGGCAGCTGGTGAGTGAAGGGAATCACTGAGATCATCTTAACTAGAGTGATGGTTTACTAGTAGGAAGAGTCCTGGACTTGGGGTCAGCAGACCCGTATTCTAGTCCTGGATCTACTATGTGATCTTGGGACAAGTCATTTAACCTCCCTGATCCTCTGTAAAATGGAGATGAAATAGCTAGTCTACCTCCCTCTTAAACCGTAAACCCCGAATGTCACAAGGATTATGTTCTTTCTACTCTAGTGCTTGACACAGTGCTTGGCACATAATAATAAACAATAACTGTGGTATTTGTTAAATGCTTACTCTGTGCCAAGCACCATAATAAGCACCGAGGTAGATAGGATATAATCAGGTTCTACGCTTTCCTGTTCCCGTGAAGGGCTCACAGTCTAAGTGCTGAATCCTCATTTTACAAATAAGGAAATTGAGGAACAAAGAAATTAAATGACCCCTAAAAGTCACACAGCAAGCAAGTGGCAAAGCCAGTATTAGAACCTAAGTCCTCTGACTCCCAGGCTCCTTCTTAGCACTCCTATTAACATCAATATCATCGTCAATAATATTAACAACATTGTCATTAATATTATTGTTCATTCATTCAATAGTATTCATTGAGCGCTTACTATGAGCAGAGCACTGTACTAAGCGCTTGGAATGTACAATTCGGCAACAGATGGAGACAAGCCCTGCCCAGTGACGGGCTCACAATCTAATCGGGCGAGACAGATGGACAAAAACAAGACAACATAATCAAGATAAATAGAATCAAGGGGATGTACACCCCATTAACAAAACAGAGTAATAAATAATATATA
Organism: Ornithorhynchus anatinus; assembly: GCF_004115215.2. Classification (NCBI taxonomy): domain Eukaryota; kingdom Metazoa; phylum Chordata; class Mammalia; order Monotremata; family Ornithorhynchidae; genus Ornithorhynchus; species Ornithorhynchus anatinus. The sequence continues at coordinate 66,491,697 of NC_041728.1, forward strand.
CAAATGAACACAGTGCTGAGGGGAAGGGAAGGGGGAGGAGCAGAGGGTGGAGAGGGAGCAGAGGGAAAAGGGGGGGCTCAATCTGGATATTGTCATTAGGATTATATATTTAGGGTGCTATTAAAAAAAAAGAATGTCTGGTGTTTCAGCAGTAGAAGTAATATTAGTGGTAGTCCTTTCCTGAGCCATAGTAAAGGGGAAATTAATTCGGAAAGGAGTTGAGGCAGTTCTCACTGAACCGCGAAAAGTCACTAAACAAAAGCCTGGTAATAAAGACTTTGCAAATAAGTGAAACAGTAAATTATCTCAGAAAATCAAAGCTGCCATCCCCCAGGCCATCCTCGGTGGCCTCAAATGTCATCAGAGCCCATCAAAAAGGAAAGGTCTTCATCATAAGTTGCTAAAGAGCTATTGGTCATGATTTAGTACGTTGAGTCATATCCCATACCTGGGTCATTAGTCCTCTCAGTTGAAGCACAGTCTAGAGGAAACTTGAAAAAACAAAAAAGAGTTCAATTTCCTAACAGGCCCCCTTGCCAGGCTGTTGTCAAGCATAGTGGAAGTCACACCATTTCATCTTCACATGAGGATTTCACTTTGAATCTGTGGCCATTTAAAGAGCACGGTCCCCCAGCTCCTTAGCCTCTATCATCCTGATGCCACCTGAAATTTACTATGGCAGCCGACACGGTTTCAGGTTTCCTGTAGAGGTCTTCGTCGTGAATTGTTCAAGAGCTCTGAGGCGTGACCGAAGAGTGGCTTGTGTTTTGGAAGATGAACAAGGAAGGAGGTTGGTTTTGTATACGTGTGCTAAAAGGTTTCAGTGGGAAAGGAGTTACCATCGGTGAGGGCTGAAGAGTGCCCAGAGCACAGGGATAAGCAGACAGATATGCCAAGTTCTTTTCTGATAGTGACAAAATTATTTTAGGGAATATTTCTGCAGAGAGTACAGCATGCTGTCCTAATTCTGGTTCCACGTATCTCTTGGAGAGTACTACCTTTCCCAAGGGATCCTTGCCAACAGACTAAGGTTGTGATTTTTTTATGGTATTTGTTAAGTCCTTACTATGTGTCAGGCACTGCTCCAAATGCTGGGGTAGATAGAAGTAAATCCGTTTGGCCAGAAAGAAGCCCCTGTCCTTGATCGCTTTCTGGAAGGCATTTCCTAGAACAATTCACTGCCTTTACCACCTCTCTGTGAGGTGGTAGAGATCTGTGAGGATGGGATAAGGGGTGATCAGGAGTTCACCCAATCTATACTCCCTCTGAGGTTTAAGTATATCTCACTTAAAAGCCCGGAAGCATATTTTAAAAACAGTCTGGGGATCAATCCTCAAACTGAAAGCTCGTTGTGGGGAAAGAATTGTGTTATATTGTTATACTGTACTCTCCCGAGCACTTAGTACAGTGCTCTGCACATGGTAAATGTTCAATAAATATGATTGACTGATCAATCGTATATGTACTTTTTTATTTATTCATATTAATGTCTGTCTTCTCCTCTGGATTGTAAGCTCATTGTGGACAGGGAACTTTTCCGCTAATTCTGTTGTATTGTCTTCTCCTCCCAAACACTTAGTACAGTGCTCTGCACAGAGTAAGCACTCAATAAATATAATTGATTGATTTATTGAGTGCTTATCCTGTGCAGAGCACTGTTCTTAGTGTTTTGGAGAGTAGAGTATAACAGTGATGGTATATAGGTTCCCTACCCACAAGGAGTTAACGGTCTAGAGGTATCTTCATAATATCTTCTTAAACCTCACAGCTTCTTAATATCTTAATATTTCCATGATAAAGGGAATCGAGCTCGATAACTTATTTATTGTAGTGGCAAGGGAGAATCAGGATTCATCCAAGTTGCCAACTGCCATAAATTCTTGCAGCCGATCCCACTGCTGTTCCCCATAAAGATATCAAGGTATTATTTGGCGATCTTCAGATCTGACCCGCTTTAGCTCATTTTTACAGACTATCCTTGAATTCACAGACAGTTGGCAACCCTGAGGTACTGCTCCTACCCTCTCAACTTTAGCTGTGGCAGTGGGCACGGCTATTGCCCCCCTCTCAGCAGGTGTGGCAGAGGGCACAGCTGTTCCACTCCTGTCAGGAGTAGCTGTGGCCGTGGGAACGGCTGTTCCACCCCTCTCAGGGGCACTTGTGGTGGTGGGCCTAGCTGCGGCAATAGGCAAAACTGTTCCACTCCTGCTTTTGAAGTGGGCACAGGTCTTCCACCCCACTCAACGGTAACTATGGCGTTGGGTTCGGCTGCTCCACCCCTCACATCAGTAGCTGTATCGGCGGCACAGCTCCTCCACCCCTCTCCGCAGAAGCTATGGCAGTGGGCATGGCTACTCCAGTGTTTTTAGCAGCTGACTGGAAGCCCCCCTAGACTGTAAGCTCGTTGAGGGCAGGGAATGTGTCCATTTTATTGTTATATTGTACTCTCCCCAACAGTATAGTGCTGTGCACGCAGTAAGCGCTCAGTAAATATGATTGACTGACTGACTTTCCATGAGAGTAAAAAACACATATTAAATGACTGGAATGGATGAATTATCATCTTGCTGGTTCCTAAGAGATGATTGATATTGTTCATGAAAAGATTAAATCCGCCACAAAGAACATCCAAGTTTGAAGACCTCAGGGGCTAGGACAAGCATGATCCATCCCATGCAGAGCAGCTCAAAATCAGGCAGAGTTTTCCAGGGAAAGATCAATGGTTTCCACAGGAGCAGATACATTTGTCATCAGAAAGGATGAATTAACTGCCTTTCTTCTTGTGCAACAGAGACATTTCCAGATGATGAGATTTTGCCAGTAGAGAAAAAAATACAACCATACAACCATTTTACAGGGAAATACCCAGGCAGAGGCTCACAGTGTCTGATGACTCTATGCTTTCCTTTGCCGGGAACTTTGGCCAGAGGAATGCTGTTGAAGGAAAACAAGAAAGGATTATTGTTACTGTCAGTGCGACCACTTTGACTTTGTTTTGCTTTTTTATTTTATTTTCCTCTTTAATTTTTCCAGCAACATGATCACTGGAAATTTGGAGTCAAGAAAATTCAACCCCTCGGATAGCTTATGAACTGCACTCTCCGCTCTAGGAGAGCCCGGGAATATTGGCAGGCTGACTAAGAGTCTAGCAATAACCGGTACTCTAAACTGCACTTTCTGGAAACCTGAAAGCTTTATTTTGGGCTATCCGAGTCAACAATCTGTCAGTTCCCTCCTCCAGGATGCAATTACCATCAGCACTAAATAATGCTGAACTTCCGACACTAGGCTACATTCGCCAAAGGAAAGACCGGGTTTCCACAATCCTGCAAGCAGACTTCCTCTCTCATCTTCGGAAATGTCCCAATGTGGCATCCACTGATTAAGCGATTCTGCGGCAGCGAAACCATGGAGCGGAGTTCAGGATTTCAGTCTGATGATTTTGTGACAGTGTTCTTCTCGAGATGCAAAACGTCAGCAGGTCTCGGTGGGATATTTTTAACGGTATCTGCTACCTGCTGAGATTCCCCAAAATTGAGAGAGCCGGTGGGACGGGGAAGCCGAGTTCTCTGCGGCCAATCGGATGGCCTCCTATGCTACTGCATCTCTGCTGGAGGAGCCTGAGGGAGTTGCTGAGTTTGTATCCGTGGATTCTTCAATCCACCATGGGGTCAGAGGTGCAGAAATCATCACTGCCATTTTCCAGATGGGGAGATTCAGATCTGGAAGAAACAGTCCCAACCATGAGTCCAGAGAGAGCCCATATCCAAGCTGGGAAGGAGAACCAGAATAGCTCCATGACCATGATCTGCCTTGCTTACCAAGCAAGAAAAAGTTTTGTGTTCCTACACCAGGAGGAGGGTAGCCCTAGAGTTATTTTAAGTCTGCTCTAGCTATGGTGTCACTGTGGAGTCAGGAAAGGCGAAGAGCCAGAAGCCCAAGAGGGCAAGGGTGACTGGTCCACAGTGACAGTTGCCCCCAAAGAGTACTGAAGGCCCTAGAGGTTTCTGTCATCTCTTCCAATCCATCACCCATGCTTTCCCCTGATCCTGGGACTATCTCCCCACCCTTTAAAGCCCTACTAAAATTCCACATCCTCCAGTAAACCTTCCCTGATTAATTCATAACACAAGTTCTTAGCACACAGTCTTGTGCTACTGACAGCTCTGACCCGTGGTGTTGTCATGGACACATCTCTCTCAGAACGCCCCACTTCCATCTGCAATTGTTCTGGTAGTGGATCCATAGAGTTTTCTTGACAAAAATGTGGAAGTGGTTTACCATTGCCTCCTTCTGTGCAGTAAACTCGAGTCTCCGCCCTCGACTCTCTCCCGTGCGGCCGCTGCCCAGCACGGGTGAGTTTTGACTCGTAGCAGGTCGCCTTCCACTCGCTAGCCACTGGCCAAGCTAGGAATGGAATGGACAGGCCTCTGCTTGACTCTCCCTCTCTTAGTCGAGACTGGTAGACTACTGGAAACTCTCAAGGAGTGATCCTGAGAGGGGTAGCACAGATAAGGCACTTGATAAATACCATCGACTAATTGATCATTAATAATAGTAATTATTATTATTATGGTATTTGTTAAACACAGACTATGTGCCAGGCACTGTAATAAGTGCTGGGGTGGGTACAAGCAAATTGGGTAGGACACAGTCCCTGTCCCATGTGGGGCTCACTGTCTCAATCCCCATTTCACAGATGAGGTAACTGAGGCACAGAGAAGTGAAGTGACTAGCCTAAGGTCACACCCTAACCCTCAACTTAATATTTACACTTAGCGCTCACTATTTTATTTCCTTCTCCATCTCTTATATGCATATATATATTTTTACCTCAACTTAATATCTACCCTTAGTGCTCACTATTTTATTCCCTTCTCCATCTCTTATATACATGCATATATTTTTATTTATTTGTGTATTCACATATATTTGTATATCCAACCATTTATTCAGCTATTTCATCCTAATATATTCATACTGCTGCCTGCTAGATCTGTGTTCTTCCTCCTGATCACATTATTAATACATAGAGTGTAAACTTCTTGAGGCTACTTGCTTCCACTGGATTCTTGCAACTAGTTAGTGCAGTGCTTGGTACTTGACAGACAATCAAGAACTGTAATTGATTTATTCATTGCAAACCACCCTATCCCAGATTCAGATAACTCTCATTTTTTTCCTTCTCCTCCCAGTATTCTTTAGGGCAATCACAAACAAGGAAGGAAGCCCTGAGAAAAAATTCTCAAAGACTTAATAGCTTAGAGATGTCAAAGGTGATGTTGACATGATTCGCTGCCTTGGTTGGGATTTTGAATGAGATCAGTCAATCAATTGTGTTTACTGAGCGCTTGCTGAGTGCAGATAACAGACGGATTCCCTGCCCACAACATTCTTACAGTCTAGAGGGATGTTTATTTATGACTAGTCCAAGGTGTAACTTTCATTTTGATCCTGGCAATACATTTCACACTTTTTCCCAACTTCTTGCCTAGGGGACTGCACAGTGGGATAATAATAATGATACCAATAATTGACTAGTCCAAGGTGTAACTTTCATTTTGACCCTGGCAATACATTTCACACTTTTTCCCAACTTCTTGCCTAGGTGACTCCACAGTGGGATAATAATAATGATACCAATAATAACAGTAAACAGTTTAAGCACATACTATGTGCCAAGCAGTAGGGTAGATACAACACAATCACATCAGACCATTTTCATGCCCCATTATAGGACTTGTAGTATAAACAGGGAACAGAAAAGTAGTGTGGCCAATGGATGGAGCATGGGTCAGAGAGTCAGAGGGTCTGGGTTCTAATCTTGGCTCTGCACTTGTCTGCTGTGTGACCTTGGGAAGCCATTTAATTTTCCCATGCTTTTTTTTTCTCATCCGTAAAGTGGGTGTTAAGACTGTGAGCCCCATGTGGAAAATGAGCAGGGAATGTGTCTGCTAATTCTGTTGTACCATACTCTTCAAACACTCGGTACAGTGCTCTTTACATAGTAAGTGCTCAAAAAATATGATCCACTTTCACCTTCCTTTGGTTGTGCAAAAGTCTCCTCCAGAAGCTAAAAGGGGCTTGTTGTGTCCAGACTTCTTGGAATAGCCACCATCAAGCTGCCAAAGAGCACGGAAAACATTTTTGCTGAAAACTTCCGCAATAAAACTCAAGAAAATAGCTACTGGAGTCTTTAGATCCCTGTGGGAAGCTCCTCATCAAATGGCTGGGCAGGTCGAGGGAGTCAACTCGCTAACTGGAAACTCTGAAACCTGAAATGTATTCTTAATGAGCTTTTGAATAAGGCATTTCAAAGGGAAGCCTGAGGATGGCCACGTCCCATGCAACGGAAGATAAAGATTTGAGATTTCAGTGTCGGATGCTTTGTGGATAGTAGTCCTGATGTCCAGGCCAGAGTGGTTTTATCTCTCAATAAAACCAATTCCGGTGTTGGAGGCTGTAGGTGATTTATTGCCAAGTGGAAATGCCCTTCTCTCACTGCTTGGCTGGTCACTCCAAATCTATTACATGAACACAGAGCTCAGTTCAGTTCACTACCTTGAAAATGAAAGACACTGTTAGAGGCCCAATTCTAAACTAAACTATGAGTATCAACAGTTTCCCGGCCAAAAAAAAAAAATGTGAAAAGCATTATTTTTGTTCACTGCAAAACTAATCTAACAGCTTTCCTAATAGCCATTTACGAGAACACTGACGATACCTCAGAATATTTCAGAATCTAAGGCATATGAAAATCATGAGAATATATTTTGACCTGGTATTTTTTCTGTATTGTTTTTGCCCTTCTCTTGCCTTCCCCTTACTCCAACCCCTAGTGAAAAGAATATGGAACTGGATATCAGGGTACCTAGGTTTTAGTCTTAGCCCTGTCACTGGCCAGCTGTATGATCTTGGGTAAGCTGCTTAACCTCAGATTTCAGTTTCTTCATCTGTGAAATGGAAAAATAGCATTTGCCTCTCCCTACTTCACGAAGATGTTTTGAGGATAAAATGAGATTATTGGTGGGAAAGTGCCTTGGAAAAATAATAATGTTGGTATTTGTTAAGCGCTTACTATGTGCAAAGCACTGTTCTAAGCGCTGGGGTAGATACAGGGTAATCAGGTTGTCCCACATGAGGCTCACAGTTAATCCCCATTTTACAGATGAGGGAACTGAGGCACAGAGAAGTTGTGACTTGCCCACAGTCCCACAGTGACAAGTGGCAGAGGCGGGATTTGAACTCATGCCCTCTGACTCCCAGCATTATATGAAATCTAAGTGCACATGTTTGTGAGAGAGAATGGAAAGAGAGAAAAAGATAGGGTGAGAGAGAAAAACTGCCATTCATTTTCAAAGATGATTCTAACTGACTTTGAGATCCTATCCATGTGACTGGTGTGGTTCTACCTCCTTGACATCTCCAGAATCGTCCCCTTCCTCTCCATCCCAAACACCCCAGGCTCGTCCAAGCACCTTGGCATATCTCAATTACTGCATTAACCTCCTCATGGACCTCCCTGCCTCCAACCTCTCCCCTCAGCAATCACATCACATCATCGCTCAGCTGTCTGGATCATTTTCCTAAAACCTAGGGTTGCACTCGTCACATCCAATTTCGATTACTGAATTAGTCTCTTCATGGATCTCTCCGCCTCCAACCTCTCCCCTCAACGATCCAATTTTCACTCGGCTGCCTGGATCATTTTCCTAAAACGCAGGGTTTCGCATGTATCTCCCCACCTCAGAAACCTCCAATTCATTCATTTGTTCAGTTGAATTTATTGTGCGCTTACTGTGTGCAGAGCACTGTACTAAGTGCTTGGGAGAGTATAATACAACAATAAGCAGTGACATTCCCTGCTCACATGGCTGCCCAACTATCTCTGCATCACACAGAAATCCCCACTTTTGGGTTTAAAATGGTCAGTCTGCTCTCCCCCTCCTACCTTACCTCACTCCTCTCCCCCTTCAACCCATTCACACACTTTGCTCCTCTAATGCCTGCCTATTATTCTACTTCATTCTCATCTTATGCCCTTCCTTCCTCCTGGAACTTCCTCCCGCTTCCTATCCAACAGATCATTACCCTCCCCATCTTTCAAACTCTCCTAAAATCACATCTCCAGGAAGGCTTCCCGGGCTCTAAGCTCGTCTCTAGACTGTGAGCTCATCTCTAATGATCATAATAAATCATGGTATTTGTTAAGCGCTTACTATGTGGCAGGCAATGTACCAAGCACTGGGCTGGGTACAAGCAAATGAGCTTGGATTCAGTGCCTGTCCCACGTGGGGCTCGCAATCTCACTTCCCATTTTGCAGATGAAATAACTGAGGCACAGAGAAGTGAAGTGACTTACCCAAGGTCATGCAGCAGACAAGTGGCAGAGTGGGGATTAGAACCCATGACCTTCTGATTCCCAGATGTGTGCTGTATCGACTACGCGCTAGACTGTGAGTTTGCTATGGGCAGGGAATGTGTTTATTGTTAATAATAATGTTGGTATTTGTTAAGCGCTTACTATGTGCAGAGCACTGTTCTAAGCACTGGGGTAGATACAGGGTCATCAGGTTGTCCCAAGTGAGGCTCACAGTCTTCATCCCCATTTTGCAGATGAGGTAACTGAGGCACAGAGAAGGTAAGTGACTTGCCCACAGTCACACAGCTGACAAGTGGTGGAGCCGGCATTCGAACCCATAACCTCTGACTCCCAAGCCCGTGCTCTTTCCACTGAGCCATGCTGCTTGTAGTCTCCCAAATGTTTAGTACAGTGCACTGCACACAGTTAAGCGCTCAATAAATGCAACTGAAGGAATGAGTGAGTGAAACTCCTGACCCTTCAGTCGACCTCCCCATCTTTAATAACATCCTGAAATTCTGACTCCTCTAGGAGGTGTTTCCTGATTAATTTCCACCACCCGAGTTCATATTATTCCAATAGCTACCTTAGCATAGATCGTCCTAAATGCTCCACTTATTTATTCAATGATTCATATTTTTATCTAACACTGAAAAAAAAATGCATTTGCATTGATAGGATGCAAATTCAAGTTCACTACAGATCAATATAAGCAGTCTGAAACTGTTGGCGACAACCGCTTCTCATCACCAACGTACAGGAATTTCTATAAGAGAACCCCACCTGGCTCGTAAAGGAAAAAGAAAACCCGTTCGTTGCTTGGTTTAATTACCAATCCAAGAACAAGATGACATCTTCAGAAGTCCACAACAATGCAATTCACTGGCTCACCTTTACACTGATGATAATGTTAATGATAAGGTTCGTATTTGTTAAGCGCTTACTATGTGCATAGCCCTGTTCTAAGCGCTGGAGGATACAAGGTGATCAGGGTGTCCCACGTGGGGCTCACAGTTTTAATCCCCATTTTACAGATGAGGTAACTGGGGCACAGAGAAGTGAAGTGACTTGCCCAAAGTCACACAGCTGGCAAGCGGCGGAGCTGGGATTAGAACCCACGACCTCTGACTCCCAAGCCCGGGCTCTTTCCACTGAGCCACGCTGCTTCTCTGTTCACTGGTCCCTGTTCACTGATGCAGGGACCAGCCCTCAGAACAAAGACAGTGGTCCCCTGGACCCTTTTAATACCCTCCAACATTTCTTAGCCCTCTCCAGTTCTGCCCTGAGGTGGGCATCCTCAGCGCTTAGTACAGTGACTGACACATAGTAAGTGCTTAAAAAATACCATAATGATAATAATTATAATAATCCTCACCTCTGATGTCAGTCTGGATGGTCTGGTGGTGTTCCTGAGATATGTCTGCGTATCTCGGGTTGTCCCCTGGTTGGGATTCTTGGCAGTTCTAGACTGTAAGCTTGTTGTGGGAGGGAAATGTATCCGTTTATCTTTATATTGTACTCTCCCAAGAGCTTTGCGCACATTAAGTGCTCGATAGATACGACCGACCGTTCTTGAAAAGGTTCACGGTCGGGTCAGCTAGTATGACCTTCCTGGACTAATAGCAGGAAGTTTTCCTACCTCTTCATCTATTGCCAGTATCAGTTGTTTTCCTGGTGGTGATGGGACTATCTATTATTTATTGTTGCTATATTATTCCTTGTAGTGATCTTGAAGCCATCATCCTTTTGTGTTCTATTTACTATTTTGCTGCTCTGGTACCTGCCTTTTTGTGTTACTGCTAGGTTCTGCCTGCCCCATCCCATTCCCCTACTCCTTCCAGTATTCCCCATCCACGCATCTTGAGTACCCCAACATTGGAATGCCCCAACATCAGCCGCAGGATCCCTCAACCTCAATGCCCAATTTCTGTAAGAGAAGCCCCTTTAAAAATTGAATGGCTTTTTTGTTAAATATAATATATGTAACGCTGGATGCCTCAGCCCTTGTATTTATGGTCTCCAATTGCATACAATGTGATGAGTAAAGGAAAGTTTCCTCATGGGCTGTGCCTGTTTTAAAATAGAAGCAGGAAAGCTACAGAGATCAGGAAAAAAAACAAGAACGGAAAAGGCGAATGGAGCCTACCTAAGAGAAAGAAGAAAGAGAAACTGTTTCCATCTCTTCAGAACAGTTTTTCTTGAATTAGATCTGAGTCTCCAGAAGAAACAGCATTCCCATAAACCTTTGAGCGTCTTTTGTCTGCGATAGCCTCTCTGAGTCCAGGGAGATGGCACGGGAGGTTAGCATATCCCACGGAAGGTAATAATAATAATAATAATGATAATAATGATGACGTTTGTTAAGGGGTTACTATGTGCCAATCTGTTCTAAGCGCTGGGGTAGATACAAGGTAATCAGGTTGTCCCACGCGGGGCTCGCAATCTTAATCCCCATTTTACAGATGAGGTGACGGAGGCAGAGAAGTCAAATGACTTGCCCAAAGTCATAAAGCTGATCAGTGGCCGAACCGGGTTAGAAGCCACAACCTCTGACTCCCAAGCCCTTACTCTTTCCACTAAGCCACGTGGTTCCTCTATAGCCACACTGCAGCTGGTGTAGTTGATAGAGCATGGGCCTGGGAGTCAGAAGGTCATGAGTTCTAATTCCAGCTCTGCCACTTGTCTGCTGTGTGATCTTGGGCAAGTCACTTCACTTCTCTGTTCCTCAGTTACCCCATCTGTAAAATGGGGATTGAGACTGCGAGCCCCACGTGGGGACAGGGACTGTGTCCAACCCGATTTGCTTGTATCCACCCCAGTGCTTAGTAGAGTGCCTGGCACATAGCAAGTGCTTAACGAATACCATTATTATTATTATTGTTATTATTACTGCACACACTTCCTAGTTTGCTTCTGTTTTGAAGTCTTCCCCCAGTGAGCATTAATCAGTTATGCCACGAAGCTGAAAACATTGGCCTCTTATTAATTATAAACAGACTCCATCTCTAGTCAAGCAAGAAAAAAATTGATAATGTATAGCTGAGAGCCACTAGAGCACACAAACTGAACTCGATAGAGTTGACGGTGAGATAGCTTTAGACTTATTTTCTCTAAATGCGGAGAGGCTTTTATGCCGTTTGGAAACCGTTTTTCCCCCCTATTTAAAACCCTGCACTGTCAGCAAATACCAGCTACAAGGCAGGTGCCTGAAGAAAAACAAAGAGCAAATAAAGAATGAAGAATAATGTCACTTGGGCAGCATTTAAACCCTTAAGTTATTTTAGAATTTACAAAGAGCATTAGTCACACTGGTTGAGTTCGCAATAGGAGATCTATCAGTTTGCAAGCAGAATTTAAGTTTTTGCTAACATAAAAGGGTAAAAACATGTCAGCAGATTTTATTTTTTAAAGCTTTGAACAGTGAATTAAGTACAACTTAATTCGGCCTGAAGGGCTTCTTTGAAATAATTGAAAGTAAAATTTGTGTTCAAATACAAAGTAGATGCAGGTAAGCATATTCACTACTTCCTGGGAACTGTGGTCTTATGTACTTGACAAAAAAAATTACTAAGTCTCCCAAATAGAACCACAGGCAATGCCCACTATTGGTGCTGAGGAAGGAATGATCCATGTATCCCAGTAGCAACAGTTGTAACGATATTGAGAAGCAGTGTGGCCTAGTGGGAAGGGCACAGGCCTGGGACTCGGAGGACTTGGGTTCTAATCCTGGCTCTGCTGCTTGCCTGCTGTGTGACCTTGGGTAAGGCACTTAACTTCTCTGTGCCTCAGCTCCCTCATCCATAAAATGGGGATTCAATACCAGTTTCCCCTCCTACTTCGATTGTGAGTTCCTTATGGGACCTGATCATCTTGAATCTACCCCAGCGCTTAGTATAGCGCTCTGTACATAGTAAGTGCTTAACAAATAAAACAAATATTATTATAATTAGGGAACACATCTGCCAGTTCTGTTGTAGTGTCCCCTCCCAAGCATTTAGTAAAGTGTTCTGCATTTCATAAGTGCTCAATAAATGCAATTTATCGATTGGTTGATCGATAATTTTTATTACAAAGTATAAAGGACCAACTAGCTCTGGGGAGAGCTACGAGGACTATGAATGCAGACCCTTTCCAATAGAGGCAGACAAATACGGATAGTTGCCCTCCTGGTCTATCAAATTGCTCCGAGGCTGTAAAGGATCTAGAAAAGACGCAAGGTTGGTAGCAGCCAAGTGAAGAGAAGGATTGAGGCAGTTACTTAGCTATTTCTGGCCCTGGTGAATAGCCAAGAACTTTTTTATTTATTTTTTGCTTGACTTCTCTGTCTATTTGCCTCAACTCGCCCCTTTCTCTTTCGCCCGTGCAGATCAGGTCTTCGAAGCTTTAGTTCACTGCGTAAGGGAATTCACCCTCTCTCCTAAAAGGCTTATGCTTTGGAGAGATAGGAAGATGTTCCCAGAAGAAAAAAAATTAAAATTGGGTTTTTCTCAAGGGCAGGGAGAGATAACTCTGAACTCAGAGATAAGCGTAAGAATTTTTGGAACTGCTGAAGGAAAGTGTTGTAATCGTTTTCATCTTTATAAATGTGGTGGGAACCACAGCGGAGGTATTTCAGAGCAAGGTAGGAGAGATGGTCAATATGGCAGACAGTGAGGATAGACAACGAGAAAGTCGGGAACCCTGAAAGAAGATGAAGGGGAGGATGATTAGAGAGTGACCTGCTCAGCACCTCAGGATAGAGGTTCTTTCAGGGAGTGAGTCACATGTGGAGCAGGGCCTGTATCCGACGTGATTTTATTGTCCCTACTCCAGCATTTAGTGTAGTGCTTGGCTTAATACCGTAATGACTCTAGGAAAGGTCTGCTGTATTTATGTTCTCCATCATAAATGTACTGAGTGCCCATAGGGCCCCCTCTCAGGATGGCACCTGGAGAGTTTCTAATACTCTACCAATCTCGGCTATGGGCGGGAGAGTCCGAGGCCTACCCTTTCCATTCTTCAGTTTGGGCAGTAGCTAGCGAGCGGAAGGCAATCTGCTACAAGCGAGAGCTCACCCGTGCTGGGCAGCAGCAGCATGGGAGAGAGTAGAGGGTGGAGACTCGAGTTTACTGCATGGAAGAAGGCAATCATAAACCACTTCCATATTTTTACTAAGAAAACCCTATGGAAGCACTACCAGAACGACTACAGATGGCGGTGAGGTGGTCTGGGAGAGATTTGTCCATGGAGTCGCTCTGGGTCAGAGACCACAGCGTAAGAAAAGCCCCACAGGGTGCCCGACGATATATAAGGTGTTAAATAAAAGAAGTGTTATTTGTACAGAGTAAATACTCTTTTACCGAGCAAGGGTGAAGCACAAGGAATCCGTTCTCTAACTGTCCAGACAGAAGTGCCCGCAGATTTGTGAGGGGTTTGGATGGATTCGTGGACAACTGAGTAACTGGAGGGTGGCGGGGACAGAGAGGGGTGAATCAGGTGGGGTTGCAAGGCCTTGCTCTATCACTAAGGGTGGGTATCCTGCTGACCTTGGTTAGAGGAAGAGTCTTGGGCTGGATGGACAATTAATACGACCCAGCAATGAAGGTCTCACTCTTTTATGTCATGTTAAGAAATAGCAGGAGGGATCAGTGGGCCAGAAATGTGTCTGTTCATCATTGTATTATACTCTCTCAAGCGCTTAGTAATAATAATGTTGATATTTGTTAAGCACTTACTGTGTGCAGAGCACTGTTCTAAGCGCTGGGGTAGATACAGGGTAATCAGGTTGTCCCACATGGGGCTCACAGTCTTCATCCCCATTTTACAGATGAGGTAACTGAGGCCCAGAGAAGCGAAGTGACTTGCCCAAGTTCCCACAACTGACAAGTGGCAGATCCGGGCTTAGAACCCATGACCTCTGAGTCCCGAGCCCGTGCTCTTTCCACCGAGCCATGCTGCTTAACGTTCTGTTCACAGTAAGTGCTCAGTAAATATGATGGACTGACTAATAATAATGGGATCTGTTAAGCACTGGAGTAGAATTAGCAGTGTGGCAGAGTCAGAGGTCATGGTTTCTAATCCCCGCTCCGCCACCTGTTTGTTGTGTGACCATGGGCAAGTCACTTAACTACTCTGTGCCTCAGTTCCCTCATCTGTAAATTGGGGATGAAGACTGTGAGCCCCTCGTGGGACAACCTGATGACCCTGTATCTACCCCAGCACTTAGAACAGTGCTTGGCACATAGTAAGTGCTTAACAAATACCATTGTTATTAGAAACAAGAAAATGAGGTCAGACACTGTCCCTATCCTACTGGGGACTGTGGGATCATTGCATTTATCAGTCAGTCAATCGTATTTATCAAACGCTTCCTGTATTTGAAACAAAAGAACGAAAAGGGAGGGAATGCACGGGAATACGTGTCATTTCAAATATGAATGGGCTCGACGGAGTGAAATTAAAAAAGGGGAAAACATGCTGAAGAACAGAAAGAAAACCTCAGCCCAAACTGGAGGCTTTACGAACAAATATTCCACATGGTTTCTCGTGGGCAGTGGCAGTGAGTCCTGATGTTCTCCAGCCCAAAGGGGTACCCAGAGCAATATAATTAATTTCTTAATATAACTGTGAAGGATTCTGCAGTCAATGACCTCCTAAAATGTTAACTGAGGATAAAGGAAAATCAGCAAGGCATCATGCCCTGTGCTCCAGAAGCTTACTGGAAGCAACATGGAAAAACTCAGCAGATTCCAGAATCGTGAGCAGAAAGCAGCATGGACTTTTCGAAACAGTCTGTGCCAGGAAAAATGAACGGCTTCTTGGACAGGATGCTAAAAGTTGGGACAGATGGAGAAGCCGAAATGTATCTTGCCTTTCCCAAACCTTGATGAGCTACTCTGGAAACTCACAGACTAATTCCAGGGGCTTTGCTAGGAGTACTCAGTTGAATCAGTCAGTCATTTGATGCTATTTATTGAGTGCTCACTATATGCGGAGCGCTGTACTGAGCGTTTAGGAGAGTGCAGTGCAAAAGAATTAGCAGGCAAGTTCTCTATCCATAACAAGCTTACACTCTTGAGGGGGGAGACAGACATTAATATGAATAAATAAGTCATTTATAACATACAATTTAAATAGATAATAACGGTGGTATTTGTTAAGCGCTCACTATGTGCAAAGCACTGTTCTAAGCGCTGGGGGGATACAGGGTGATGAGATTGCCCCACGTGGGACTCACAGTTTTAATCCCCATTTTACAGATGAGGTATCGGAGGCACAGAGCGGTGAAGTGACTTGCCCGAAGTCACACAGCTAGCAAGCAGCAGAGCCGGGATTCGAACCCATGACCTCTGACTCCCAAGCCCAGGCTCTTTCCACTGAGCCACGCTGCTTCTCTATGTCCGTATATATGACCATAGGTGCTGTGAGGCGGGAGGTGGGATGAATATCAAATGTCCAAAGGTCACAGAACCAAGTGCATAGATGACACAGAAGGGAGGGAGAGGCGGGGAAAGGAGGGTTTAATTGAGGAAGGCCTCTTGGAGAAGATGGGACCTAAATAATGTTTTGAAGATGGAGAGCGTGGTGGTCTGGCCGACGTGGAAGTGGGAGAGTTCCGGGTTAGGGGGGGAGGATGTGGGAAAGAGGTCGGTGGGGAGATAGGTAAGATCGGGGCATAGTGAGCAAGGTGGCACTAGGGAAGCAGAATGGGAGGACTGGGCTGCAGTGGGAGACTGGTGAGGTGAAGTAAGTGGGGGCAAGACGATTGGTGCTTTAGAGCCGACAGTGAGGAGATTTTGTTTGATGCGAAGGTGGATGGGCGACCACTGGAGGTTCTTGAGTGGGGAGACGTGGACTGAATATTTTTGTTGACATGATTCGTGCAGCAGAGGGAACCCTCTAAACCCGGGTTGTAATCCCGGCTCCGCCGCTAGTCAGCTGTGTGACCTTGGGCAAGTCACTTGACTTCTCTGTGCCTCAGTTACCTCATCTGTCAAATGGGGATAAAAAGACTGTGAGCCCCACGTGGGACAACCTGATCACCTTGTATCCCCCAGCGCTTAGAACGGTGCTTTGCACATAGTAAGCGCTTAACAAATACCACAATTATTATTAATTATCATTAAACTGTAGGTGAACCCTTTAGACTGTAAGCTCGTTGTGGGTAGAGAATGCATCTGTTTAGTCTTTTGCCATACACTCCCAAGAGAGAGTACAGTGATCTGCACGCGGTAAGCACTCAATAAATACGATTGATGACTGACTTCTCACACCATGCTGCTTTTAATAACGATAATAATAATAATGATGGCATTTGTTAAGCGCTTACTGTGTGCAAAGCGCTGTTCTAAGCGGGGAGGATACAAGGTGATCAGGTTGTCCCACGTGGAGCTCACAGTCTTAATCCGCGTTTCACAGATGAGCTAACTGAGCCATAGAGAAGTGAAATGACTTGCCCAAAGTCACACGGCTGTCAAGCAGTGGAGCCGGGATTCGAACCCTTGACCTCTGACTTGCAAGCCTGGGCTCTTTCTACTGAGCCACGCTGTTTTCAAGGAAGTGGTCCATGCTGAATTACCTGAGGATCATTCTCAAAGACAGCAAGGTCAAAAGGAGAAGCAGCGTGGCTCAGTACCACCATTGAGCCACCAACATTATTAGCATTATTATTAAGTGGGCTCATAGTCTTAATCCCCATTTTCCAGACCCATAGTAGTGAAGTGACTAGCCCAAGGTCACACAGCATTCATTCATTCAATAGTATTTATTGAGCGCTCACTATGTGCAGAGCACTGTACTAAGCGCTTGGAATGGACAAATCGGTAACAGATAGAGACAGTCCCTGCCCTTTGACGGGCTTACGGTCTAATCGGGGGAGACGGACAGACGAGAACGATGGCAATAAATGGAATCAAGATAAATAGAATCAAGATAAATAGAATCAGTGGTGGTGGTGGGGAGGTGATCTCAGGATCTTATTTCAACCTTGGGACGAAAGTCAGGGTGTGCCATCCTGGGTCCCATTTCTAAATCAGAAAATTGATGCAGGCATTTCCTGATTCACAGATTCAATCAATCAATCCATCAATCATATCTATTGAGCACATACTGTGTGCAGAGCACTTTACTGAGTGCTTGGGAGAGGATAATATAACGATATAACAGACACATCAGGTCCCATTACTGAGCATCTATTCTCAGAGTTCTTATCTCGCTGTCCCATGGCATCAAAGTAGGCAATCTTGCGTTGTCTTACGCTGTTGAGTCGTCTCCAACCCACAGTGACGCCATGGACGCGTCTCTCCCGGAACACCCCACTTCCATCTGCAATCGTTCCGACAGTGTATCCGTAGAGTTTCCTTGGTAAAACTATGGAAGTGGTTTACCATCGCCTTCTTCCAGGCAATCAGTTTGAGTCTCCACCCTCGACTCTCTCCCGTGCCACTGCCGCCCAGCACAGGCGAGTTTTGACTTGCAGCGGATCGCCTTCCACTCGCTAGACCGTAAGCCCGTCAAAGGGCAGGGACCGTCTCTATCTGTTGCCGACTTGTTCATTCCAAGCGCTTAGTACAGTGCTCTGCACATAGGAAGCGCTCAATAAATACTATTGAATGAGTAAATACTATTGAATAGCCACTGCCCAAGCTACAGACGGAATAGGTAGGCCTCTGCTTGACTCTTCCTCTCATAGCCGAGATTGGTAGAGTACAGGAAACTCTGCAGGTGTGGTCCTGAGAGGAGAAAGGAGGTGATGCTGGTGAAATTGTTTCTTCCGAATGTCCGTGTGTGTGAGCAGCAGCTGAAAATGAGATGGGCCACTGACACACATTGGCCATCCTCCCCACGCTCTTTGCCTGCCTGGATAGATCCTTGCGGCACTGCTGGGTTTGTGTCTATTTTCATTTCTGCCTGAATCTTCATCCAGCTACCACCTCTATATGGATACCTCACAAATCAACCTCCGACCTCTGACCCCCAACTTTCATCTGACCTGCAGTCCCGCACGGATTCTTGCCTCCAGGACACACCTTTCCTTCATGATGGTCTGTCAGCAGCTAGTGAGCTCTTAGGAGTCTCATCAATGAATAATGCCGGTATTTGCTAAGGGCTTACTATGTGCAGAGCACTGTTCTGATGCAGGGTAATCAAGCCGTCCCACGTGAGGCTCACAGTTAATCCCCATTTTACAGATTGAGGGAACCGAGGCCCAGAGAAGTTAAGTGACTTGCCCACAGTCACACAGCTGACAAGTGGCAGAGCTGGGATTCAAGAAGAAGCCAGGTCTGGGGAGAAATAATACAAGCTACACTGTCTGAGCGCAGAGAAGACATGTACTCAATGAATCCAAACCCTGAGAGATGCCTAGTGAAATACTATTGCTGGGCTGTCTGCCTCTGAAAATCACGGAGGACTGGCCACAAATTTAATAGTCCTCGTTTGCTTGACGGTACTTGTTAAATGTTTACTATGTGTCAGATGCTGTTCTAAGTGCTGGGGTAGGTATGACTTAATGAGGTTGGATACAGTCCCTGTCCCGCATGGGGCTCGCAGTCTTAAGTGGGAGGGAAAGCAGGTATTAAATCCTCATTTTACAGTTGAGGAAACAGAGAATAATGTTGGTATTTGTTAAGCGCTTACTATGTGCAGAGCACTGTTCTAAGCGCTGGGGTAGATACAGGGTGATCAGGTTGTCCCACGTGAGGCTCACAGCCTCCATCCCTATTTTACAGATGAGATAACTGAGGCACAGAGAAGTGAAGTGACGTGCCCACAGTTACACAGCTGACAAGCGGCAGAGCCGGGATTTGAACCCATGGCCTCTGACTCCCAAGCCCGGGTTCTTTCCGCTGAGCCACGGTGCTTCTCAGTGATGGCATTCGTTAAGCGCTTACTATGTGCAAAGCACTGTTCTAAGCGCTGGGGTGGGGGGGTACAAGGTGATCAGGTTGTCCCACGTGGGGCTCACAGTCTTAATCCCCATTTTACAGATGAGGGAAATGAAGCACAGAGAAGTTAAGTGACTCGCCCCCGGTCACACAGTTGACAAGCGGCAGAGCAGGGATTAGAACCCATGACCTCTGACTTTTCAAGTGACTTGTCCAAGGTCACGCAGCCAGCAATTGACAGAGCAATTGACAGAGCCAGGATGACAGTGCAAGTCCTCTGACTCCCAGGCCCATGGTCTTTCCACTAGGACACACTACTTCTCTGGGCTACACTGCTTCCCTAGGCCACATTAGCAGTCGCCTGTGAGGCGGTGTGGCCTAGAGGATCGAGCACGGGCCTGGGAGTCAGAAGGACCTGAGTTCTAATCCAGATTCCATCACTTGTCTAAGGTGTGACCTTGGATAATTCACTTCACTTCTCCGTGCCTCGGGTCCCACAACTTTAAAATGGGGATTAAGACTGTGCGTCCAACCTGAATAACTGGTATCTATCCCAGGGCTTAGCACATAGTAAGTGCTTAGCACTATTATTATTATTGTCTGCTGAGTGACCTTGGGCAAGTCACTTGACTTCTCTGTGCTTCATTTCCCACACCCGTAAAATGGGGACTAGGACTGTGAGCCCCAAGTGGGATGTGGATTGTGTCCAAACCGATTGCCTTGTACCTCTTACAGTGCCTGGCGCATAGTAAGCGCTTAACAAATGCCACGGTTATTATTATTATTATCATATAAAGAACCCATTAGCACCACCTGGATGCTCACCTCTCACAGCAACAAGTTGGAGAAACGGGAAGGAGCTCACACCTCATGATGCAGCCTTCCAGAACTACATTAGGTGGGACAAAACGGAAAAAGTACTTCCTAGGGCGAGAGTCATCTCACAGAGTCTGACCCTGGTTAATACGCAGTCTCTCTGTTCCCAAACCTAAGGACATAGAAGCAGCGTGGCTCAGTGGAAAGAGCCCGGGCTTGGGAGTCAGAGGCCATGGGTTCGAATCCCGGCTCGGCCACTTGTCAGCTGGGTGACTGCGGGCAAGTCACTCGACTTCTCTGGGCCTCGATTACCTCATCTGTAAAATGGGGATAACTGTGAGCCTCACGTGGGACAACCCGATTACCCCGTATCTAACCCAGCGCTTAGAACAGTGCTCTGCACAAAGTAAGCGCTTAACAAATACCAACATTTTTATTGAGGCTCTCAGCATTTCACATCCAACAGGAACTCCTGACTGCTGGTATCAAGGCTTGCCACCAACTGGATCCCTCTTTCCCCTGCATCCCAGATCATATTCTTCCTGCCTCTCAAGCAAACTTCAATCTGTTCCTCTCTCTCACCTCTTCCCATTTCTGGCCTTTTCTCTGTTATAGCACTCCCTACCCCCCTCCGATCCATCGGATCCTGCTCCTCCTCCTCCGTCAAAGCCCTCTTAAAAAGCCACCTCCTCTGTGAAGCCTTCCCCAGCTCTCTAATCAGATCAGCCTAATTCCACTAGCAATTTTGGTGAGAAGCAGCGTGGCTCAGTGGAAAGAGCCCGGGCTTTGGAGTCAGAGGTCATGGGTTTGAATCCCGGCTCTGCCACTTGTCAGCTGTGTGACCGTGGGCAAGTCACTTAACTGCTCTGTGCCTCAGTTCCCTCATCTGTAAAATGGGGATTAAGACTGTGAGCCCCACGGGGGACAACCTGATGATCCTGTATCTACCCCAGCGCTTAGAACAGTGCTCTGCACATAGTAAGCGCTTAACAAATACCAACATTATCATTATTATTATTAGGATTGATTTTGGTTTTGTACTCTCCCAAGTGCTTAGCACCGTGCTCTCAAGGCACTAAGGACTCAATAAAAGCAATCGATTGATTGATTTGCATTTGATTTACTCCCTTGGTTCACCCCATCTTTAGCCCCACGGCACTTAGGTACCTATCAGTTATTTATTTACATTAAGGTTTATCTCCCTTTCTAGCCTGTAAGCTCCTTGTGAACAGGCAACATGTCTACCAACTCTTATATTGTACTCACCCAAGCGCTTAATACAGCGCTCTGCGCAAAGTGTTCAATAAATATAACTGACTGATTATTAATTGTCTTTTCACCTGTGGTCATTATGTAGATAATAATAATAGTATTAATAGAAGTTGTTGAGCGCTTACTGAGGTAGATACAGTACAATCAGGTTGGACACAGTCTCTGTCCCACATAGGGCTCATAGTCTAAGCAGGAGGGAGTAGGATTTAATCTCCATTTTACAAATAAGGTAACTGAGACTCAGAGAAGTTAAGTGAATTGTTCCAGCAGACAAGTGCCGGATCTGGGATTAGACGGCAGGGACCGTCTCTATCTGTTGCCGACTTGTACATTCCAAGCGCTCAGTACAGTGCTCTGCACCTAGTAAGCCCTCAGTAAATACTATTGAATGAATCGAATGAATTAGAATCCGGAATCCCCGATTCCCAGGCCGGAGCTCTTTCCACTAGGTCATGTTGCTTCTCTGTCAACACTCTATCTACTCTCATGATCTTTTACCTATTGAATATTAATCATAGAATCAGCAAGCGGAGTTATCGAGAAACTACTAGGCTAAGCACTTGCGAGGGTAGAGCAGAATTAAAAGACGTGATCCTTGCTCTCTAGGACTGTGCAGTCTAATGGGGGAGGCAAGCTGCCTTAAATTATTTATAAATAGTGGGAGCAGGAGAAAGAACAAGGATATGATAGAAAATTGCACAAATGCGTCAGGATGGAATGGCTAAATAAATGATTGTACAATTGAGTATACTTATATGCTTATGTGTATAGGATAGATATCAATGTGTGAGTTTAAGTTTCTGCTTGTTGCCCTAATTTGATCATAAATTCCCAAAGGAACCACATTTTTTCTTTCTCCTGTAAGCCCCAGCTGTTCAGAAAAGTGCTCAGCACACCACAGAAGCTACATAATTTATATTATTTTATTAATGTCATTTGTTAACCATTTATTATGTGTAAGGTACTGCTCTAAACCCTGGGGTAAATGCAAGTTAATAAGGCTGGATACAGCCTCACATTCTAATGATGATGATAATAACTGTAATACCTATTTTGTCTTTTAATCCTTTCTAGCCTGAAGATGCAATCAGTCTGCCCTAGTGGAAAGAACAGAGGCCTGGGAGTCAGAGAACCTGAGTTCTAGTCCTGCTCCGTATTTTCCTGCTGTGAGACCTCGGATAAGTCACTTAACCTCTCTGAGTCTCAGCTTGCTCATCTGTAAAGTGCTGATTCAATACTGGTTCTTCCTCCTCCTGTGAGCTCCGTGGGAGACGGAGACTTTGTCCCTCCCGATGACCTAGTATCTACTTCAGCCCTCTGTATAGTGTTTAACACCCAGTGAGCGCATAAAAATACCACAATCATTAATATTACAGTGACCTAGGGATCAGCTCAGGCCATAGGATGGCTGAGGCATAAAGAAGTTCATCTCCTCAGACATTCCTCCCCAAACCACTCAGCCTCCCATTGTAGAATGAAGGGGATTGTCCTGTGTAAAATAAGCTCCAAAGCAAGAAAGGTGAACGTGTTAGGAAGATTGATTTGGGATGAGACAGAGAGGGAATACGTTGCAAAATGACATAAAATGGGGATCTTGGTTGCCAGATGATGTGAGATGCTGGCCCATTGAGAGGAATATTGGAAATGGCTCTGAGCGTCAATGCGGGTGGAGAGATTGACACATCAGCTCAGCTGTTCCTTCCTTCACACAGCTTCCATTTTGTTCACACGTTGGCGTAAACGGAATATAGCTCCTTACAGTTCCAGAGAGATATTTGGAAGATGCTTCCCTCTCTTAAAATAAAGCTAACTTGAAGATGAAAGTAATGTCTATATCCAAGCCCATATTTTCTCCGGGAAAAAAAAAAAGCCTTTCTTCTCTTCCAGAAAATTAAAACAAGTTTCCAGCTAAATCGCAATCACTTTTTAAAAATAATATATTGTCTTCCTCTCCGTATCTGGGCTGTCTATTTATTGCTTGCATTTCCGTGTAAAATTAATGCCATTAAGCTAAGCAGAGGCTGTTCCGAGTAGAAGAACGCTGACGTTTCAAAATGGTAGCAACATTAAAAATGTAGCTTTTTCAAGGCAAGAGGAAAGGGAGAAGAAGGCAGAGCCACTGAGCTCTTAAGAAAGCTTTCAGGTGACATTTGCAGAATATGAAAGAGGAGGGACTGACCAAAATTGTCTGTTTTTAGGAGTAGGCGGCCTGAAGGGAGAGGCAGAAAGGCAGAGAGAAATCCACAGCCCATCGGTCGCTGGCTAGCTGCCTTGGAGAAGACAAATAATGCACCGTTCTGTAACTAGTAGCTTTTCAGGTACCTGCCATGGTTAGTGAACAGAATCTAAGGCCAGTTTAGAAAAAGGAAAGCAGAGTGGCCTAGTGGGAAGTGGGAGTCAGAGGACCTGGGTTCTAATCCCAGCTCTGCCAATTGCTTGCTGTGTGACATTGGGAAAGTTGCTTAACTTCATTCAGTTGCATTTATTGAGCACTTACTGAGTGCAAGGCACTATACTAACTGCTTGGGAGAGTACAATAGAGCGATAAACGGACACATTCCCTGCCCACAATGAACTTACGTTTCTGTGCCTCAGTTTACCTGTTCTCCCTCCTACTTAGACTGCGAACCCAATTTGGGACAAGGGATATGTTCTCCCTGATTATCTTGAATCTACCCCAGTACTTAGAACAGTGTTTGATACATAATAAGAGCTTAACAAGCATCATAAAAAAACCCCAAATCATAAACAAAGCACACGCAGAGCAGGGAAGGAAGAAAAGAACTTCATTTCTTTTTCTCTTTTCTTTGTTCTCAGCCAAGTCATTCCGAGAGGGTAGAATTATCCGGTGCAGTTGATTCTGGAATAGGGGGAAAGGAGACTCACATCCCTGGAAAAGCCCTCATGTAAAGACCGAACTTTATGCAGCATATCCACACCATGACTCTTCTCCCGCGACAACCTGGAGTCTGGGAAAGAGAGAGAATGCTCGGTTATCAAGACGCACTTTGAAGCTGTAAAAGAACATGCTGGACACTTGTAGGCATTTGTAGGTGGAAAGGGAATACGTCGTCACCAAGTGTAAGCTCGTTGTGGATAGGGAATGTATCTGTTCTTTGTTATATTGTACTCTCCCAAGCACTTGTATAGTGCTGTGCATACAGTAAGCCCACAATAAATACGATCGAATGAATGAGTGAAGATGGCACATATTTATGAGAGGTATACACATGAAAATATCAGAAATAATAATGTTGGTATTTGTTAAGCGCTTGCTACGTGCAGAGCACTGTTCTAAGCGCTGGGGTAGATACAGGGTAACCAGGTTGTCCCATGTGAGGCTCACAATCTTCATCCCCATTTTACAGATGAGGGTACCGAGGCACAGAGAAGTGAAGTGACTTGCCCACAGTCACACAGCTGACAAGTGGCAGAGCTGGGATTCGAACTCATGACCTCTGACTCCCAAGCCCGGGCTCTTTTCCACTGAGCCACGCTGCTTCCCCACCTACAGAAATGCCCACCTACAGTGATCGCTGCAAAGTAAATGCACCCTAAAGTGTTTTGCACATGGTAAATTAGACTGTAAGCCCGTCAATGGGCAGGGATTGTCTCTATCGGTTGCCGAATTGTCCATTCCAAGTGCTTAGTACAGTGCTGTGCACATAGTAAGCGCTCAATGAATACTATTGAATGAATGAATGAAATGCCCAGTACGGTGCTCTGTGTAAAGCAGATGTCCATTACAATGCTCTGCACATGATAGGTGCTTACTACAGTGCTCTACACACAGCAAGTTCTCAGTACAAGTCTGCGTGTGGTAGACACTCCATAAGTGCTACTGCTGAGGCTTACGACCATAAGGAAAGAAAACCCTATCAACTGGAAATTATCACTGAATTATCACTGAATGCCAAAGCTGCCCATCTTTCTTCATTCAATCGTATTTATCGAGCACTTACAATGCACAGAACACTGTGTTAAGCATTTGGAAAGTACAATACAGCAGTAAAGAGAGACAATCCCTGACTAAAAAGGCTCACAATCTAGAGAGGGGGAGGCAGACATCAATACAAGTAAACAGGCATCAATATAAATAAGTTGAATAATAAATATATACGCATATATATGTATGTAATTTCTGTGGGGCCGGGGGGAAGACAGAGGGAGCGAGTTGAAGTGACACAGAAGGGAGGGGGAGCCGAGGATAAGGGGGTTTAATCTGGGAAGGCGTTTTGAGGAGGTGTGCTTTCAGTAGGGCTTTGAAGAGGGGAAGAGTGATTGACATATTTGAGGAGGGAGCATGTTCCAGGCCAGAGGTAGGGCGTGGGCCAGGGGTCCGTTGCGAGACAGGCGAGGTTGAGGCCCAGGGAGAAGCTTAGCGGCACCAGAGGAGCGGAGTCTGTGGGTTCGGACGTAGAAGGCGAGATGGGAGGTGAGGTAGGAGGGGGAAAGGTAATGGAGAGCTTTAAAGCCAATAGTGAAGAGTTTTTGTTTGTTACGGAGGTTGAAAGGCAACCACTGGAGACTTTTGAGGGGGGGTTTACGTGCCTTGAACGTTTCTGTAGAAAGATAATCCAGGCAGTGGGGTGAAGTATGGACTGAAGTGGGGAGAAGCAGGAGGTTGGGAGGTCAGTAAAGAGGCTGATGCGGTAATCCAGTCGGGATAGGATGAGTGATTTTACTAACGTGGTGTAATCTGGATGGATGTAAAGGGCGGATCTTGGCGATGTTGTGAAGGTGAGAGCAACAGGATTTGGTGACAGACTGGATATGTGGGGTGAATGAGAGAGTGGAGTCGACGGTGGTCCACAGCGCGAAAGGCAGCTAAGAGGTCGAGAAGGATTAGGATAGAATAGGAGCCGTTGGATTTGGCAAGAAGGAGATCACCGGTGACCTGTGAGAGGGCAGTTTCGGTGGAGCGAAGGGGGCGGGGGCCAGAGTGGAGGGGGTCCAGGAGAGATTTGGAGGAGAGAATTCGAGGCATTGATGACTGGCTCAAGAAGTTTGGAGAGGAAAGGTAAGAGGGAGATGGGGTGATAACTGGAGGGGGCGTTGGTCAAGGGAGGGTTGTTTTTGGATGGGGAGACCTGGGCATGTTTGAAGGCAGTGGGGAAGAAGCAGTTGGAGAGGGAGCAGTTGAAGATGGTAGTTAAGGGGGGAAGAAGGGAAGAGGCTAGACTTGAAGGAACTCTTTAAGTAGAAGTAACTCATGCAATTTGCAGTCCATTTCAGCTTGGTTTGAGGTTTTTCTCCTTACAACATTTGACCTCTATCACTTCTCTTTCTCGTGCCTCTGCTATTTATCTGCTGTGTGACCTGGGGCAAGTCACTTCACTTCTCTGTTCCTCAGTTCCCTTATCTGAAAAATGGGGATTAAGACTGTGAGCCTTACGTGGGACAGGGACTCTGTCCAACCTGATTAACTTGCATCTACCCCAGTGCTTAGAACAGTGCTCGTCAAGTAATGCTTAACATGTGCTCGAAGCAGCGTGGTGTAGTGGACAGAGCATGGGCCTGGGAGTCAGTGGGTCATGGGTTCTAATCCCAGCTCCACCTCTTGTCTGCTGTGTGACCTTGAGCAAGTCGCTTCACTTGTCTGGGCTTCAGTTACCTTATCTGTAAAATGAGGATCGAGACTTTGAGCCCCATGTGGAACAGGGACTGTGTCCAATCTACTTTGCTTGTACCCTCCCCAGGGCTTAGTACAGTGCCTGGCACATAGTAAGCACTTAAGAAATGTTGTCTTACGCTGCTAAGTCATGTCCAACCCAAAGCAACGCAATGGACACATCTGTTCCAGAATGTCCCACTTCCATCTGGAATCGTTCTGGTAGTGTGTCCATAGGGTTTTCTTGGTAAAAATATGGAAGTGGTTTACCATCGCCTCCTTCCGCACAGTAAACAAGTCTCTGCCCTCGACTCTCTCCCATGCCGCTGATACCCAGCATGGGTGAGTTTGGACTTGTAGCAGATTGTCTTCCACTCGCTAGCCACTGGCCAAGCTAGGAATGGAATGGATATGCCTCTGCTTGACTCTCCCTCCTGTAGTAGAGACTGGTAGACTACTGGAAACTCTCCAGGTGTGACCCTGAGAGGTTACTTAACAATTACTATCAATATTATTAAGTACCTTTTAATGCTCCCTATGTTGTACCTCAGATGCAGGGTTGATTCGTTACGGAAACACAGCTCTCCTCCTTTTCCTTCATTTGTCCTGGGTCCCTGATAAGCTATGAGATTCTGAAAGATACAGATTTTAAATTAGGGTTCTATTTCATTTTACATGCAAGTTTAAGACAAACATTTTAGCAAACATATTCGCTCCCCCTTCAAAGCCTTATTAGAATCACATCTCTGCCAAGAAGCCTTCACCAGCTAAACCCTCTTTTCCCTTAGTCCCTCTCCTGTGTCACCTGCATACTCACATCTGTACTCTTTAAGCACTGGATATTCACCCCACCCTTAGCTTCACAGCACTTCTGTGCACATCTGCAATTTATCTTAGTGCCTGACTCCTTTTCCAGACTGTCAACTCCTTGTTGGCAGGGAACATGACTATCAAATTTGTTGTACTCTCCCAAGTGTTCCGCACGTGGGAAGTGCCCAATAATGCCCAACTATTGATTACAGTGGACTAGACTGTAAGGATAGCTACATAAGTGCTGTGGGGCTGGAGTATCGGAAACAAAACAGTTGATCGTGTGATGTGCTTGAAAATGAAGTCTTTCTGGGCCTTGTTAGCATGTTGATAAGCCTCAGAGAGGTTCCCCGACAATAATAACAATGTTGGTATTTGTTAAGCGCTTACTATGTGACAGACCACTGTTCTAAGCGCTGGGTTAGATACAGCGTAATCAGGTTGTCCCACGTGAGGCTCACAGTCTTCATCCCCATTTTACAGATGAGGTAACTGAGGCACAGAGAAGTCGAGCGACTTGCCCACGGTCACACAGCTGACAAGTTGGCAGAGTCAGGATTCGAACCCATGACCTCTGCCTCCCAAGCCTCTGCTCTTTCCACTGAGCCACGCTGCTTCACAATCAGCCAGATGAGAAAAAAGTAGCCTCAGAATTTCTTGTACCACCTCAGGATTTGCCAAACTCATCAGTACGAGGTTGCACCGTTGTAGATTGCACTGTTGTTCCAGGCATTGGGAGAATTCAGTGGAACACAGTTGGTAGACAGGTCCCCTGCCCACAGTGAGCTTACATTCTAGAGGATAGGGCCAATAAAAAGCCTGTGCTAAATGCTGTGTTAATCAGTGCAGTTAACAGTCAAGATTCAGAGTTTCTGAGTGAGCTTTTGGAATGTGAGAACATGCAAGGTTAACATCTTCATCTTTTTATTTCAGTCTGGTTTCTTAAAGCTGCCATGTTTTACAGCAAGACCATTAACATTTTCACCTTCCCCACTTCAGGATAAAGATAATCATCACAATGAAATTGTCACATGCAACCTTCAATCAAGAAGGGCCATCCAGAGGAAAAAAAATCTTGCCTCCAGTAGAAAGTAAAGTACTAAACTTTTCCTGATCGCTAATTTGTATGTGATAAGAAGCCAGTAGTGAGATGAGCAGGGAGGGCCCATTCATGGCTTTTCCCTGAAAACTCTCTGTGCTCTATCTAGTTTATCCTCTAGACTCTTAACTCATTGTGGGCAGAGAACGTGTGTTCCAACTTTGTTGCACTGTGCTCTCCCGACAGCTTTGTACAGTACTTTGCACAAAGTAAACACTCAATAATGATGTCTGACTTCATCTATCTGGAATTTAACCGTTTCACAGTAATCACTTTGCCTGCGATGATGAAAGATGAGTGTTTGCTTCCCGTGACTGTTAAAGTAGTTCTGTAAACAAATGTTCGAACTTCTTTAAACCTTTTCTCCAACCCACATCTAAATGACAAGGAGGTAAAAGCGTGAAGATTTCCAACTCACCTAGTCTTCATTTACTCTAATGGGATTATTAATCAGCTATGCCACAAAACGTATCAAGGGAAGATGTACAACATAGTGAGCTTTTCCCACTGAGCACAATGGTAATTCCAATAAAAATGATAATTGCGGTATTTGTTAACACTTAATAGGTGGCAAGCACTGTACTAAATAAACACTGGAGTTGAGATAATCAGACCAGAAAGACAAAGAGGCAGAGAGAGTGACAGAGGGAGAGAGAGAGGTTCAAATTGAGAAAACTGAAGACTTAAAGGAGGGAATAACTGTCTTAGCTCACTGGACTGTGAAGAGAACGACTGGACATGTACTAGGTGATTCAGGAAGAAGAGACCTTCTCCTCTCACAATGGATTGTCAGCTCCCTGAGGATAGGGACCTTGTTTCTTATCCATCTGCACTCTACTATGCTCCTAACAAATTGCAGTGTACATAATAGACATTCAAATTCTGTCATTCAGTTGACTGACTTGATGGAGTTCTCCCTCCTTTGGGAGAGCTGGACTCTTTCTGGGAGAAGGGAAGGAGAAGGATATTGGATTTGGAAAGCATGTGGAGGGAGAATGGGGAGAGTGGTAGTCAAAGTATCAATCTATCCATCAGTGGTATTTAATAATAATTAATAATGATTGTCATATTTGTTAGGTGTTTACTATGTGTCAGGCACTGTATTAAAGCGCTGGGGTGGATACAAGCAAATCGGGTTGGACATAGTCCCTGATGCACAGGGCACTCACTGTCTCAATCTCCATTTTACAGATGAGATAGCTGAGGCCTAGAGAAATGAAGTGATTTGCCCAAGGTCACACAGCAGAGAAGTGACAGAATCAGGATTAGAACTCATGACCTTCTGACTCTATCCACTAAGCCATGTCACTGAGTGCTAACCGTGTGCAGAGCCCAGTACTAAGTATTTGGGAAATTACAAAATGATAGGTTAGGTAGACACAAACCCTGTCCCCAGGGAGCTCACAGTCTACTGAGAGACAGATAATAAAATAAATTACTGGATATGTACGTGAGTGTATGGGGCTGGGGGTGGGGTGAGTATGTGGGGTGAGGATCATAAGTGCTTAAAGAGTACATTCCCAAGAACATAAACTAAAATGGAGAATAAATGAAGAAAAAAAAGACATTAGTTGGGGAAGGCCTCTTGGAGGGGATGCGATTTTCGTAGGTCATAATTTATTTATTTATATCAATATCTGTTTCCCCCTCTAGACTCTAAGGTTGTTGTGGGCAGAGAATATGGCTATTAAATTGTTGTATTGTACTCTCCCAAGTGCTTAATATATTGGCCTGCACACAGTAAGTGCTCAATAAAAATGATTGATTGATTGATTGATTGATTGGGAAGGAAGGAATAGTAGTTGTATGTTACTTATTGAGCAATGCATGAAACTACGCACCCCAGGGCCCTTTTTCTCACCCAAAGTTAACCAGTGTTTGTCAGATTATGATAGTAGTGTTTCTTGACCTAATCAGCATACACGTATGATGGATTGTCATTGACCGCTCCCCCCTACCCCTGCCAAATCATCCATCCCCATTTATTAAGCATCTCCTGGGTCTAGAACTCCTTGCCAACCACTGGGGAGAGTACAGCAAAGTTTGAAGACACAATCTCTGCTTTCAAGGAACTTTCAGTCAAAGGGGTAAGACAGAAATCAATTTACAAGAAGAAGAGAAAGACATACGGAGAAGGAGTTGAGAGAGTATTTCGAAAGTGAAGTTTGTAAATCCCTATTTGCAGATGTACTGGAGGTGCTTGTGATTACAGAAGTACATGAATGGCACAGAAGTATTGAGGTAGTATTTGGAGAGATGATGTTGAGAGAAGGAGAATTAACTGGCGAAGGCTTCCTAGAGAAATTGTGATTTCAGCATGGCTTCGAAAATGGGGAGAGATGGGGTCTTACAGACTTGAAGAGAATAGAAGTTTGAGGGAGGAGGGAGACTGTGAACTAATGGTCGGAGGTGGAAAAAGAGAGAACGAGGCCCGATGAATAGGTTATCTTGAGAGGAACAAAAAGTGTGAGCTGGAATATTGTGGGAGAAAAGAGTGGAGCAGTAGGAGGGAGAAAGATAAATTAATGCTTCAGAGGCAGTAGTCAGGAGTTTTTGCTTAATGCAGAGGAGAATGAGCAACTATTGCAGATTATTTTCCTAAAATGACATTCTGTACTCGTTTCCTTTTTTGAGGAGTAAGAAAACGAGTACAGAATGTCATTTTAGGAAAATAATCTCAGTAGAAGATGTGTTTACTGGAGATGGGAGAATCTGAAGGTAGGGAGACCAGTGAGGAGGCTGACTCAGTAGTCAAACGAGGATATGACACAGGCCTAATGTAATGGGGTGGCCATTTTGGTGAAAAGGAAGGGTGGATCCAGGAACTGTCTCTGAGGAAAGACTGACAGTGTTTAGCAACAGGCTGAATATGACAGGGGAAAGAGAGGGAGATGTCAAAGATAATGCCAAGTTTGCAGGCTTTAGAGGCAAGAAGATAGTGGTGGTGTTAGGTAGACAAGAGAATCTGGGAGTGAAGAATGAAGTTAGGGTATCAGGGGGACATCAGTGTGGAGATGACGTGGAGAGACAAGGAAATTGAAGGATACAGAGGAGACAAGAGGTCAGTGATCTTTAATTCCTCTCAAGTTAACCTGTTCATCACTCCTTATTCTCTCCAAACCCAGCTCCGCCACTTGTCAGCTGTGAGTGACTTTGGGCAAGTCACTTTGCTTCTCTGTGCCTCAGTTCCCTCATCTGGAAAATGGGGATGAAGACTGTGAGCCTCACGTGGGACCGACTGATTACCTTGTATCTACCCAGTACTGAGAACAGTCCTTGGCACATAGTAAGCGCTTATCAAATACCCAAATTATTATTATTATTACCTTCAACCTTCAACAAATACCACAATTATCATTATACTTATCATTGTCCAAAGGTGGGAACTGAAAGCGCACACATCTCCCTTCACTTACACAGCTAGACTGTAAGTGCGTCTCGAGACTGTAAGCTTGTTGTGGGCAGGGAATCTGTTTATTGTTAGATGGTACTCTCCCAAGCGTTCAGTTCAGTGCTTTGCGCACAGTAAGCGCTCGATAAATACCATTGAATGAATGAATGAACAACCTGGAAGCATTGGCAAAGTAGGGACAGTTTTCCACAACCAGCCGGAGAGTCCTCAGCTGAGGCTGCCCAGACTGGGGTCTCCCCTGCTGTGGGGGTCAGCACCAGATTCACCCAGAAACACTTCCGTTTGGGAGGAAACAACCTGTGCTTGTGGTCAGCCTGGGTTCTCTCCTCCTACAGAGCTTCCCAGACACTCCCACTTCCTTATTCCCTAATGGCTCCCCCAGCTTGGAAGATGGGTTGACCCGAGTAATTGGAACCAGAAGAAGATCGGTCATTAGACATTAAAAGGCCCGTGTTTATTATGACATCTTGAAGGATTTCGCCTAATGTTTCGTAGAGCAGAATTCCCCGATTTGCCATGAAACTAGTCAGTCAGTCAGTTGCATTTATTGATTATTTATTGATTGACCGTATTATTACGGTATGCAGAGCACTGAACTAAATGCTTGGGAGAGAGAGCAGTGTGGCCTAGCGGATAGAGCTCAGGCCTGGGAGTCAGTAGGATTTTGATTCTAATTCCAACTCTGCAACTTGCCTGCAGTGTGACCCTGGACAAGTCACTTGACTTCTCTGTGCCTCAGTTCCCTCATCTGTAAAATGGGGATGGAGGCAGTGGGCCCTCTGTGCGACAGGGACTGTGAGACAGGGACTGTGTCCAACCCAATTACCTTGTATCTACGCCAGTACAGTACTCTGCACACAGGAAGCGCTCAATAAATCCGATTGAATGAAATGAATGCTGAGTACATTGCCTGACACACAGTAAGCACTTAACAAATACCACAATTATTACAATATAGCAATACAGCAGATACATTCCCTGCACTCCACTTCCTTATGGTCTAGAGGGCAGGGAATGATCATAAGAGATTGAGAAGAAATGACCAGAAAATTAGAAGGAGAAACAAGAGATAATAGTGTCAGAGAATCAGTCAATCAATCAATGGTACTTATTCAGCACTTACTGAGTTCAGGCACTGCACTAAAATCTTGGGAGAGTACAATAAAGAAGAATTGGTAGACACGTTTCCTGTTCCCAATGAGCTTACAGTCTACAGGGAGGTTAGAGAAGGCAGTTAGAAGGTAGAGAGTGTTTCAGAGAGAAGGAAGTATCCACAGCAGTGACAAAGGTAGTGGAGATGTCAAGGAGAATTAGGAGAGACTAGAATTTATTAGAATTTATTAAAATTAGGAAGGAGAAGACATGGTGGTCATTTCCCAAAACACCACACTTAAGGAAAACCCACACCCTACACAGTCCCTTATTTACCTTCCTCCATCCCCCCAATAATAATCATGGTGTTGGTTAAGCACTTACTATTTGCCAACCACTGTACTAAGAACTGGCATAGATTGAAGATAGTCAGGTTGGACACAGTCCCTGTCCTACAAGGGGCTCTTGATCTAAGAGAGAGAACTGGTACTGGTGAGGAATTGAAGGCACAAAGAATTTCAGTCACTTGCACAAGGTCACAAAGCAGACAAGTGGATGAGCTGGGATTAGAACAGAGGACCTCTTTTTCCCAGGCCTGGGCTCTTTCCATTAGGCCACACGGCTACTCATAAAGTCATCATCTTTTAAACTACCTTCTAGATTCTACCTGTTCGCATTGAAAACAGAATTCTTAAGGATTTTTTTAAGAGCCTGTGCATTTTTTTCTCCTCAACCTTTCCTTTCCCCAGCCCCCGCTTCCAAGCACCATGGAAACCACGCTATCCGCTTCCCAAACTGAAATGGCAGCTGCAGATCCAGGCAGAGTGAGAAGTCTTAAATTACATTTTATCCAAGCCCACTTTCAAAGGTTTTTTTTTTTTTTGCCTTCATCACCTTCTGCAGAAGTAGTATTTACCTGACTTTCTTGGGTACTTTGTTTAAGGAAAGCAATGACTTTTGAGTCCCCAAATCTCTATGTGGGATGATTAATAGTTGTCAATAGGTGGGAATCAAAACTTATTTTTTCAAGTTTCAAATACAAGGAGAGAGGATTTTCCTTCCAAAATCTTCCCAAGCCTCCAGATATGGAGCTGCAGTTTCACCTTAAGGTCGTTGAACAGCACTTTCCTCTAACCTCCTCACGGTACCTTGTTCTTGCCTTTTCTGCCGTCAACCCTTGGCCCAAAGTCCTACCTCTGGCCTGGAATGCCCTCCCTCCTCACATCTGCCAAACTAGCTCTCTTACCCCTTCAAACCTCTACGGAGAGCTCCCCTCCTCCAGGAGGCCTTCCCAGACTGAGCCCCCCTTTTCCTCTGCTCCTCCTCTCCTCCCCATCACCCCGACTCCCTCCCTCTGCTCTACCCCCTTCCCCGTCCCACAGCACTTCTGTAAATGTGTACATATTTATAATTCTATTTATTAATGATGTATATATGTCTATAATTCTATTTTTCTCTTTTGATGCTATTGATGCCTACTTGTTTTGTTTTGTTGTCGTCTCCCCCCTTCTAGCCTGTGAGCCTGTTGTTGTGTAGGGATTGTCTCTGTCTGTCGCCCAGTTGTACTTTCCAAGCGCTTAGTACAGTGCTCTGCACCCAGTAAGCGCTCAATAAATACGATTGAATGAACGAAGGAATGAGTGACCTCTCTGCAGGTTCCAAGTCTTCAGAGTGCTTAGAGAGGCAGATGGTAATTTGGTCGCCACTGCTTAGGTAACTGCTATTGCCATTCACCAATAAAACACGAGCCTGCAAGTCAGAAGGACCTGGGTACTAATCCTGGTTCTGCCCCTTGACTTCTTCGTGACCTTGGGCAAGTTGCTTCACTTCTCTCTGCCTCAGTTTTCTCATTCGTAAAATGGGGGTTAAGAATATGAGACCCATGGAAACAGGGACTGTGTCCAACCTGATTAACTCATATCTACCCCAGTGCTTAGAAAAGCGTTTGGCATATATTAAGTGATGAACAAGTACCAAAATGATTAGTATCATTATTATTCCCAAGTCTCAGGATAACGTTGTTGATATTTGTTAAGCACTTACTATGTGCAGAGCACTGTTCTAAGCGCTGGGGTAGAGCAGCGTGGCTCAGTGGAAAGAGCGTGGGCTTTGGAGTCAGGGCTCATGAGTTCGAATCCCAGCTCTGCCACTTGTCGGCTGTGTGACTGTGGGCAAGTCACTTCACTTCTCTGTGCCTCAGTTCCCTCATCTGTAAAATGGGGATTAAGACTGTGAGCCCCACGTGGGACAACCTGATTCCCCTGTGTCTACCCCAGCGCTTAGAACAGTGCTTGGCACATAGTAAGCGCTTAACAAATACCAACATTATTATTATTATTATTTTATCAGGTTGTCCCTGTGAGGTTCACATTTAATCCCCGTTTTACAGATGAGGGAACTGAGGCACAGAGAAGTGAAGTGACCTGCCCACAGTCACACAGCTGACAAGTGGCAGAGCCGGGATTCGAACCCATGAGCTCTGACTCCCAGGCCCAGGCTCTTTCCACTGAGCCACGCTGCAGTTTCACCTCAAGGTGAACAGCTCTTTCCAAGTGACCTCTCTATAGATTATGGGTTTAGAGTGGCAGATGGCATTTTGCTTAGGTTACTGTTATTACCATTCAGCCAATCTGTACAGTTGCGTGGGCAAGTTGCTGTACTCAAACAATAGCTCCACATTGCTCTGATCAGGCATTAAATCCTTGCCCCTCAGCCTTTGGAAACCAGACCAGCAGGCAAACCCCAGAGCCAGTGCTAAGGAAAGCTTGCATGAAGCGTGTCCCCGTCAGGTGGGTGGATGGCTCTAATAATAATAATAATAAGGGTATGACCACAGTGCTAAGCATGTGATTGGAGAGCAGTGTGGTCTAGTGGAAAGAGCATAGGCCTGAGAGTGGGAGGACCTCGGTTTTATTCTCGGCTCTGCCACTTACCTGCTGTGAGACTTTATAGGCACATCACTTAACTTTTCCGTACCTCAGTTCCCTCAACTGAAAAATAGGGATTACATCTTGCTGAAGAAGTGGCACGGCATAGTGGATAGAGAAAGGGGCTGGGAGCCAGAAGGTCATGGGTTCTAATCTCGGCTCCACCACTTGTCTGCTGTGTGACCTTGTGCAAGTCACATCACTTCTCTGGGCCTCAGTTACCTCATCTGTAAAATGAGGATTGAGACTGTGAGCCCCACGTGGGACAACCTGATTACCTTGTATCTACCCCAGCGCTTAACAAATGTTTGGCCCATAGTAAGCGCTTAACAAATACCATACTTATTATTAATTATGATTACTCCATCATCTTCTGCAGAAGCAGTATTTACCTGACCTCCTTGGGTGCATCATTTATGTAAAACCTAAAGCATCCTGCCTCCCATCCCCACAGCACATATGCGTATATCTGTACATATCTGTAGTTTTTTTATTTGCTTATCTGTGTATTTATTTAATTACTCTGTCTCCCCATCTAGACTGTAAGCTTGTTGTGGGCAGGACTGTGTCTGCTGTTAGTATAGTGCTTTCCATCACTGTAGACGGCACAATCATCCTTCCCGTCTCACAACCCCGTAACCTCGGTGTCATCCTTGACTCTGCTCTCTCATTCAACCACATATCCAATCCGTATTTGCTGAGCACTTTCTATGTGCAGAGCACTGTAGTAAGTACTTGGGAGAGTACAATATAACAATAAACAGACACATTCCCTGCCCACAGCGGGCATGGTCACCCTCTCCTTCAGAGGCTTTTCTCAAGATTAAGCACCAGGGGTCAAATGGGGGCATTGCAGAGATTCTAAAGGTGCAGTAGACTTAATGACCATACTTGCATTATTTTCATCGAGAGGGATAGCGGAGGAAGACCACCCACCATCCCTAACGATTTTCATTATAAGTACACCGGGTTGTGAACGTAACTCGTCTTATGCCGTCGAGTCGTTTCCAACCCATAGCGACACCACAGACACATCTCTCCCAGAACGCCCCGCTCTCCATCTGCAATCGTTCTGGTAGTGGATCCAGGGAGTTTTCTTGGTAAAAATATGGAAGTGGTTTACCATTTCAGCCTTCCGCGCCGTAAGATGGAGCCTCCGCCCTCGACTCTCTCCTAGGCTGCTGCTGCCCAGCATGGGTGAGTTTTGACTTGTAGCAGATTGCCTTCCACTCACTAGCCACTGTCCAAGCTAGAAATGGAATGGGTAGGCCTCTTCCTTGACTCTCCCTCCTGTAGCCGAGACTGATAGACTACTGGAAACTCTCCAGGTGCGACCCTGAGGGGGGGAATGTAACTTAGGGGGATAATAATCAAGGGGAAGGAAAATGAGTCCAGGTTCTACAGGAAACTCAGGAATGATTTCCAAGGACAAAATCCACCGGAATTTGGGCTTCTGACACCGACATAATCACCATCATCGCAAACAAATTACAGCAGGGTACTGTCCTCTGGACGAGGAGCCCTGCTGGGCTCTGGGTAAATCAATTTCAGACATATGGGTTGTCACTTGGAGCGATTCCTTCCTCCAACACCTCCCAGAGACTACCACATTTGCTGTAGGAAATAAATATAGTAAATATGGTGTACGCAAACATAAATTCCATATCCAAATGACACGATGTCCTCACACAGGCAATAAGAAGGACGTGAGGAAAATTAAATCAATAGCCATGTCACCATATTTTTCTCCCAGCCTTAAGAAGAGGCAGACGGCTGGATCTGTGAGGTTCTAAACAACTCTTCACCCGTATAAAAAGTTCCTATCGGGAGAATAAATCTACCCACGCCTTTGAATCCCCGATCTCTTACATTGTCTCTCCCTGCACTCAGGCTTTTCTCCTCCTGCTAACTTTTCTCTTTTGATTGACTTGAGTGTAATTATTGAAAGACCCTGAATCTGTCACATGCCTGCTGTGTGAAGCAGCGGGGCTCAGTGGAAAGAGCACGGGCTTGGGAGTCAGAGGTCATGGGTTCTAATCCCGGATCTGCCATTTGTCAGCTGTGTGACTGAGGGCAAGTCACTTCACTTCTCTGCGCCTCAGTTCCCTCATCTGTAAAATTGGGATGAAGACTGTGAGCCCCACGTGGGACAACCTGATGACCCTGTATCTCCCCCAGTGCTTAGAACAATGCTCTGCACATAGTAAGAGCTTAACAAATACCAACAAATAAACCCAAAAAACTTCTCTAGTCCTTTTTCCTC
This sequence comes from Ornithorhynchus anatinus, assembly GCF_004115215.2. Taxonomy (NCBI): domain Eukaryota; kingdom Metazoa; phylum Chordata; class Mammalia; order Monotremata; family Ornithorhynchidae; genus Ornithorhynchus; species Ornithorhynchus anatinus. Next base: position 66,530,226 of record NC_041728.1, read on the forward strand.
ACTTGCAAAATAGAGATCAAATTCCTCTTCTCCCTCCCTGTTAGAAGGTGAATCAATAGGGGACAGGAATTGTCTGATCTGATTGTATAGTACCTACCCCAGCACTTAGTTGGGGGCTTAGCATGTATTAGAGCAGATGGCCTATTAAACAGAGCATGAGCCTGGGAGCCAGAAGACCTGAGTTCTAATCCCAGATCCGCCACTTGCCTGCTTTGTAACTTTGGGCAAGTTACTTAACTTCTCTGGGCCTCAGTTTCCTCAGCTGTAAAATGAGGAAAAGATACCTGTTCTCCCTCATATACTGAGCCTCAGGTAGGAAAAGCACTGTGTCACACCTGATTAACTTGCATATACTCCAGAGCTTAGCACAGTGCTTGACACATAGTAAGCACCCAACAATATCATAATTACTATTAATTATTATTCAGAGTTTACCAAATACCACATTCATCATTGTTGATATTATTATTATTATCAGATATTGGAAGTGTGTTCATGAGAACCTGAATAAGAGGTTTCTTCCTGAGGTGAGAAGGTGACTGTACTGAATCGACTTAATGGTATTATTAAGTGCTTACTATGTGCCAGGCACTATTCTAAGCACTGGGATAGATACAAGGTGATCAGGTTGGACACAGTCCCTATCCCACATAGAGCTCACGGTCTTAATCCCTTAATCCCCATTTTACAGATGAGGGAACTGAGGCACAGAGAAGTGAAGTGAGTTCCCCAAGGTCACCCAGCAGACAACTGGCAAAGCCAGGATTAGAACCCAAGTCCTGATTCCCAGGCCCGTGCTCTATCCGTTAGGCCATGCTACTTCTCTTTCATGCATTGATTGAAACCCTGATCTTGACCCTGGTGATGAGCAAGGCAAGGATCGGCAGGTCCACTCTAGGCTGATCATTTTGGTAAGTCTGGAAAGCGCTGACACATTTAAGGGTGCGCTTGACGAGACGGGGAGGTAGAAGGGCTTGTCTTAAACTCTGGGCTACCTCAAGTTCATCTGTAAATGAAGGTTTTCCCCAGCTCGTGGAAGTTTTGACCTGAGTAGGGGCCGATTCCACCTTCTCCCCTCTCCCCAGTATCCCACTTCTCACATCCCACCTCTTTCCTCACCCCCGCTTCCCTGCCTAGCGCTGGGTGTACTCTCTGACCTCCAAGGTCCCGGGTGAGCAGATGGCTCCAAGTTGTATCTCCTCTTGTCCACCACCCTGGCAGTATTTTCTCCCCTCCCTCTTCCACGCCTCCCTTCTGAATGGAATACCGGGCTTCGATTTAGGGGCAGCGGAGAAAGATCCTGGAGCCGCAGCAGGAGCGGTGGTGAACTCCATCTCGGAGTCCAGAGTTGCGGGACCAACCCGGAAACTGGGGGTAATAATAATAATAATAATAATGTTGGCATTTGTTAAGCGCTTACTATGTGCAGAGCACTGTTCTAAGCGCTGGAGGAGATACAGGGTAATCAGGTTGTCCCATGTGAGGCTCACTGTCATAATCCCCTTTTACAGATGAAGTAACTGAGGCACAGAGAAGTGAAGTCACTTGCCCACAGTCACACTGCTGACAAGTGGCAGAGCCGGGATTTGAACCCATGACCTCTGACTCCCAAGCCTGGGATCTTTCCACTGAGCCACGCTGCTTCTCTGCAAGGGGAAACTCCAAATCCCCAGAAACAATGATGATAACCCTGTGGTCCACTCACCCAAGGCTTGGAACGTGGCACTGAGGTTGAGTGACGAGTCAAGCTCAGCCCAGAACCCAGGAATCTGGTCCCTCGCTCCAAAATCTCTCTCTTCCCCTAGTATGCAAGGAGGGTTGGGGAGAGGAAGAAAAGAAAGCAAGAGGAGGGATGAGGAAGAGAAAATGGGATAGAGAGACAGAGATAGAGACGAGAGAGAGGAGCAGGTGACCATTCACCGTTGCTATCTCTGGCAAATGGTTCTGCCTTAGCTTCAATGCCAGAGCAGATTTCCACCCTTCGATCTAAGACCGTTTGGGACATCGGCCAGTGGATATATTCATCACTGGCACCAATTTCCAGACCGTTAAGCCTGGAAGTCTCTCCCAGTACAGTAGGAACCCCTGATCTGAAACAAATACTCTGATCACCGTCATAATAATAGTAACTGTGGTATTTGTTAAGCACCATCTAATAATAATAATGTTGGTATTTAAGCGCTTACTATGTGCCGAGCACTGTTCTAAGCGCTGGGGTAGACACAGGGGAATCAAGTTGTCCCCCGTGGGGCTCACAGTCTTAATCCCCATTTTACAGATGAGGGAACTGCGGCCCAGAGAAGTGAAGTGACTTGCCCACAGTCACACAGCTGATAAGTGGCAGAGCCGGAATTCAAACCCATGACCTCTGACTCCAAAGCCCGGGCTCTTTCCACTGAGCCACGCTGATTCTCTATCTATGTGCTGGCCTCCCAGCCTCCTTTCTCTCCCCACTCCAGTCCTTACTTCACTCTGCTGCCCGGATCATTTTTCTTCAAAAATGTTCAGGACATGTCTCCCCACTTGTCAAGAAACTCGTCCACCTCCACATCAAACTAAAACTCCTCACCACTGGCTTCCAAGTACTCATTCCCCTTGCACCTTCCTATATTACCTCACTACTCTCCTGCTACAACCCAGCCCACACAACCCAGCACATTCACACTTCGCTCCTCTAACTCTGACCGTCTCCCTGTACCTTGATCTCATCTATCTCACCGCTGACCCCTCACCCACATCCTGCCTCTGGTCTGGAATGCCCTCCCTCTTCAACTCTAAAAGGCAATTACTCTCCTTGGCTTCCAGGCCTTACCGAAGGCACATCTCCTTCAGTAGGCCTTTCCGGACTAATCTCTCCTTTCCTCTTCTCCCGCTCCTTTTCGTGTTACCCTGACTTGTTCCCTTTATTCATCCCCCTTCCCAGGCTCACAGTTCTCCTGTACATAACTGTAATTTATTTATTTATATCAATTGCTGTCTCCCCCTCTAGACTGTAAGCTCACTGTGGGCAGGGACTGTATCTGTTTATTGTTATTTTGTACTCTCCCAAGCATTTAGTACAGTGCTCTGCACACAGTGAGCACTCGATAAATTCGACTGAATGAATGATTGAGTGAATGAATGTGCCAAACACCATATTAAAGGCAGGGGTAGATACAATGCAATCAGATCGGACACAACCCCTGCCTCACGTGGGTATCTCAGTTTAAAGGAGAGGGAGAACCGATACTTAATCTCCATATTACAGATGAGGAAATGAGGAACAAAGAAATTATTAAGTGATTACCCCCAAGTTACACGTCTGGCAGTTGCCGGAGCGGTGATTTGAACCCAGGCCTCCTGATTCTCCCTCCTGTGCTCCTTCCATAAGGCCATACTGCTTCATTTAATCAATAATCCCATACCCACGCTCCAGAAAATTAATAATGTTGGTATTTGTCAAGCGCTTACTATGTGCAGAGCATTGTTCTAAACGCTGGGGTAGACAGAGGGGAATCAGGTTGTCCCACGTGGGGCTCACAGTCTTAATTCCCATTTTACAGATGAGGTAACTGAGGCCCAGGGAAGTGAAGTGACGTGCCCACAGTCACACAGCTGACAAGTGGCAGAGCCGGGATTCGAACCCATGACCTCTGACTCCAAAGCCCGTGCTCTTTCCACTGAGCCACGCTGCTTCTCACTGCTAAGGCTATGTGCCTAGAATATTTCCTTCCCAAACCTGTGTTTACCAGCTCTAACATGAGGCAGAAGTGTCCGTTAAACAGGCTGGAGTAACTTTCTTGCCAGTCGAATAAATACCGAATAATGATTTTACACGATTTCTCCTTCTAGTGGCTGGCAGCGACATTACAGAGCCAGATATTTCTGAGCGGCATTGCCGCAGTATTCAGGAAAGAACTATTCTCTCAAAATGTGATTCTAAACCCATCTGAACAGCCATCCTTTTATCTGCAATTTTCTCTGATTCATTGGCCAGCCCTCTGTTCTTGAAGTCCCAAACGCTGCTGAAATTAATTATAGCCAAGCGACAGATCATGGGTTTTCAAAGTCTTTTTTTTTTTTACGAGAAAACGTAACGTGGTCCGCGATGGGCTACAAAAGTCTAGGCCCGAAGTAAGTTGCCTTATCTGTTTCTTCTGAAAAGCCACTTCAACTGTAGCTGAAGAGGGTTCTCCTGGGCCCTCTAAGCGGGACTGGAAAGTTTCATTTCCAGCTATGCAGGAGAGATTTGGAGAGAGACGGTTCAGGGCCCAGGCTTGACTTCCTGACAAACTGTCGGGGTTGGCAAACCCGGACTAAACTGGGCATCCTTCAAACTCCCTGACCAAGACCTTGAAGACTTGGGGCACGTCACTTAAATTCTCTGTGCCTCAGTTACCTCATCGTAAAATGGGGATTAAGACTATGAGGCCCACGTGGGACAACATGATTACCTTGTATCTACCCCCATGTTTAGAATAGTGCTTAGCACGTGGTGAGCACTTAACAAATACCATTATTATAATTCTTATTCTTAGAACAAGAAACTCACCCCACCAGGACTTCAAGTTCATTCAAGCCCCTCTAAATTACAAGCTCATTAGGGACAAAGAACGTATCTACCAGCTCTGTCGGACTGCATTCTTCCAAGTACTTAGTACAGCGCTCTGCACACAGTAAACGCTCAACAAATACAATTGATTGATTCATGAGTGGTGACCTGCAGGCTGATGAGTGGCAGCCTGTGGGAAAGCTTGGGCCAGAATTGTTTTTTGGTGGGTTTTTCTTAGGTAACCCATAAAGATGAACCGGGACCGTTTTCTTTTCCATGGATTCACAAATGCAAGACGTTGGCAGGAAGGGGCAGAGTTTTATACCTTTCAGAGCTATGGTCCTCCCACACCTGGAAAGCAGTAATAATAATATTAATGATGATAATTATTAAGTGCTCACTACATGCCGAGCATGTGTTTACACCCTATCTTCTGAGGTAGACAGAAGATAGTAGGATTCTCACTTGGGACTCACAGTCTAAAGGGAGAGAGGGAGGACAGGTATTTAAATTACATTTTATAGATGAGGGAATTGAGGTGCAGAAAATTAAGTGGCTTGACCAAAGTTAAACAACAAGTTCAGCATTTGGATGCTGATCCAGGCACTGAGTATGGGACATTTACATGTGTAAAAATTTTTTTATGCTACTGGTTAAGCACTTACTTTATGCCAGGCACTATTCTAAGAACTGGAGTAGATGCAACGTAACCAGGTTGGATACGGTCCCTGGCCCACATGGGGCTCCACAATCTTAAACCCCATTTTACAGGTAAGATCACTGAGGCACAGAGAAGTGAAGTGATCTGTCCAAGGTCGCACAGCAGACAAGTAGCAGATCTGGAATTGGAACCCAGATCCTTCTAACTCCAAGGCCCGTGCTCTTTCCTGCAGGCTACGCTGCTTCTATTGTCATCCATTGCCTCTCAGGTTCCTTCACTGCCAATATTGGAGACAAAATCTGGGTGGGATTGACCAGTGGTATGACCCAGTTATTGCATTAGGCACGGCCATATGTTCTTATTTTCCGTCCCCAAGGCACATGAATAGAGCTTTTCCCCAAATTGTACACTCAAATGTCCTTTATTAGCATACCATGAAAGGGCAATCTATAAAAATGAATTTTTCTAGCCAACTTTAAGAGATGCCCTTCATTATCTAGATGGCAGGGAGGCAGGGAAAAGACACAGTAGGAGTGCGTATAGACTGCTACTCCTGCAAGTCCTCTGTGTACATGCCACCTCATTCTCTAGATGAACCCACCCTTTTCCTCAGGGAAAACTGACCTGTCTGTTCCCTCTAGACTGTAAGCAGGGGACATCTCTGCTAATTATGTTGTATTGTTCTCTCCCAAGCACTTACTAGTGACTGCTCAATTAATTCATTCAGTAGTATTTATTGAGCACTTACTATGTGCAGAGCACTGTACTAAGCGCTTGGAATGGACAAATCGGTAACAGAGACAGTCCCTGCCCTTTGACAGGCTCACAGTCTAATCGGGGGAGACGGACAGACAAGAACAATAGCAATAAATAGAATCAAGGGGATGGACATCTCATTAACAAAATTCATTCATTAGTATTTATTGAGCGCTTACTATGTGCAGAGCACTGTACTAAGTGCTTGGAATGTACACTTCGGGCAACAGAGAGAGGCAATCCCTGCCCGATGACGGACTCAATAAGAAGCAACCTGGACTAGTGGATAGAGTATGGGCCTGGAAATCAGAAGGACCTGGGTTCTAATTCTGACTCTGCCATTAGTCCGCTGTGTGACCTTGGGCATGTCCTATCACTTTCTCTATGCTTGTTACCTCATCTCTAAAATGGGGATTAAGACTGTGAGCCTCATATGGGACGGGGATTGTATTTAACTGAATTGTGTTCAATTTGATTTGCTAGTATCTACCCCAGCGATTAGTACAGTTCCTGGCACACAGTAAGTGCTTAATAACTACCACAATTATCATTATATTAATAAATATCATTGATTATAAGCTCACTGTGGGCTGGGATTGTGTCTGTCACATTGTTCTGTTGTACTCTCCCAAGCTTAGTACAGTACTTTGCACACTCTAAGTGCTCAATACGTATGTTTGACTGACTGATCTTGGGAGCATGCTCAACCCTAAATGAAACAGTTTTCCTGATAGTCTAGGGACTCCAGCTCTCCTCTGAAAATAAAGTGTCTTGATTAAAGGAGAAAGCGGCACTAAAGAATGAAGGGTAGGTGCCGGCTTCCCAAGAGGAATATGCTGTACTGATAAATTGCGGGGAGAAAGTGAGTAGGTATAAATGAAGAAGTGCAGGCTGTGCATTGAATTCAGCACATAATTGGTTCATTCATTCAATCATATTTATTGAGCGCTTACTGTGTGCAGAGCAATGTACTAAGTGCTTGGAATGTACAATTTGGCAACAGGTAGAGACACTCCCTGCCCAATAACGGGCTCACAGTCTAAAAGGGGGAGACAGACAACAAAACGAAACAAGTAGTCAGGCATCAGTACCATCAAGGTAAATAGAACTGTAGATATCTACACATCATTAATAAAATAGAGTAATACATAATATATACAAATATACACAAGTGCTATGGGGAGGGGAAGGGGGTAGAGCAGAGAGAGGGAGTAGGGTAAATGGGGAGGGGAAGGAGCAATGTGCTCGGTGGAATAGCCTACAGACTAAAAGGGAGAAATTCACTCAGAGAAAAGGAGAAAAAATCATAATAGTAATAATAACGTTGGTGTTCGTTAAGCGCTTACTATGTGCAGAGCACTGTTCTAAGCCCTGGGTAGATACAAGGTAATCAGGTTGTCTCACGTGAGACTCACAGTTAATCCCCATTTTACAGATGAGGTAACTGAGGCACAGAGAAGTGAAGTAACCTGTCCACAGTCACACAGCTGACGAGTGGCAGAGCCGGGATTTGAACCTATGACCTCTAACTCCCAAGCCCGGGCTCTTTTCCACTGAGCCACGCTGCTTCTCATTATAGTCACAATAATGATTAATAATAACAGTTGTGGTATGTGTTAAGCACTTATTATGTGCCAGGCATTGTCTAATGTACACTGTACACTGGGGAGGACACAAGTAAATCGGGTTGGATACCGTCCCTGTCCCAAGGGGAGCTCACAGACTCAATCTCCATTTTGCCGATGAGGCAACTGAGGCACAAGAGAAGTGACTTGCCCAGGGTCACACAGCAGACACTTGGTGGAGCCGGGATTAGAACCCAGGTCCTTCGGATTCCCATTCTGTACCCACTTCGCAAAGCTGTTTTTCTGACGGAAGATAATGATGCCTGCTGGCAGATTCACTTTCATCTCCAGCGATAGCTGCTCTCGGAAACCTCCCTGAGCCAGTTTCCACCGCCCCCTCCCACTCTCCTCCTTTTCTCGTCCCTACGAAAGTGACTCAGACTGTGCCTTCAGAGTTATCTTGGAGCACGGAGGGGGAATTGGAGCAAACATGAACTACCGGACCCACAGCTTCCCCCAACTAAGAACCCCGGAGCCTGTAAATAACTCTGAATCTACCCAGGGAAATTAGAATGAGTGAGGCTGTCGAGCCCTGAGAAGCCCAGAAGTCACGGATGAAGGTTCCAACATCTGATCAGGCAGAAATCTAATATCAGGCATTTTGACGGGAATGTATTTTTCCTTTCTGACTGACAGATGGAACGTTCTTCTCGTGAGGCTTCTGCACTTGGGCCCGGCTCGCTGCTCGTCGCTTGTTGCTTGGAAGGGGAGGGAGCAGTTCCAACCCAGAGTCGGGTCCTCAGGTCAATAGTTTCCTCTCTCTGCTCTGCATTGACCTGACACATTCTTCTCCAACCGTACAATGGAGCATCAAAAGACTGTTATGTCTCTCCACTTTCCTGACCAGGAGAAACTGAGGATCTGTGAGAAAATGTCCATGAGAGGAGGCACAGTTGGGCAGCAGAGCCATCGTGCTTTACTCTTCCTCCTCAACTCCTGTCTTAGCCTCCTCACTGACCTCCCTGGCTCCACCCTCTCCTCTCCCCCGTCCATACTTCTCTTTGCTGCCCGGATCATTTATCTAAATCATTCTACCCAAATCTCCCCATTCTGTGAAAGCCTCCAATGGTTGCCCATCTAGCTCCTCATCAAACTGAAGCTCCTGACCGTCGGCTTTATTGCACTCAAACAGCTCTCTCCCTCATACCTGTCCTGGCTCCTCTCACACTAAAACCCAGGCCACACATTTCATTTCTCTAACACCGAACAACTCACGGTACCTCAGTCTCAAATATTTCATCAACGAACTCTTGCTGTCATCTTCCTACCACCTACTTTTCCCTCACCCTTTACATCTGACAGGCTACAATTCTCCCCATTTTCAAAGCCCAATTAAAATCATATCTTCCCCAGGAGGCTTTCCCAGACTGACCTCTTATCACCCTACCCTACACACCCTATACACCTAAGTCCATACCCTTAACCACTTTGATTTTCATCCCATCCCCAGTCCCTTATAGTCTGCTGCTTTCCCTATCTCTGTCAGTCAGTCAGTCAATCATATTTATTGAGAACTTACTGTGTGCAGAGCACTGTACTAAGTACTTGGAAGAGTACAACACAACAATGTACCAGGCACATTCCCTAACCACAACGAGCGTACAGTCCAGAAGGGGAGTCAGATAATTAGCTTGTCGTGGGCAGGGACTGTGTCCATTCATTTTTATACTGTACTCTCCCAAGCACTTAGTACAGTGCTTTGCACACAGTAAGTGCTCAATAAATCATCGCACTAAGAGGGTGAACTGAAAAGTAGAGATCCAGCAAGGGAGAATCCTGATGTATGTCAGCCACCTCTCAGCCTAATCAGTCATGTACCCACATTGATAAAAATTACACCATCGATATTCTCAGCTTCCAAGGAAGGAATTATGACTCTCTATATATATGACATATATATAGGTCATTTGAGGGGATGTAGTAGATGACTGGGATTGCCTGTACTGATATTTATATATATATATATATATATATATGTCATTTGAGGTGATGTAGTAGATGACTGGGATTGCCCGAACTGATATTTGGTTAAATTATTATGATTTTTATTATCTTTATGGTATTTGTTAAGTGTACACCATATTCCAAGCACTGTAATAAGCCCTGGGTAGATACAAGCTAATGAGGTTGGGTATGGTCCATGTCTTACATGGGCTCACAGTCTAAGTAGGAGGGAGAATAGGAAATGATTCTGCATTTTCAGATGAGGGAATTGAGACACAAGGAAGTGAAGAGTCTTGCCTATTCTAACACAAGAGGTAAGTGGTGGAGCAGGGCTTAGAACCCAAGTCCTTCTTACTTCTAGGTCTGGACTCTACACGGGGTCATGCTGCTTCCTTTCAAACTCATAATGGAGGAAAAAAAGAACCTCACTTCAGATTTTCCCAGATTTCATCCTCTGCACAGAGCTGGGTAATACCCAGTGGGCATGTGCTGGAAAGTACCTGGTGAGAATGGGCTGGAGAATCCCCTGCGCTGGACAATACCTGCTGAGCTTGGGCTCGAGAATACCTGATGAGCATATGCTGGAGAATATTTGGTGGGCATGTGTTAGAGAATACCCACTGGGCATTTGAGTTGAACCCTGTAGCTTTTTCCTCTCTCATCCTGAATTTAAATATAAAAATCAATCAATCGATCAGTCATATTTATTCTGCACTTAATGTGTGCAGAGCACTTTACTATGCTCTTGGGAGAGTATAATATAACAGAATTGCTGGGCAAGTTCCCTGCCCAAAAGGAGCTTAGAGTCTAGAGGGGATGCTTAAACCACTTTGCACACCTCTCTGATTAAATGAGGCAAAGATGCTTCTTCTAAGGCTCATCGGGCGAGTTGGTCCGCTTGACACATCCAAGCATGAGATCATTACTTTACTCCAAAGCGTAATCCTAGCACCTAACTGTAGGTCCATGCCAACCAAGTCAGTCTACAGTGAGGCAAACTGTTGGTGGGGGTATTTCTGTCTTTCAGTTATTTGTTAGGGAAGAGAACTACATCCAATGCTCTGACAGATTCAGTTGTTTTTCTGGATGTGAATAATAAATCAATCAGTGGTATTTATTGAGCACTTGTGGGCACACTTTACTAAGTGCTTGGGAGAGTACAATTCAACAGAGTTGGTAGACTTGATCCCTGCCCAGGAGGAACTTACAGTGTAGAGGAGAATGAAGACATTAATATCAGGGACAATTTATGGATATGGACATAAGTGCTGTGGGGCTGATTGAGGGGTAAATAAAGGGTACAAATCCAACTACAAAGGGTGACAGAGAAGGGAGAGGGAGAAGAAGAAATGAGGGCTTAGTGTAGGGAAGGCCGCTTGGAAGAAATGAGCTTTAAATTAGGCTTCGAAGGTCGGGAGAGTGAACCACTGTCAGATATGAAGAGGGAGAGCGTTCCAGCCCGGAGGCAGGAGGTGGATGAGAATACGGCAGAAAGATAGATGAAATCAAGGTACAGTGAGTAGGATGGCATTAGAGGAGCAAAGAGTATGGGTTGGGTGATAGGACGACTCCACTGTAGGCTAGATTAGTATGTAAACTCATTATGGGCAGGAACCGTGACTCCTAATTCTGTTTTTTTGTACTCTCCCAAGTAAGTAGTATAGTGTTCTGCACATAGTAATAAGAATGATTGACCGATAGGAAATCAGGAAGGTATGGTAGGAGGGGGCAATGCGATTGAGTGCTTTAAAGCCACTGGTAAAGAATTTATATTTGATGCGGAGGTGTATGAGCAACCACTAAGTGTTCTAGAGGAGCGGGGAGATGTGGACTGAATGGTTTTGTAGGAAAAAAGACACTGAAAATGATCCTGATGCTCCTATGGGAAATTATAATACTCTATTGATATTGGGTGGTCATTTCAGAATCCTGAAGCTTGAAAGACTGAGGCCTGACCCACTGTGAAGCCACATCTCCATCCTCTCAGTCTGTCCTTAATGAGGTAAAATTCGGCTGTCCTCCTCAGTGAGCTCAAGGCCCACATTTGTGTAACGCCATCAGTCGAGGCAGTGTCAAGTTCCAATTTCGCTGCCTTTTTTCCACACTTCTGCCTTTATTCGGGTCTTCTACCTTTAGGTGGAGAGGCTTCTCCTTTGACAGAAAATGCCTCATGTTCTAATCGTGGCGTTTGTTAAGTGCTTACTATGTGCCAATCACAGTACTAAGTTCTGGGTTAGATGTATCTTGTATCTCTTGTTCTCTCAGGGAAAAAGAAAAATCAAGCAGAGACTGGGATTCATTTCCCGAGGCAGTGACAGAACAGCTTCTTGGTGAGAACAGGGAGCTGGGGCTTGTCTGCCAGACAACTCAGAACAGAAGATGCCTGAAGCGATAGCGATTCCAGAGAGGGGCTGGACCACGCCAGAATTAGGACCTTCTATTCTCATGTGCTAAACTATTTCTTGTCGCAATTTTGTTCCCTGGGGAAATAACAGTTCTTGAATCTCCTCAGCAGTTTTGATTTTCTTTAACTTTGCCAAAGCACATGAACCTTATCGATCACATTTGGTCCTCACAATACCCAATCAATGAATGAATGACATTTACTGAACACTTAGTGCAGAGAACTGTACTAAGTGCTTGGGAAAGTACAATATAACAGAGTTGGTGGAAACGTTCCCTGCCCACAAAGATCCTTGTGCGGTCCCGGAACGCCCTCCCTCCTCACCTCCGACAATCTAATTCTCTTCCCCTCTTCAAATCCCTACTTAAAGCTCACCTCCTCCAAGAGGCCTTCCCAGACTGAGTTCCACCCTTTTTCCCTCTGCTCCCTCTACCCCCTCTTCGCCTCTCCGCAGCTAAACCCTCTTCTCCCCCACTTTCCCTCTCCTCCTCCCCCTCTCCCGTCCCACCCCCCCAGCACCGTACTCGTCCTCTCAACTGTATATATCTTCATCACCCTATTTATTTTGTTTAATGAGATGTACATCACCCTGATTCTATTTATTTACCATTGTTTTTATGAGATGTTTTTCCCCTTGACTCTATTTATTGTCATTGTTCTTGTCTGCCCGTCTCCCCCGATTAGACTGTAAGCCCGTCAAATGGCAGGGACTGTCTCTGTCTGTTGCCGATCTGTACATTCCAAGCGCTTAGTACAGTGCTCTGCACATAGTAAGCGCTCAATAAATACTATTGAATGAATGAATTCGGGCAGCTTGGCCTAATGGATAGAGCACAGGCCTGGGAATCAGAAGGACCTGGGTCTAATCCCACCTCCACTACTTGTCTGCTGTGTCTGTGAGACCTTGGGCAAGTCACTTCAGTACTCGGTGCCTCAGTTACCCCATCTGCAAAATGTGGATTAATACTCTGAGCCTTATGTGGGACATGGACTGTGTCCAACTTGATTATCTTATACCTACCCCAGAACTTAGTACACAGTGCCTGACTCGTAGTAAGCATTTAACAAATGCTATAAAAAAAAAAATCAGTCGGTCAGCTGTATTTATTGAGCGCTTACAGTGTGCAGAGAACTAAAATAAGTGTGTGGGAGAGTCCTATATAACATTAAGCAGACATAGTCCCTGTATAATGCCATTTTACAGATGGGAAAACCCCAAGGGGTAAAGTGGCTTGCCCAAGTACACAGAGGTGGCCAGTGGCGAGGCTCGGACTAGGGATAGCAAGCCCTTTCCCTTTAGGTGCCTCTCCTCTCTTGAGGCTTCTGCATCACACTTTTCCCAGAAGAATATGAAGCTTGTTATTCTCTCTCCCAAAATGAACCAAGTGTCGTGTTTCAATTTCAAGATGCCCTTTTTCTTTCCTATAATAGCCTGTAGGAAATAGCCACTACAGGAAATATAGGCCCCATCCCCTGTTGGGAGGCAGAAACAGACTCATTATTTGTTAGGACTTTGCACTTCCCAGAGGAAGATGCTATATACATCTTCAGAATTGTCATTTTTCCCCACCTTCCCCTGCCTATGCTTTGATCCCAGGAATACAGAGAGCTTCTAATTAGAGTTTGCTTAAAATAACCCTAGCCGTTTTTCCACAAGAGCATATTTTGAAGTTGTCAAATATTGACAAAACACCCATAGAGAGTCAAACAATGACCAGCAAGTGAGGAAAGTAACTTTTTTAAAAGCAGCTCCCAAACTGGGATCGTTTCAATGAGAAGCTAACCATATTGGACTCAAACTACTGATGCGTTTTGTTTTATTTCCCTTCTTGGCCCAGCGTATCTGCACGGGCTATGGATTTTTGGACTGAGCGGTGATTACAGTGCTAGTTCACGGGAGAGAATCAATTAAATATAAAATACCATTGACCCAAGATGAAACCACCCGTTCGAGATACTTTAGCTTGTCAGAGGGAAAGAAATATTTATTTGTGGATTATGTTCCCCAATGGAGTAGAGCATATGGGGAGAAATCTTGATATTGGATAGGGGGATTGGAGCTGGACTCTCCCAGCATATTTGCACTTTGAAGAGTCTTATTAATATCACTTCTCTCCTCATTTTAAAAGCCCATCTGAAATCATCTCTACTCCAGGAGCCTCTCCCCAGTCAATCTAATTAATTTAACCTTCCCACTTTAAACTCCCCCCAACTGCCATCTCAACACTTCTGGGCTACTTATGCAGTTATATTCAATCTTGTTTATTCATTCAATCATATTGATTGAGCACTTACTATGTGCAAAACACTGTACTAAGCACTTGGAATGTGCAATTCGTCAACAAATAGAGACAATCCCTGCCCAACAACGGGCTCACAGTCTCGCACAGCCACCAAATAGCCCTTATATATGTATCTTACATACCCTCCGGCTTATATATGCTCTTACCTAAACACTAACTCGGATACATATCTGCTTTCCCTAGTTCCTCCTATTTTTTAAATAGTATTTGTTAAGAACTTTTTGTTGCCAGGCACTATACGAAGTTCCACAATGGTCTCCACAGTCTAAACCCCCATTTTACAGATGAGCTAACTGAGGCCCAGAGAAGTTAAGTGACTTGCCCCAGATCACAGAGCAGACTGGTGATGGAGTTGGGTTGAGAGTCCAGGTCCTTTTGACTCCCAGACCCGTGCTCTATCCAGTAGGTCATTCTGCTTCTCTCCTATCCGTACATTAATAATAACTGTGGTACTTGTTAAGCGCTTACTATGTACTCGGCACTGTATTAAGCGGTGCGGTGGATACAAGCAATTCGGGTTGGACACAGTCTCTGTCCCAGCTGGAATTCACAGTCTTAATCCTCATTTTACAGATGAGGCAACTGAGGCACAGAGAAGTGAAATGACTTGCCCAAGATCACACAGAAGCCAAGCAGGATTAGAACGCAGGTCCTTCTGACTCCCAGGCCAGGGCTCTATCCACTAAGCCATGCTGCTTTTCTGCATTACTTCATTACTTTAGTGCCTGACCCCTCCACTAGTTTGCAAGCTTCTTGAGGGCAAGCATCGTGTCTACTTTATTGTCCTGTCCTAAGCACTTAAAGCACTTAATGGAATGCTCTGCACAGCACTTACTAAATACCACTGAGTGAAAGGCATTTTCAGTAAAAGAGGAGCCCAAATGCTTTTTTTGTTTTTAATGGTGTTTGTTAAGCACTTACTCAGTCTCTAGCACTGTCCTAAATTCTGGGGTAAATACAAGTTAATCCGGTTAGCCGTAGTCCCTGTCCCTCATTGGAATAAGTCTAAGTGCGAGAGAGAAGAGGTATTGAATCTTCATTTTACAACATAGGAAACTGAGACACGGTTAAGTGACTTGCCCGAAGCCACAGAGCAGGAAGTGGCACACGTGGGTTAAAAACTCAGGTGTCCTGACTCCCAGTACTGGGATCTGTCCATTAGGCCACGCTCCTTATGTCATAAGTGCCGGGGTAGATAAAAGTTTGGACACAGTCCCCATCCCACCTAGGACTCAGTCTAAGTGGGAAGGATTCAAAAGATTAAAAGAGATGGGCCCAACCCCACAAACAGATGCTATTTTTTTTTTCAATTTTTTTCATTTGAATTGTCTGGACTTCTGATCATTTAGTCAATTAGAGGTATTTATATAGGACATACTATGTGCAGAGCACTGTTCTAAGCACTTAATAATACTGATAATGACGATGGTATTTAAGTGCTTATTATGTACCAGGCACGGCACTAAGCACTGGGATGGATACAAGCAAGTCGAGTTGGACACGGAAAAAGTAAGTACAATGCAATAGAGTCGGTAGACATGTTCTCTGCCCAGGACAAGCTTACAGTCTAGAGGGGGAGGCAGACATTAAAATAAATAAATAAATTACCGGTAGGTACAGAAGTGCTGTGGGACCGAGAGTGGGGTGAATATGAATCGGAAACGACTCGATGGCATTTGATAGTAAATAAGGTACCGATCCTCGAGCGGTAATTATTATTTTGCTACTGTTTAGGACTTACTATGTGCCCAGCACTGAACTAAACAAGTGCTGGACTAGATACAATCCTATCAGATCAGACGCTGTCCCTGCCCCATATGGGGCTCTTAGTCTAAAGGTACAGAGGCACGGAGAAGTGAAGTGACATCCCCAAAGTACCACAGCAGCCAAGTGACAGGGGTAGGATTAGAACCCAGGACTCTTGACTCCCAACCTTGTGCCCTCTCCACTAGGTCAGGGTGAAGCTGGCCTAGTGGAAAAATAACTACAAGAGCAACAACCGTGAGGTGAGTAGGTGACTTCTCCAGCTCTCTGGGAAGATGTTGGAGGATCTGTGGGTAACAAGCAGAGCTGGCTACGGGCATGTTCAAAATGGTGGCCAATAGTCTGGAAGTTTTGATAATAATAATAATAATCCGTCTACACTGTAAGGTCCTTGGGGGAAGGGAATGTGTCTACTGTTGTACTGTATTCTCCCAAGTACAGTGCTCTGCACATAGTAAGCACTCAATAAATGTGATTTATTGATCAATAATGATTGTGACATTTGTTAAACACTTGCTCTGTGCCAAACCCTGTAGTAAGCATTGGGGTAATAATAATAATAATAATAATAATGATATTTGTTAAACACTTACTATGTGCCAAGCACTGTTCTAAGTGCTGGAGCACTGTTCTAAGCGCTGGATAATAGTGATGGAGGTATTTGTTAAGCACTTACTATGTGTCAAGCACTGTTCTAAGCACTGGAGTATATACAAGGTAATCAGGTTGTTCCACATGGGGCTCACAGTCTCAGTTCCCATTTTACAGATGAGGTAACTGAGGCACAGAGAAGTGAAGTGACTTCTCTGTGCCTCAGTTACCTCATCTGTAAAATGGGGATGAAGACTGTGAGCCCCACGTGGGACAACCTGATTCCCTTGTGTCTCCCCCAGTGCTTAGAACAGTGCTCGGCACATAGTAAGCGCTTAACAAATACCAACATTATTATTATCATTATTAAGTGGCAGAGCTGGGATTAGAACCCAGGACCTCTGACTCCCAAGCCCGGCCTCTTTCCACTAAGCCACGCTGCTTCTGTAGATTCAAGATCATCAGGTTGGACACAGTCCATGTCCTACATGAAGCTCACTGTCAAAGTAGGCGAAAGAACAGGTACTGAGGCACAGAGAAGTTGATGGACTTATGATCACACAGCAAGTTACTGGCAGAGCCGTGAGTTCTAATCCTGGTCCTTTGACTCCCATACCTGTGTTCTTTCCAATAGGTCACACTGCTTCTTCGAATGCTGTTAAGCCAAGATTTATCTTAAACTCAAAGGCCTAGGTTCCCTTACAGCTATCAAATGAAACGTCAGAACTTTAGACGTGGGATTGTGTCTGTTTATTATTATGTATTGTGGTATTCTCCCAAGCACTCAGAACAGTGCTCTGCACACAATAAGCAGTCAGTAAATACGATTTAATGAATGAATGAGTACAGAGTGCACTGAACCCCATGGACCTGGTTCAACCTACTTCTGCTGAAACCTAGGAAGAAGAGGAAAGAAAAATCAACGTTTTCTTCCTCCTAACAATTTCAGCTTGGCCCAGGACGTATACTAAGCGTATATATGATGTTAGCGAAATTCCCTGGATTGAACGTGACCTAGCGGATAGAGCCCAGGCCCCGGAATCAAGAGGATGTGAGTTCTTATCCCAGTTCTGCCACTTATCTGCTGTTTGACCCTGGGCAAGTCAATTCACTTCTCTTCACTTCTCTAATAATAATAATAATAATAATGCTGATAATGATGGTTAAGTGCTTACTTTGTGGCAAGTACTGTTCTAAGCTGGCTGGGGTAGATACAAGGTAATAATAATAATGATGGTATTTAAGTGCTTACTTTGTGCCAAGCACTGTTCTAAGCTGGCTGGGGTAGATACAAGGTAATAATAATGATAATGATGATGATGGTATTTGTTAAGCGCTTACTATGTGCGAAGCACTGTTCTAATCAGGTTGTCCCACATGGGATCCACAGACAATCCCCATTTTACAGATGAGGGAACTGAGGCACAGAGATGTCAAGTGACTTGCCCAAAGTCACACAACCGATAAGTGGTGGAGGTAGGATTAGAACCCACAACCTCTGACTCCCAAGCCCAGGCTTTTTGCACTAAGCCACGCTGCTTCTCTGTGACTATATTCCTTTATCTGTAAAATGGGGATTAAGACTGTGAGCCCTATGTGGGATACGCTGCTTACCTTGTATCTACTCCAGCGCTTAGTACAAAGTAAGCGCTTCACAAATGCGATTAACAAAAGCAGCAACAAGCCTCCTAGAGCTTCTGGGAAGCAGGATGGCTCAGTGGAAAGAGCCCGGGCTTGGGAGTCAGAGGTCGTGAGTTCGACTCCCGGCTCTGCCACTTGTCAGCTGTGTGACCGTGGGCAAGTCACTTCACTTCTCTGTGCCTCAGTGACCTCATCTGTAAAATGGGGATGAAGACTGTGAGCCGCACGTGGGACGACCTGATTACCCTGTATCTACCCCAGCGCTTAGAACAGTGCTCTGCACATAGTAAGCGTTTAACATGTTGGTTAATAGAGCTCTGTGCCTATGTTTCATCTCCGAGTCCCTGCCAGGAGCTTCAGGAGACCAAGGAGTCCAAACAGTAACACCCCTGATATCTGTGAGATGGAATTGCAGGATTCTCTCCAGATAAAGGAATATAGGCACAGAGAAGCAGCGTGGCCTAGTGGAAAGAGCCAGGGCTTGGGAGTCAGAGGTTGTGGGTCCTAATCCTGCCTCCACCACTTATCGGTTGTGTGACTTTGGGCAAGTCACTTGACATCTCTGTGCCTCAGTTCCCTCATCTGTAAAATGGGGATTGTCTGTGGATCCCATGAGGGACAACCTGATTAGAATAGTGCTCGGCACATGGTAAGCGCTTAACAAATACCAACATTATTATTACTGCTATCTTGGAGAGTTTCAGGCCAGACAAAAACAGTCTGGCAGCTGGTTGAGGAGCAGCATCAGTAGAGCAAACCCTGTACCTCCGATGATGCCATCCCACGTCCAACTGCTCTGCCCAGAGATGCCAACCTAAAATTGTTCAAGCCCACTAGGCCGCGTGGACTCCGGCAGACCCCTCATAAGACGAAGGGAGTTTGAACAGAGCAGCCCTGGTATGAAGAGCAGCATGGTGTAGTGGATAGAGCACGGGCTTGGGAATCAGTAGGTTCTAATTCTGGCTCTGCTCCTCGACTGCTGCGTGACCCTGCGCAAGTCACTTTACCTCTCTGTGCCTCAGTCAACTCATCTCGTGGCTCAGTGGAAAGAGCACGGGCTTTGGAGTCAGAGATCATTGGTTCGAATCCCAGCTCTGCCACTTGTCAGCTGTGTGACTTTGGGGAAGTCATTTAACTTCTCTGTGCCTCAGTTACCTCAACTGTAAAATGGGGATTAAGACACTGAGCCCCACGTGGGACAACCTGATTCCCTTGTGTCTACCCCGGTGCTTAGAACAGTGCTCTGCACATGGTAAGCGCTTAACAAATACCAACATTAATTAAAGTGGGGATTGAGCCCCGCGTCGGACCGCTCCCGATTTGCTCGTATCCCAGCCGGTGCTTAGTACAGAGCCTTGCATATGGTAAGCGCTTAACAAATGCCATAATTATTATTATTATTATTTTACAATCCACTCTAGTGTCTGCTGGGCGATATAATGGAATGTGTCTGTAATATGGTTATAGCATACTCTCTCAAGCGCTTAGTATAGAGCTCTGCATGCAATAAGCTCTCAATAAATACCTCTGACTGACTAGTTGGAAATGTCCCTGCCCAAAGAAATTTACTTTCTGAAGAGAACACTAGAAGGATACACACACACACACACACGCGCAGAATGAAGTTTTCTCATTGAGTTCTTCCACACCAGGGTTTGTGATTATAATAGTAACAATGATAATGATGGTATCTGTTAAGTGCTTACTTCGTGCCAAGCACTGTTCTAAGTGCTGTGGTAGATACGAGGAGACATCATATGGCCAGGGCCATGATAGAAGACGTGAAATTGATCTCTAGTGCGAATAACGGAAGAGGAGCAACTGGAAGGTAGTTAGAGCATGTAGTTCCAGAAGCTTAGGTGCTTCATTGCCTGAGATTTCTACTTTCCGTTCTGCCCAATTGAATGAAATTGAAGCTTTCTGAGTTCTTTGGACACTGGAATAAATCACTGGGCCAGAGACCTGAGAAACCGAGGTGACTGCCGATGAGGGATCCCACTCATTTATATTCATGGTTTCAAAATGTTCAGTGGTAAGAAAGCAACTGTGGGCACATTAAGGCCCCTAAATGTACCAATCCAAATAAATTCAGAATTCAGGAACATTCTTTGACCTTCCCTTAAGCTCTGAGACTCACCTTGAACTGTTATTGATTTGCTGGCTCCGGGCTGCTGGATAAAGACTTTGCTCTGAAATAGTCCTCTGTAGTTCAGAAAATGGCCATCTGCGTGGGAATTTAACGGATACGTGTTGCCTAGCAAACCCACTACGTTGGCAGTGGATCCAATGTGGCCCATCCTGTGTTCTTGGCCAGCGTGTTGGTTCATAGTAAATGTGTCCTCCAGCAAGGACTCTGGGAAGACTTCAGGACATTCTCAGCAAAAGGAAAGAAAGCATGGGGCCTGAAGAGACCTGAGAAGCCGGCGTGATTGTCAACAAAATTCCCAGGACTCTCACCACCGTGTTTTTGAACCAAACCCCGGGCTATTTTTAGAACCGGGCCCTTTCCTTCAAAGCCAGGGAGCAGTCTGCCAAGATGCCAAGCGTACGCCCATAGCAGCGGGGTTGTCAGCAGCAGGGACAACCACTGCGAAACAACAGAGTACAACGGGAACAGCTTCATCGTGAGAAGCCGGGTCCCAAGGAAAAGCACTAAGACCAGTGATGGATTGTGACCCATCAATCAATCAATCGATCGTATTGATTGAGAGCTTAGGGTGTGCAGAGCACTGTGCTAAGTGCTTGGAATAGTACAATATAGCAGAATTGGTAGAAACATTTCCTGTCCACAATGAGCTTACAGTCTAGAGGGGCCTCGCATACCTACCAATACTCTGCCGTCTGGCTCCTTGATCTCTCCTTTCCACTCTACCTTTTGTGATATTATTATTATTATTATGGTATTTTTGAAGCACTTATGTTCATTCAGTAGTATTTATTGAGCGCTTACTATGTGCAGAGCACTGTACTAAGAGCTTGGAATGTACAATTCAGCAACAGATAGAGACAATCCCCGCCCAACGACGGGCTTACAGTCTAATCGGCGTCAACCACTGTTCTAAGCACAGGGATAGATACAAGTTAATCAGATGGACATGGTCCCTGTTCCAGATGGGGCTCTTGGAGGAGGAGAACAGGTATTGAGTATGAGGGAGAACAGGTACTGAATCCTAATTTTGCAGATGAGAAAACTGAAGCACACAGAAATTAAATGATTTGCCCAAGATCACATAGCAGGTAAGTGGCAGAGCCGGGATTGGAATCCAGGTTTACTGACTCTCAGGCCCATGTTTTTTCCACTAAGTCACACCGCTTCCCATCTCTCTTCACCTAAACCTTCCCTCACTTGGACTCTGCAGACACTGAGTGTAACCAAAGGAGAAACCAAAGAGGAATTGCCCCCAGAAGACTGGGAATGGGAAAACGTGAAGGTCCTAAATCAGCTCCCATTGACTCCCTCCTTCAAGATTCTCCTGTCTCTAGTCTGTACTACATTCTGTGTCTCGGATCAATTTTCTAAAGCTGCATTCAGCACATCCACCTCCACATCTCAAAAACCTCCAATAGTCACTACCCAATCTGCTCTGCTAAATGCAGAAAAACCTGACTATTAGTTTCCAGGCCCTTCATTAGTTTTCTCTATCTTGCCTAAAGGCTAGATCTCTCCCTTCCACTCTACTCCTCCCTAGCTTGCATTTTTCATCAGACTCATCTTCTTTCTGTGCCTCTTCCCTGTCCCTCTTGCCTCGAACCCAGGCCCATTCCCTTCCTCCTTCCTGGAGCTCCCTCCCCACTCAGATGAATAAAACCACGGATTAAAATTACTTCTGAAAACCCACCTTCCCCAGCAGACATTCTCTGATTAAACTCAATCTCCCTCGATCCCATCAATCTAACCGCCACCCGTAGCACTTGTGTTCTCTCCCCCTCACATCGCCCTTAGCACTTCTGTTCTCTCCCCCTCACATTACCACTTGCATATTATATCAATTTACTTGAATTCACATTTGTTCATTTATCTATTTATCTTTCCACATTCCTGCTATCAATAGCCCTAGCCTTACTTCTTTCTTATATTCCAATTATTTGCAGACTACTTAGGCTGTTAGTCTTCCCTGTACACCAAGACTCTGCTAGGCTGAAAAACCTCAGCGGAAACAACCCTCTAGGCTGCTAACCCTCTCCCATTTCTGTTATTCCGTAGTCTCCCAAGCGCTTACTACAGTGTTCTGCACATAGTAAATGCTCAATAAGTACGACTGACTGATTGATTGACTGAACATGGAATGGGCTATTTTTTAATGGTACTTGTTAAGCGATTATTATGCGCCAGGCATAATAGTAAGTACTGGTGTAGATACAAGGTAATCAGTCTATATGCCACATGGGGCTCACGGCCTTTGTCTCCATTTTACGGATGAGGTTACAGAGGCCCAGAGGAGTTAAGCGATTTGCCCAAGGTCACACAGCAGGCATCAGGCAAAGCTGGCGTTAGAACCCAGGTCTGTCTGACTCCCAGGTCCATCTTTTATCCATTAGATCACACTGCTTTCCAACTGGGCACCTGAGTAGTCGGAGTATGATTGGGAATGCCATTACACACAACATTCTTCTATACTTCTAGATGGCTCATTTCCTTCCAAAAGCAATATTCTGAGAACTTCGGGAGCTGACAGTTCTGCAAAGTCAGAACTGAAAACTATCTCCAAGAATTATAGAAGTTCTTGTTTATAGGGTCCCTGACTTATCTTGAAGGACAAACTCTCAGCATTACATTGTTTATGACCTCAAGTCAATTCCATCAGCTTTCTCATCTGTGCTGAATGATGCCTCTCAAAATACAGAATTAGATGTTTAAATCTTGCATTATATTTCTTAATATTTATCAAAGATTTTATTTCCGTTTCTACTTTATTTGTATATTCTAGAAGATCAATCTGCAACTGACCAAATTAAACCTCACAACCTCTTCATCATTTACCTCAAGCCACTATAAGGTGCTGCCAACGTGGCTATGAATGACTGGCATAAAAATTCTGGCCATTATTTGTTTTCGTCCTTTGCAAACATTGAAAATCAGCGTCATCTTTGTCACCATTTTGAGAATTGTCCGTCTCCTGCTACACAATCCACGAGACTTACAATCTAAGAATTCTATTTGCAAGCTTCATCAATTTTGAATTGGCTCTGCCATCAGGAAACAATAATATAAAATACAAAAATAGTCTTCTCAAGTGTCCAAAAGTCAATGAGTGACTCATAAATCATATCCGCAGCATTCTTCAAAGCAGCTGAAAACTCAGCAGTGGTAATGCAATTTTATATAGCCTTTGTTATCATAGAAAGTTAGGGCAAAACAGAAAAATGGGAATGGTTTCCTGAGGCGTTTGGATAAATTCATGAATAAAACCTCCTAATTTTGGTCTGCCTCCTCCATTTGATTGTAAGCTTGAGAGCAGGGAACACAGTAGTAGAAATGATAGTATTTATTAAGAGTTTACTGCTTGCAAAGCATCATACTAAACACTGGGAAAGAAGTATCTGGATGAGCCATGGATTGTGGCCCTCAATCTAAGAATACGTCAGGGAGAAAGTTGGCAATGGCACATAAGGAAAAGTGAAACAAAAACATATTAAAGACAAGGATGACTCTATCACAGACGCAGCAGGAGTTCAGGCTTCTCACGGTTCGGACCACAAGTCGCAGATGCCGTGGATGTGGTTCATGGCCCTGCCCCTCCCGGTGTTGTATAATTTGAGACGAACCCTTTCTCACAGTTGTCTGAGTCCTTCCCGAGTTGGACCACGGGCTTCTGGAAGCCCTCATGACGTGGAGTTGGCCCACCCCTCTCTCCATGGGGTGGTGCACCAGAGGTCAAGAGGACGGGGAGTGGTTGAGGGCTCAGGATGCTGCTATGTTAGCAGGGCCTGATGGGAAGTCTGGATTGCACGAAGTTCGGACAACCTCATCGATATGGTAGTCCTCAGGGGTGGTGAAGTTGCACTCGCTCAGTTACTTTTACGATGCCTAGCCATCAGTGAATGCTTGATAAATGCCACTGATCGATTGATTAATTGATTAATCAAAGATCACAATGCCTCCAAGAGGCCTTCTCTGACTAAGCTCTTATTTCTCCTATTCACCTTCCCCTCGGCATCACTCGGCTGTGTAACCCGTAGGTAGTTGCGTATCCTTTAATATCGGCCCTTTCTCCTTAAAACTTTATCCAACCTTGGATTAACTGACACTTTCTTCTCTCGGTTCTCCTCTTATCTCTCTGACTGCTTCTCCTCAGTCTCTTTTGCTGTTCCCAACTCTGCCTCCCACTCCCTCTCAGAAGGGAGTCCCTCAAAAGCTCAGTTCTAGGTCCCCTTCTATTCTCCCTCTACAACTGCTCTCTTAGACAACTCTTTCAGTCCCAGGGCTTCAATTACCATTTCTAGTCAGATGATTCCCAAATCTACATCTCCAGCCCTGACCGCTCTCCTTCCCTGCAATCTTGTGTTTTCCTCCTACCTTCAAGACTTAAGAGAAGCAGCGTGGCTCAGTGGAAAGAGTCTGGGCTTGGGAGTCAGAGGTCATGGGTTTGAATCCCACCCCTGCCCCTTGTCAGCTGTGTGACTGTGGGCAGGTCACTCCACTTCTCTGTGCCTCAGTGACCTCAGCTGTAAAATGGGGATTGCCCTGTATTTCCCCCAGAGCTTAGAACAGTGCTCTGCACATAGTAAGCGCTTAACAAATACCAACATTATTATTACTATTATCTATTGGGTGTCCCACCAATGCTTCAAATTAAACCTGTCCAAAATTAAAATCCTTGTCTTCCTACCCAAAATCTGTTCTTACCATGTCTTTCTCATCACTGTAGACAATACCACTATCCTCCCTATCTCACAATCCCTTAACCTTTGGGTTATTCTTAATGGCATCATCCTTGACTCAGTTCTCTCATTCCACCTACATAGTCAACCTGTCAACAAATCCTGATAGTTCTACCTCAACTTCATTGAGAAAATCTGCCCTTTCCTCTCCATTCAAACTTCTGCCATTCTGATCCAAGCACTTATCCTATTCTTATCCTTGACTACTGCATCTGCCTCCTTGCTAACCTCTTGGCCTCCTGTCTCTCCCTGTTCCAGCCCATACCTCACTCTGCTGCATGGATCACTGATCAACAAAAACATTCAGTCCATGTGTTCCCACCCCTCAAGAACTTCCACCTGTTGCTCTTTCACCTCCACATCAAACAGAAACTCCCACATCCTTCCCCTAGCTTGGAGCTCCCTCCCACTCCATAAATATGCCACCTCTCCACCTTCAAAATATTATCAGGTCACTTCTTCTCCAAGAGGCCTTCCCTGATTAAGCCCTCTTTTTCCCAGCTCACTCTCCTTTCTGTGATCTTTGGACATTTGATATTCACCCCACCCCCAAACTCACAGTTCTCGTGTAAACATCTTTAAATTATATATTACAAATTATTCAGGAAGCAGCGTGGCTCAGTGGAAAGCGCTTGGGCCTCGGAGTCAGAGGTCATGGGTTCGACTCCCGGCTCTGCCCCTTGTCAGCTGTGTGACTGTGGGCAAGTCACTTCACTTCTCTGTGCCTCATTTATCTCATCTGTAAAATGGGGATTAACTGGGAGCCTCACGTGGGACAACCTGATGACCCTGTATCTCCCCCAGTGCTTAGAACATAGTCAGCGCTTAACAAATACCAACATTATTATTATTACTTATTTATTCATAGTATTAATGTCTGCCTCACTCCCTAGACTGGATGCTCGTTATGGGCAGGGAACGTGTCTGCTAATTCTGTTGCACTGTACTCTCCCAAGCACTTAGTAATGTGCCCTGAACTTAGTAAATGCTCAGCATGTAGCTCTGATTGATTGGTTGATTGACTAATACATGTTTAAAGTCTTCAAAAAAGTTTAAATAAGTATGAGGACGGAAGACTCTTGGTGGATTATTAAAGGGGACAAGTAAACAGAGGTAGATGTTGCTACATCAATTGTCAGATTGCACGTTCATTTGGGCAAACATCACTCCCTGTGTCTCTACGTAGCTTGTTGGATATCTTCTTATCTTGTTGTTGTTGTCAGAGACAGAACGCTGATCTAGATGGATCACTTCTCTGACCCAAGAAGGCACTGCATAGACTCTTTATGATCCAAGATAAGACCATTTCCATAATAATTCCCTTAGAGTAGAGCTAAGGAAAGAGACACTGTTCAAGTCCTGGACCATTAAATATAGCTGACCTTTGGTTACCAGCACGACATGGTGGACAGTGAAATCCAATCAACACACCTGGGTAAGAGTGAGAGGACTATAATGGGCAAGCGCTTTCAATTCTGCCTAGATCAAGAGGCCCCTGAGAAGCAGTGTGGCCTCATGGAAAAAGCATGGGCCTGTGAGTCAGGGGATGTGACTTCTCATCCTGGCTCCTCCGTTTGTCTGCTGTTGACTTTGGGCGAGTCTGTTAATTTCTCTGTGCTTCAGTTTCCTCATCTGTAAAATGAGGATTGAGATGGAGGGAAAGGGATTTTGTCCAATCCAATTATCTTGTATCTACGGCAGTGCTTAGTACAGTGCCCGGCACTTAGTAAGTGCTTAACAAATACCATGAAAAGGTAATAACTGTGGCATACGTTAAGCACTTTACTATATACAAAACGATTTACTGAGTACCAGATAATCAGGTCAGACTTAATCCCTGTCCCAGCCATTTCATCATGGAGTAGCTTAAGGATCTTGGTGAATTTCCCAGTACAGCCTCTGGCTTCTTGGGCCGAATCATTTAAACATTTCAAGGTCATTCATCATTCCCCAGGGACCCCAGCTCCTCCTTGTTACGTCCCAAGCCGGCACACTGGGAAGCTAGAACACCGGGCTCCGCCTGGATTAATTTCACCGACTGGGGGCCCATTTTGATGTAGGCAAAAGTACGAGTGAAAAACCACGGGCCAGATGGAGACTCCTAAAATTGGAGATCCCAATTTGGGGTGGTTGTCCGAGGGCAGCTCTGACTGTTAGTCATTTCACGTCAAGTGTGGATTTTGAAATGACACTCAGTTCCACCATTACGCACGCTCTCATTCAATCAATCTATGGCATTTATTCTGTGCTTACTGTGTGCAGAGCTAAGTGATTGGGGGAGTACAGTGCAACAGAATTAGTAGACACATTCCCCATCCAGAAGGAGATCACAGTCTAAAGGGGGAGACGGACATTAAAATAAATGAATAAGTGCTGTAGGGCTGAGTGTGGTATGAATAAAGGGTACAAATCCAAGTGTAGGGGTGAATTACACAGATAAGGGGAATTAGAGAACATTCTTCAAAGTTGATCTCAATAGAATGGGAAGTGATATAAGAAGAAGAAGTTGTGAGGCTTTGTGCAGTCCGCAAATGTGGAGTGGGGGCTGGGGACCCTGAATAATGAGAAGCAGTTTGGCCTAGTGAATAGATCATGGGCCTGGGAGTCAGAAGGATCTGGGTTCTAATTCCAGCTCCACTACCTGTCTGCTGTTTGACCTTGGGCAAGTCACTTCACTTCTCTATGCCTCAGTTCCCTCGTCTGTAAAATGGGGATGAAGACTGTGAGTTCGATGTGGGACAGGGACTGTGCCCAACCTGATTATCTTGTATCTGCCTCAGCTCTTAGACCAGTGACTGGCACATAGTAAGAACTTGACAAATACTGTAAAAACAAACAAATCTAGTTCTCTGAGGTGTCCATGCTGTGAAGGTTCCCTGGGTATATAAGCAAGATTCAGCATGGTATGAGAAATACCTTCCAAGGCTTTCAGCTGAGCAACTCCTGAGGGTTTAGCTCAAACCACCGTAAGGATAGAATGAGTTAACTCATTTCTTCTTGAGATCAGCTTCCAACAGTCCAGTGCACAACCTGATTTTGAAAGGAAAAGGATTCTGACCAGGAGAAAAAGAGGGAAATTATGGAGAGTGGTTTAACTTTGTGAATAAAACATATCTGGTAACACTTCTGATTCTCTCTTTGAAACACCCCACGAGTTACAACGGGAAAGCACAGTAGGAATGATAGCTGTCATTGTGGAAGGTCAATCTATCAATCGTGTTTATTGAACTCTTCCTGGGGGATTGCATCTTCATCTTTAATAATAATAATAATAATGTTGGTCTTTGTTAAGCGCTTACTATGTGCCGAGCACTGTTCTAAGCGCTGGGGTAGACACAGGGGAATCAGGTTGTCCCACGTGGGGCTCACAGTCTTAATCCCCATTTTACAGATGAGGTCACTGAGGCACCGAGAAGTTAAGTGACTTGCCCAAAGTCACACAGCTGACAAGTGGCCGAGCCGGGATTCGAACCCATGACCTCTGACTCCAAAGCCCATGCTCTTTCCACTGAGCCTCGCTGCTGATCTGAGTGCCTTACAACTACGATCATTTCTTCATCATCGCCCAAGCATGAGGAGCTGCACTATCCGCTCCCTCTCCTCCACCGCTACTAAGGCGGTAGCGGAAAAGTAGGAATTAAGAAGGCGGAGGCGTCGGATCTTTCTCTCCCTACACCTACGTGAGAAGGAATAATAATAATGTTGGTATTTCTTAAGCGCTCACTATGGGCCGAGCACTGTTCTAGCACAGGGTAATCAGGTTGTCCCACGTGAGGCTCACAGTCTTCATTCGAGTGTCCATTCCTGATCTTTAGTGTATCTGGGAACTGAGGCTCTGGGATCCGATCCTAAATGCAAGGATTTACCCAATAGCTTGCTGAGAGGATGGTAATTCTAAGAAAACGTCTATCAATCAGTGGTAATCACTCAATCGATCGTAGTATTTATTGAACGTTTATTGTGTTCGGAGCACTGTATTCGGTGCTTGGGAGAGTGCAATACAACGGAATCAGCAGACACGTTCCCCGCCCAAAAGGAGTTTACAGTCCAGTGTGGGAGTCATACATTAATATAAATAAATTACAATATGGACATAAGTGCTGTGGGGCTGAGAGTGAGGTAAATAGCAAGTGCTTAAAGGGTATTATATCCAAGTGCATAGGTAATACAGATGGGAGAGGGAGTCAGGAAAAGATGGCTTAATCAGGGAAGGCCTCTTGGAGGAGACATATTTTAAATGAAACTTTGAAGGAGGGGAGAGTGGTGGCCTGGAGTCTATGGAGGGGAAGAGACTTCAAAGTCAGAAGGAGGACGTAAGAAAGGGGTAGGAGGAGAAATAGACGATGTTCTACAAACATAAACAGACCGTAAGCGTTTTGGACAGGATCTGCGTCGTCTATTTTTATTCTACGGGTAATGCTCAAACTTGTAGACTGTGAGCCTCGTATGGAACAGGGACTGGGTCCAACCTGATCATTTTCTATCTACTCCAGCACTTAGTACAATGCTTGGCACATAGTAAGCACTTTATAAATACCAACACGATTATCATTATAATAATAATAATAATGTTGGTATTTGTTAAGCGCTTACTATGTGCAGAGCACTGTTCTAAGAGCTGGGGGAGATAAAGGGTAATCAGGTTGTCCCATGTGAGGCTCACAGGTAATCCCCATTTTACAGATGAGGGAACTGAGGCACAGAGAAGTGAGGTGACTTGCCCACAGTCACACAGCTGACAAGCGGCAGAGCCAGAATTCGAACCTATGACCTCTGGCTCCCAAGCCCAGGCTCTTTCCACTGAGCCACGCTGCTTCTCTATGATTATGATTATCAATCAATATTTATTGAATGCTACTCTGTGCAAAGCACTATACTAAGCACCTGGGAAAGCGTAATAGTTCTTGAATGCTATGTCAAGTCAAAATGTTACAAGTCAAACCACTCTTCTTCTACAAACAACATACCGTATGGGGGATAATAATAATAATAATAATAATGTTGGTATTTGTTAAGCGCTTACTATGTGCAGAGCACTGTTCTAAGCGCTGGGGTAGACACAGGGGAATCAGGTTGTCCCACGGGGGGCTCACAGTCTTAATCCCCATTTTACAGATGAGGGAACTGAGGCACAGAGAAGTTAAGTGACTTGCCCACAGTCACACAGCTGACAAGTGGCAGAGCTGGGATTCGAACTCATGACCTCTGACTCCAAAGCCCGTGCTCTTTCCACTGAGCCACGCTGCTTCTCGTTCTTGAACCATGGATGGAAAATAATTATGGGAATTATGAATCAGCCAATCAGTGGTACCTATTTATCGTGATAATGTTGTCACGTTCTTGTTCCGTTCTGTTTTGCTCTGCCGTCTGTCTCCCCCGATTAGACTGTGAGCCCCTCATTGGGCAGGGATTATCTCTATCTGTTGTCGAATCGTCCATTCCAAGCGCTTAATACAGTGCTCTGCGCATAGTAAGCGCTCAATAAATACTACTGAATGAATGAATTTATTGAGTGCTTACTGTGTGCAGAACACTGTACTAGGTGCTTGGGAAAGTACAGTACAAAAAAGTTGATAGACACGTTCCCTCCCCACAGTGGGCTTATAGTCTAGAGGGGGAGATGGTCATCGATGCAAATAAATAAATCACGGATATGAACATGAGTGCTGTGGAGCTGAGAATGGGGTGAGTATCAAGGACTTAACGGGTACAGATCCAAGCGAATAGATGATGCAGAGGACGGGGGAGTTGGGGAAAAGAGGACTCAATCGGAGAAGGCCTCTTGGAGGAAATTCATTCATCCATTCAATAGTATTTATTGAGCGCTTACTATGTGCAGAGCACTGTACTAAGCGCTTGGAATAGATAGAGACAGATAGAGACAGTCCCTGCTCTTTGACGGGCTTACAGTCTAATCGGGGGAGGCGGACAGACGAGAGCAATAACAATAAATAGAATCAAGGATCAAGATGAAGACAGAGGAGGGCACTTCCTGTTCTGAAGTGGGAATGAAACCTATAGGAAATGTGACCTCAGTAAGGCTTTGAAGGTGGGGAGAGAGTTGGGCTGATGTAAGTGGAGGGAGAGGGAGTTCCAGGTTAGTGGGAAGATGTAGGGAAAGGGGCCAGTGGCTAGCTAGAAAAGATCGTGGGTACGGAGAACAAGCGGGTGCTAGAGGAGCTAAGTGTGCGGGTTGGGCCATACTAGGAAATCAGCGAGGTAATATGGGGGCGGTGAGTTGATTGAGTGCTTTAAAGCCATTCGTAAGGAGACTCTGTTTGATGCAGAGGTGGATGGGCAACCACTGGAGGTTCCTGAGGAGTGGGTATCTAGACTGAATGTTTCTTTAGAAAAATGATCTGGGCAGTGGAGTGAAGTATGGACTGGAGTGAGGAGAGGCAGGAGGCAAGGATGTCAGCAAGGAGGCAGATGCAGTAATCAAGGTGGGATAGGATAAGGGCTTGGATCAGCAGAGCAGCAGTTTCGATGTGTAAAAGGGTGGATTTTAGAAACAGTGTACATAGAAACAGAAGGATTTGGTGACACAGTGAATACGGAGCTTGTATAAGTAGAAGATAATGCCAAAGTTTTCAGGTTAAACACTTAATATGTGTCAAGTGTTGGGCAAGTTACAAGGATAGCAGATTGGACACAGTCCCTACCTCACACAGAACTCACTGATTGCTTAATCTCTCTTTTATAGATGAGGAAACTGAGGCTCATAAAGTGCAAAGGGAAAGGGTGAGAGGGGGTTAAGTATCTAAAGGCTTAGCACGAGTAGCAGCGTCGCTTGGTGGAAAGAGCCCGGGCTTGGGAGTCAGAGGTCACGGATTCTAATTCCAGCTCTGCCACTTGTCTGCTGTGTGACCTTGGGCAAGCCACTTGACTTCTCTGGGCTTCAGTGACCTCATCTGTAAAATGGGGATTAAGACTGTGAGCCCCCGTGGGACACCCTGATTACCTTGTATCCCCCCCAGCACTTAGAACAGTGCTTGACACATAGTAAGCACTTAACAAATAGCATAAAAAAGTGCTGAAGTGGCAGATGTGGAGATGAGAGATGAATCAGGGAAAGTCTCCCGGAGGATAGGTGAAACAGAAGAGAGGCAGCATGTCCTCGTGGATAGAGCACGGTCTGGAAGTCAGAAGGACCTGGGTTCATTCAATCGTATTTATTGAGTGCTTACCATGTGCAGAGCACTGTACTAAGCGCTTGGTTCTGATTCTGGCTCCACCACTCATCTGCCATGTGACCTTGGGCAAATCACTTTACTTCTCTGTGACTCAGTAGCTTCATCTGTTCAGTGGGGATGGAGACCGTGAGCCTCGTGGGGGATATGAACTGTATCCAACCTGATTAGCTTGTATCTGTTCCAGTGCTTAGTATAGAACCTGGCATGTAGTAAGTACTTAATAAGTACCATAAAAAATTTAATAAAAGGTGATTTCAGAAGGGCCGACCTTCAGAGATTCCTGCTGGTAAGGTCTTCCGACTTCTTAGCGTTTTCAATGTTTCTTAAGAGGCTTTTTGGGAAGACAGAATATGTGCTGAAGCGAAGACCTCCCAAGAGTTTCTCCTCTAATGACTGCATGGTTTAGGGGAAAATGACTTGGAAAGATGCAGCAGGGATCAATTTTAGCAGCAGGGTTAATTTTCCAAGTAAAAAAAAAAAATGTGAAAACTAGGTTATAGCATCTTCTTAAAAAAATTAGGAAGTAATAAACGGAATTTAGTACTCTGTGATGGGGAAATTGAATTCATTAAAAACTAAGAATACAAAATCAGAAGAAGACAGTGTAAAGGCCTTTATACGGAGAAAAGGACAGATGAAGATTTATTAGAGTTTTACTTAGGTGAAGGTCAATGAAAGAGTAAATGAGAAGGAGAAAATGTTTTCTTTGATGGAAAGCTGGATGAAGTGAGAAAATGAGGCATGGCCTCCTTGCCCATAGAATCAAATACCAACCGCCACTAATGTTCTTCCCACCTCCAGGTCCCATTTCAGCCCGGATTGTTCTGGCCCTTCACCCGCCCTTACAGTGCACTGGACACAATGGGTGCTCAATAAATATTAATCTATTCATTCATTCATTCATTCAATAGTATTTATTGAGCGCTTACTATGTGCAGAGCACTGTACTAAGCGCTTGGAACGAACAAGTCCGCAACAGATAGAGACAGTCCCTGCCGTTTGACGGGCTCACGGTCTAATCGGGGGAGACGGACGGACCAGAACGATGGCGATAAATAGAGTCGAGGGGAAGAACATCTCGTAAAAAAAAAATGGCAACTAAATAGAATCGAGGCGATGTACATTTCATTAACAAAATTAATAAGGTAATGGAAATATATACAGTTGAGCGGACGAGTACGGTGCCGAGGGGACGGGAAGGGAGAGGGGGAGGAGCAGAGGGAAATGGGGGAAAAGAGGGTTAAGCTGCGGAGAGGTGAAGGGGGGGTGGTAGAGGGAGTAGAGGGAGAAGGGGAGCTCGGTCTGGAAAGGCCTCTTGGAGGAGATGAGTTTAATATTGAATGGAAGAATACATCTCTGCCCTCAAGGAGCTTACTACTTAGGAGGGGAGACAGACATTAAAGCAAATTACAGATGGATATCCACCTAAATGCTATGTGGTAAGACAACATCTGTGTCCCCTCCTTGATTGATTGATCGATAGACCATCCACCTTCAGTTCTTAAGGGGTACATACTCAAGTGCTTTGGTGACATAATAATAATGATAATAATAATGATGGCATTTGTTAAGCGCTTACTATGTGCCAAGCACCGTACTAAGCGCTGAGCACATAGAATGTAGGGTGAATAAAATGGCACATTTCCCCCCTTACAAGCCCTACTGAAAGTTCACATCTCCCCGGAGACCTTCCCAGACTAAGCCCCCTTTTTCCTCTGCTCCCCTTCCCCTCCACATCGCCCCGACTCGCTTCCTTTGCTCTACCCCAACACCCCACAGCACTTATATATATATATATACATATTTACAATTATTCTTTTTATTTCTATTAATGATGTGTATATATCTATAATGCTTTTTATTTATAATGGTTACTGATGCCCGTTTACTTGTTTTTTTGTCTGTCTCCCCCCTTCTAGGCTGTGAGCCCATTGTGGGCAGGGATTGTCTCTATTTGTTTCCGAATTGTACTTCCCAAGCATCTAGTACAGTGCTCTGCACACAGTAAGCGCACAACAAATACGACTGAACGAATGAATGAATGAGACGTTAGGGAAGATCTCTCGGAAGAGTTGTGATTTTAGTATCCATCAATCAGTCAATAATATTTATTGACTGTTCAGAGCACTGTGCTAAACTCTTGGGAGAGTACAGTGTAATACAGATATGTTCCCTGCCCATAAGCAGCTTAGAGCCTAGAGGGGGAGACGGATATTAAAATAAATTACGTACATAAGTGCTGATGGCCTGAGGGTGGGGTGAATAAAGGGTACAAATCCAAGTGAAAGTTTGGTAGGCCTTTTAATCCAATTCTGCTGCTACTATTACTATCAGAACTTTTTCCCAAAGCTCTGGACACTTTATTCTGGAGGCACCCACATCTGTTCACTCACACATGATAAGAAAAAAGGGTTATTTCAGCCAGTTTTTCACGTTCCTCGTAATGATAGGCAAGAGGTTTCTCGGCACTGGGATCAAACCTGCCCGCAAAAGCCTTAGGGATCCTTTTGAGATACAACTAACAATCCTATGCCTTTGAACCCAATGCCGAGACTGTTAGTTCTATTTCAAAAGGATCCCTTAGGGTGCAGATTCAACCCCAGTTTTACACCAACGTGGTTCTTGAATACATCGCTGAGTCACGGTTGTCTCTTCATTTCTTCTCATGTGCCTTTGAGCCCACTGCTATTTCTCTCTTCAAGGGAGTGAATGAAAATGGCTGCAATATCTTCAAGGACCTGAGCAGTTACGCCTGATTATCCAAGAAGCACTTTGTTCTCTCATGATCTCTTCCCCACTAAGCACTCGGAAAGAACTCCCAAGACGAGAAGGTGAAAGAGAAGAGGGCGAGCACACCTCCAGTTGAGAATGAAGGTGCTGCTTCCAAGAAGGACAAAGAGGTAGGAGGAACCCAGACAGCCTCAAATCCCACTCCCCAGAGTCAGGGTACAACAGCTCTCCAGAGAAGGGAGAGATCCTGGAATTTCTGAATTAATTCTGCCTGGAGTCTTGCCTGCAATGGAGTGTGGGGAGATTCCTCCGTGGTTTCCACCGTCAGCTCTCTCCAACTTCTCGAAAATGGTGATTCAAGTGGCATCTTTGAAGTCTTGTGCTAATGCCTCAGAGTTCCATTTAGTGATATTAAGATGTTTGGATTAGTTTCCTCCTGCAGCTGTAGATTTCTGTAGGATCCAGGGCCATCCTTTAGACTGTAGGCCCGTCAAAGGGCAGGGACTGTCTCTGTCTGTTACCGATTTGTACATTCCAAGCGCTTAGTACAGTGCTCTGCACATAGTAAGCGCTCAATAAATACTATTGAATGAATGAATCCATTTCTTTTTCTGGCTTTGACTGCAAGGTCCTCAGTAGATAGCTAAAGTTCTATCTCCGTATCTCCATAGGGAGATTTCTTTGCCTCAAGTGGCCTCTGCCTTTATGGCGGCAGGAATAGTTAGTAGTTCTCTGAGAAGCAGCGTGGCACAGTGGAAAGAGCCCGGGCTTGGGAGTCTGAGGTCATGGGTTCGAATCCCTGCTCCGCCGCTTGCCAGCTGTGTGACGTTGGGCAAGTCACTTCACTTCTCTGTGCCTCAGTTACCTCATCTGTAAAATGGGGAGTAAAACTGTGAGCCCCATGTGGGACAACCTGATCACCTTGTATCCCCCAGTGCTTAGAACAGTGCTTTGCACATAGTAAGCGCTTAACAAATACCACCATTTATTTATTTTTCTCTGTAGTAATAATACTAACTGTGATATTCTCTAAGTGCTTACTAGGAGCCAAACCTTAAATTAAGCACAGGGATAGATACAATATAATCAGATCAGATTTAGAGAATCAGATTAGGAGAAGCAGCGTGGGCTAGTGGATAAAGGATGAGCCTGGGAGTCAGAAGGACTTGAGTTCTAATTCTGACTCTGCCCACGTGCCTGCTGTATGAACTTGGGTAAGTCACTTCACATCTCATTGCCTCAGTTACCCCATCTGTAAAATGGGGATTAAACTGCGAGCCGTATGAGGATTGGGGACTGTGACCAACCTGATTACCTTGTATATACCCCAGCATTTAGAACAGTACCTGACACATAGTAAACACTTAATAATAATAATGATGTTGGTATTTGTTAAGCACTTACTATGTGCAGAGCACTGTTCTAAGCACTGGGGTAGATACAGGGAAATCAGATTGTCCCATTTGAGAGTTACAGTCTTAATCCCCTTTTACAGATGAGGTAACTGAGGCACAGAGAAGTGAAGTGACTTGCCCACAGTCACACAGCTGACAAGTGGCAGAGCCGGGATTCAAACCCATGATCTCTGACTCCCAAGCCCGGGCTCATCCCACTGAGCCACGGTGCTTAACAAATACTGCAGTTATTTTTATTTTCAGTTGCAGTCCCTGTCCTTCACTGGACTTTTGGTCTAAGTTGGAAGGGAAACAGGAACTGAATTCCTATTTTAAAGATAAGGCCAGTAATAATAATGTTGGCATTTTTTAAGCGATTACTATGTGCAAAGCACTGTTCTAAGCACTGGGGTAGATACAGGCTCATCAGGTTGTCCCACGTGGGGCTCACAGTTTTATTCCCCATCTTACAGATGAGATAACTGAGGCACAGAGACCCATAGAAGATAAATGATTTCCCCAAGTTCAACAGGACCATCCTCTTTCCATGTGTCCTACAGCAACCCAAAAAGCCTCCCGATGTTCTTGTCATCAGCCCAGGATTTCCTCTTTGTCTGATTTCGAACGTGTTTCTGTCTGCCCTCTTCGTTACTGCCATGGCTGTGTGTCTCGGGACATCATACTTGTTTAGTGACAAGCAAGAGATCTTTGTTTGTAATGCTCAGCTTATCCCTGGTGCCTACAGCTTTGATATCTCACTTCAACTTGTGCAAGCTTCCTAATTTACCTGCAACCTGCATGACTTATTTTTTGCTTCCTTTGTTTTCTTTTTGGTATTTGTTAAGTGCTTACTATAAGCCAGGCACTTACTAAGTACTGGAGTAGATACAAGATAATCAGGTTGGACACAGTCCGAACCCCACATGAGGCTCAAAGTCTTAATCCCCATTTTACAGAGGAGGGAACAGAGGCACAGAGATGTCAAGCGACTTGCCCAAGGTCACACAGCGGACAAGTGGCGGAGCCAGGATTAGAAACTAGGTCTGTCCCAGATCCACGTTCTATCCACTAATAATAATAATGTTGGCATTTGTTAAGCGCTTGCTATGTGCAGAGCACTGTTCTAAGCGCTGGGGTTGATACAGGGTCATCAGGTTGTCCCCCGTGGGGCTCACAGTCTTCATCCCCATTTTACAGATGAGGGAACTGAGGCCCAGAGAAGTGAAGTGACTTGCCCACAGTCCCACAGCTGACGAGTGGCATAGCCGGAATTTGAACCCATGACCTCTGACTCCCAAACCCGTGCTCTTTCCACTGAGCCATGCTGCTTCCACTAGGCCATGCTGCTTGTTTGGTCACAGGTCTTTTTAGACTTCCATGACTTGATGGGCCTGGATGTAGACATCCCTCTCTCGGGGAGTCTCGGTTGTACCTCTGCCTGACTTTGGTCTTCTCTCTTCCCTCAAGGCTCCTGCTTTTCCAACAAAAAATTGAGAGGATATCGGTGGTGCGGGCCAGGTTGAGGACAAGGAGTTTCAAGGTCAAAGTAGTCCCGGAATCTGAGGCAACTTGTCTGTGTTGAGAGCAGGGATGGATTATGGCACCACGAAAGCAGGGCGGAGTTAGATTTGGCAAGATGAGAGAAAGACAGTGCTCGTAAGGCAGTGCTTATATAGAACTCTCTCCCGAGTAGGTGGTCAGTACAGTCCTCTAAAGCTCCTAGGGACTCTGTTCTTCGTAGGTGCCCAGTACAACACTCTGCCTACATTAGCTATTTTGTTCCATGTCTAAATGCCTAAAAGCACCATAGTCTAGTGGAAAGAGCACAGTCCTGTGAGCAGCAGGACCTGGGTTCTAACTCCAGATCGGCCAATTCCTTTCAGTGTGGCCTTGGGCCAGTCATTGAACTTCTCGATGCCTCAGTTTCCTCAACTATAAAATGGGGATTCAATACCTGCTCCCATTCATTCAATCAGTCATTTATTGAGTGCTTACTTTGTGCAAAGCACTGTACTAAGCTCTTGGGAGAGTACCGTTTAACAACAAACACATTCCCTGCCCACAACAAGCTCACAGCCTAGAGGGGGAGATAGACATTAAAACAATAAATAAATGAATGAATAAATAAATTAATTAATTAATTACAGATCTATACAGGTATATACATGTGTGTTGTGGGGATGGGAGGGAGGATGAGTGAAGGCAGCGCAGAAGGGAGTGGAAGAAGAGGAGAGGAGGGCTTAGACAGGGAAGTCTTCTTGGAGGAGATGTGCCTTCAAGAAAGCTTTCAAGTGGGGGAGAGAAATTATCTGTCTGATATGAGGAGGGAGGGCATTCCAGGACAGAGTAAGATGCCCTCTTTCCCCCCTTCCCTCTGCTTCTCCCCCTCTCCCTGCCCCTCCCCTCAGCACTGTGCTCATTTGTAGATATTTTTATTACCCTATTTATTTTGTTCATGAGGTGTCCGTCCCCTTGATTCTATTTGTCGTGATTAAGTTGTCTTGTTTTTGTCCGTCCGTCTCCCCCGATTAGACCGTGAGCCCGTCAATGGGCAGGGATGGTCTCTATCTGTTGCCCGAATTGTACATTCCAAGTGCTTAGTACAGTGCTCTGCACATAGTAAGCGTTCAATAAATACTATTGAATGAATGATGTGGATGAGAGGTTGGTGATGACATAGATGAGATCGAGGTACAGTGAGAAAGTTAGCATTAGAGGGACGAAATGCCTGGCCCGGGTAGGAGAGCAGCGAGGTGAGGAAGGAGCGGGCATAGTGAAGAAATGCTTTAAACCCAATGCCATGTGGGACAGGCACTGTGTCCAACCTGATTTACTCGTATCTGCCCCAGCACTTAGAACACTGCTTGACACATAGTAAGAGCTTAAGAAATATAATAATATTAATAATGACATTAAAAATAACAGTGCTCTCCAGATGTTAGATGTTCATTCAGTGCTGTTAAAGGAAATGTATTCAGAACAGGTTCTGAACTCTTGACAACCCTTACCTACGCCTTTTCTTAGTGCTGTCATATCGGTTGTTTTTCTAGATTTTACAGCCGTTTATCAACCCTCAAAGCATAACTCTACTTGAACTATCATTAGTCAAGCATCCTCTGCACGGCCAGACCGTATCTACTGATTTGCTCTCATGGCCTCCTGCTGAGAAACAGGTTGGCACAACTCTAGAGCAGAAATTTAGCTCTCCTGCTCTGCTACTCCACTACCAGTGTTCGACTACTAAAATTGGGACTTTAAAAATTGTTAGGAATGCATTTTTCCCCCCAGGAATAAATTTTAATGGATGTTTATAATGGACAAACTGTATAACCCATGCTAATGATGCCTGTCTCTGTGCATGGCTCAGATATGTTTATTTTTAAAAGATGTTGGCTCTTTAAAAAAAAAAATCCCCATCAGGTCATTCATAGGCAGGGAGATTCACTCAAAGCAGAGACAAACAGAAGAGTCAATCAGTCAGTTATTCGTATTTATTGAGTATTTACTATGTGCAGAACATGGGTTCAGTTATGTGCATTTATTGAGTGCTTATTGTGTGCAGAACATGGGCCTGGGAGTCAGAAGGACCTGGGTTCTACTAATTCCGGCTCTATCTGCTGTGTGATCTTGGGCAAGTTAGCTAACTTCTCTGGGCCTCAGTTACCTCGTCTGTAAAATGGGAATTTAGACTGTGAACCTCGTGAGGGACAGGGACTGGGTCCAACCTGATTAGCTTGTACCTCCCCCAGTGCTTAGAACAGTGTTTGACACATAGTAAGCGCTAACAGGTACCATCATTACTATGTAACAGACATGTTCTCTGCCCATAATGCGCTTAAAGACTAGAGGGGGAGACAGACATTAATATAAATAAATAAATTACAGATATGTGCATAAGTGCTGTGGGGCTGGGAGCGGGGATGAATGAAGGGAACAAGTCGGGGGATACAGAAAGGAGAGGGAGAAGAGGAAAGAAGTCAGTCAGGGAAAATCTCTGGAGTTGTGCCTTCAATAAGGCTCTGAAGAGGGGAAAGAGTAATTGTCTTTCAGAAAGGTAATTGTAATTAATAATGTTGGTATTTGTTAAGCGCTTACTATGTGCAGAGCACTGTAGAGAGTCCAGTTGTCAATAGATTTGTTTATTGGACGACAGACCTGGAAGTTTGGATCGGATAGAATTAAAATGGCTAGCTAATGGTATGGTCGCAAACCATAGACCTAGGGAGTCCAGGGAGGAAGTGAAGTCACAGGGTCACCGGAGAGAGGTTAAGGAGCAGAGGAAGGTAATAATAACAATAATGTTGGTATTTATTAAGCACCTACTATGTGCAGAGCACTGTTCTAAGCGCTGGGTTAGATACAAGGTAATCAGGTTGTCTCACGTGAGGTTCACAGTTAATCCCCATTTTACAGATGAGGGAACTGAGGCCCAGAGAAGTGAAGCGACTTGCCCACAGTCACACAGCTGACAAGTGGCAGAGCCGGGAGTCGAACCCATGGCCTCTGACTCCCAAGCCCGGGCTCTTTCTACTGAGCCACGCTGCTTCCCCAGTGGATTTCCTGGAACGTGAAGCCCCACCTCTGCCTGGGAGCGCAGGAAATCGGTGTTAACTGAGTCACCTGTTGCTCCAGTTTGTCCATCGGTCCTATTCATTGAGTACTTACAGTGTACAAAGCACTGTACTAAACACTTGGGAGAGCTCAATGCAACAATTAACGGACACATTCCTTGCCCACAAGGAGCTTACTGTCTAGAAGGGAGGCAGACATGAATGTAAATAAATAAATTATAGCTCTCTAAATAAGTGCTGTGGGGCTGGGAGCAGGGATGAATAAAAGGAGCAAGTCAGGGTAAGGCAGAAGGGAGTGGAAGAAGAGGAAGGGAGGCCTTAGGCAGGGAAACCTCTTAGAGGAGCTGTGCTTTCAGTAAGGCTTTGAAATCAGGGAGAGTTATTGTCTGTTAGATATGAGGAAGGAGGGCATTCATTCATTCATTCAGTCGAATTTATTGAGCACTTACTGCGTGCAGAGCACTGTGCGAAAGCCAGAGGCAAGATGTGGGCAAGAGGTCGGCAGCGACGTAGACAAAATCGAGGTACAGTGAGAAAATTGGCATCAGAGGAGCAAAGCGTGTGGGTTGGGTTGTAGTAGAAGAGTAGCACAGTGAGGTACGAGGGGACAAGGCGTAGAAGTGATTGGACCAAGGACAGTGAAAACCATACTCCCTGCCGGGAGCCAAATGGGGAAGTGACTGGCTGAGACCAGATACCGGGGAACTTTTTTTATCTTTTCCCAGGATGGAGTTCTGCTTGTATCTGGTCCTTGGTTCAGGGGAGAGTCTGGGAGCAAGCAGGCTCTCTTCTTTCATCCTGACTTCAGGTCTTTTTTTCATCAGGGCCAGAAGGAAGAAATGTCACTCTGAGAGACTGTTTCCCAAGAGAGAGAAAACAGAAGACTCCTAACCCAAGAGAGGGACCAAAGCCAAAACGCTAAGAAGCGGTGTGGGCTACGGAATAGAGCAGGGGTCTAGAAGTCAGAAGAACCTGGGTTCTAATCCTGGCTCTGAAGCCAATCATCAGGCTTTGTCTCCTAAACTCATCCCTTGAGACCGTAAGCTTGTCGTGGGAAGGGAATGGGTCTATTATATTGTAATAGTGTACTCTTCCAAGCACTTAGTACATTTCTCTGCACACAGTAAGTGCTCGATGAATATAACTGACCTCCCTGACTGCTCCAGGCCTTCAGGCCCTGATCCTCCTGACTCCTCAGATCACTCCTCTGCTTCCTCGGACTTCCCCTCCTTCATCCCCCATCCCGCTATCCCTGCTTTAGCTCCTCCTCCTCCTGCTCGTAACCAATCAGATCACTCAGCAGAGATCCACTGAGGCACCCGAGGTACAGACCAGAACTGAAGTCCCTCGTCTCGGCTTCTCTGGTCGGGACTTGCGAAGAGAGCGGGTGGTTGTTGCCCTCCCAGATAGCTTTTGTATGGTTCATTCATTCATTTATTCATTGAATCGTACTTATTGAGCGCTCACTCTGTGCAGAGCAGTGTACTAAGTGCTTGGGAGAGTGCAACGTAACAATAAACAGACACATTCCCTGGCCGTACCGAGCTCCAAGAGAGCTCCAACAGGGAAGAGGTTAGAGCTAGAGAGATAGATTTGGGGGTCATGTGC
This sequence comes from Ornithorhynchus anatinus, assembly GCF_004115215.2. Classification (NCBI taxonomy): domain Eukaryota; kingdom Metazoa; phylum Chordata; class Mammalia; order Monotremata; family Ornithorhynchidae; genus Ornithorhynchus; species Ornithorhynchus anatinus. The sequence continues at coordinate 66,572,824 of NC_041728.1, forward strand.
ATAGAGGTGATGGGGGAGGCTTACGAGCAGAGGTCCTAAGCAGAGAAGCAGCATGGCTTAGTGAACTGAAACCAGGCAACTGAAAGAAAACAAGATGCAAAAGAAGAAAGCTTTAAGGACGCGGGAGAAGCCAGACAAATTGGTGAATGTTGGGAGGAGCCCGGGACGGACTGACCGGCCGAGGACGCCGTGATCCAGAGAGGAGCGGGGCCTTAGGAGAGGGAGCTTTCCGAGGATCGAGAGGCCAAGAGGCAAAGACGGAAACGGCACCGCAACTGTGAATAGCAAACACACCAGCACAACCGGAACAGTCAGTCTCCGTGTGGGCAGTGCGGTTGCTTTTGTCAGCCACACTCACCCCCACGCGTAAATGTCCGTATCCGTAGACTAAGAGTAAGTTGCAGTCCTCCTTCATGCCCACAATCTAGTCCTCCAGTGTTATACTTGGACTCATTAGACTTCAGGGAACACTGTAAAGATAAACTAGAGAATTGATCACTCACACTTAGTTTCCTGTTATTTACCTCAGTTGGAGACGGGGTTGAGGCGCTAAAGTTGCTTCGTCTACTAGGGGCTCGGGAAAGTACAATATCGCCGATTCTGTAGGCATGCTCCCTGACTGCAAGTAGCTTACAGTTTAACAACTTATTTTGAAGGTTTCCTAGGGTCCCAAGAGGTAATGGTTTCATGAGGAGAGAGAGTGTATAGGCTGTAAGCTCGTTGTGGGCGGGGAATGTGTCTGTTTACTGTTGTATTGTACTCTCCCAAGCGCTTAGTACAGTGTTCTGCATACGTTAAGTGTTCAGTAAACGCGACTGAGTAAATGAAAGCGTCAGTCCTGGGGGTCTGGTAGGGATGGGGAGAGGTTATTGCCGCCATATTCTTGGCTCGCAGTATAAGCAGGTGAAGGATGGCGCACACAACATGTGTCTCTCCTTATCCCACACTTAATTCTCCCACCTCAGACCCACTGTTCATGTCTCACACACTCAAGCATACACCCTGTCACTTCCCAACCTTCCCAGAACTCCCTCCTCTCTCAGCTTCCGCAAACCACATCCTTCCCCTCAGTGTAGTATAAGAGTAGTAATAGTACAGCACGGCATAGTGCTTAGAGCACCAGCCTAGGAGGTATGAGGTCACGGGTTCTAATCCCAGCTCCGCCACCTGTCTGCTGTGTGACCTTGGGCAAATCACTTTGCTCTTCTGGGCCTCAGTTACTTCATCTGTAAAATGTGGATTAAGACTGTGAGACCGACGTGGGCCAGGCGCTGGGGGAGATACAGGGTAGTCAGGTTGCACGTGGGGCTCACAGTCATTCATTCATTCAATCATATTTCTTGAGCGCTTACTATGTGCAGAGCACTGTGCTAAGTGCTTGGATTGTGCAATTTGGCAACAGATAGAGACAATCCCTGCCCAGTGACGGGCTCACAGTCTAAACAGGGGAGATAGCAAAGCAAAACAGAACAAAACAAAACATTAATCCCCATTTTAATAATAATGTTGGTATTTGTTAAGCGCTTACTATGTGCCAAGCACTGTTCTAAACGCTGGGGTAGACACAGGGGAATCAGGTTGTCCCACGTGGGGCTCACAGTCTTAATCCCCATTTTACAGATGAGGTAACTGAGGCACCGAGAAGTCAAGTGTCTTGCCCAAAGTCACACAGCTGACAGTGGAGCCGGGATTTGAACCCATGACCTCTGACTCCAAAGCCCATGCTCTTTCCACTGAGCCACGCTGCTTCAAGGTAACTGAGGCATAGAGAAGTGAGGTGACTTGCCCAAAGTCACAGAGCAGACAAGTGGAGGAGGTGGAATTAGAACCCATGACCGCTGACTCCTAAACCCCTGTTCTTTCCACTGAACCATGATGCTTCTCATAATAACGATGGTATTTGTTAAACACTTAATATGTATCAGACACTGTCCCAGCTGCAGGGAAAGGTACAAGTTCATTAGGTTGGACACATTCCCTGTTCCACACTGGGCCTACGGTCCACGTAGGAGGGAGAAGAGAATTTTCATCCCCCTTTTACAGTTGAGGAAACTGAGGCCCATAGAAGTTAATTGCCTTGCCCAAGGTCACACAGCAAGCAACTGGCCTAGCCAGAATTAGAACCCGGGGACTCGGAGGCCCATGTTCTTTCTGCTAGGCCACGCTGCTTACCACACTGTTGGAAAGAAATGAGCAGAAGCAGTAAAAGACCGCCCTGGGAGCATGCAGCCTGTTGAGCAATTTAGCTCAAAGATGTGCGCTTAACCTCCCTGATCAACAGTCTCCGGGACCCCCAGATCTGCATCCTAGCTTCCCACTGGCTCTCCAAGCTCAGGCTTTCCCAAACCTGAGCCCGTGGCCAGAGACACCTTCAAGAGGAAGGCAAAACTTTGATTTTGATGGAATTTACTAATGATTGTGATTGTGGAATTTGTTAAGCACTTTACTGTGTGCCAAACGCTGCTCTATGTACAGGGGTAGGCACAAGCTAATCGGGTCGGACGCCGTCCATGTCCCACGTAGGGCTCACCGTCTTAATCCCCATTTCACAGATGAGGCGACTGAGGCAGAGAGAAGTGAACTGATGTGCCCAAAGTCACCCAGCAGTCAAGTGGCAGAGCTGGGATTAGAACCCGGGTCCCAGGCCCAGGCTCTAATTGAGAGCTCCCTGAGGGTCAGGGACCGTGTCAATTTCCAACTGTGTATTTTCTACCAATGCTTTATACAGTGGTCTGCACACAGTGAGCACTTAATAAGTGCTGTTATTACTACTATTACTATTCTGTCCACGATACCGCGGTGGAATGCATTTTCCCCTACGTTTCCATGGAAACAAAGGCAATGACGAGCGAGTGACGAGAAGCACCCAAACTAGGGCTAGCTTGTCATCCGAGCCAAGCCCCCACCTTGTGCTGGAATGACTTAGAGATGGCCTTTTCCTAATTTACAACTGACAAAGTGATTCGGAGCCCTAGACCCCCACAGGAAGAATCCAAATTGGGTTTCGGACCCTTCAACATTTAGCTTCAAGGCAACTCAACGCTTTCATTTTCTTTTACGCTGAATCGGCAAGTATTTTTTTTTTTAGCTGTCACCACCATATGATACGGAATTGATGGCTTCGATCCAAACTTCTGAAAGATTCTGCTAAATGAACGTTTCACCCCGGGGCACGTTATTAACTCCCGTCTGGCTCAGACGGCTACTTCCACGGATTGGAAAATCACCGCGAGGGCTACCGTTTGCAGAAATCCCACTTGCACTTGCAGTCCCAGTGTGCCTCACACTTCTTTGGTGTCCCACCCACCATCGGGGGTTCTCGTTTCGACCGTGAATAAGTCGAACGAGTGAAAAAATCTGGCTCTGATCCACGATGCTCTAATCGTCCCACTAACTGGATGGCTGGTGTCTATTTGGAGGCTTCCGGGTGGAAGCAGGGAACTCAGGGAAGCATTCATCATTTTCCTTTTCCGCTTCTGTGTGGGATAAGTGTCTTCGTCCCACCTTGCTACACGCTTTCAGGGGGCATATTTAGATGGACTTGTTGGCAGCTTCCGGTTTCTCTATCTTTTGGTTTTCAGCTCCCTCCTAGTCCCAGAGTTGGGCTACCCCAAGGGACCCTCAGGAGAATGTACATCATCTCATTCCACCGGCAAGGCGGGGGAGGGACTGTAACCTCACATCCCACTGCTCGTCCCGTAATAACTGCTTAACAAATACCACCATCATCATCATCATCCTAAGTTTTCCTCTATTAGGCCTTATTGCGCGTGGCTCTACCTCTCTCCAACACCTGGGTCTTCTTCCACTGCCGGTTTTAAAAAGGGCAAAGCAGCCCAGTGCTGGAAGGACAGGGAAAGAGACAACTGCAGAGCGTCCCATAATTGGCAGGAAGCTCCGAAGCGGCCACGGCTCTGAAGGTGACGCAGGGAATTACTCTTTCCCTTTCCTATCTCTCCCCTCATCCGTGCGTCCCAAAATTAGGAGGAGGGAAGAATCACTGATAATTTGATAGACCCAGTTCCCCTGGAGAGGCAGCATGGTGTAGTGGTTAGAGCACGGGCCTGGGAGTCGGGAGGTCATGGGTTCTAATCCCGGCTCCTACTCTTGTCTGCTGTGTGACCTTGGGCAAATCACTTCACTTCTCTGTGCCTCCATTACCTCATCCGTAAAATGGGGATTGAGAGTGTGAGCCCCATGTGGAATAGGGACTATGTCCAACCCGATTTGCTCGTATCCACCCCAGCGCTTAGTACAGTGCCTGGCACCTAGTAAGTGTTTAACAAATGCCATCATTACAATTAGTAATAATAATAATGTTGGTATTTGTTAAGCGCTTACTATGTGCAGAGCACTGTTCTAAATAATAATAATAATAATAATGTTGGTATTTGTTAAGCGCTTACTATGTGCCGAGCACTGTTCTAAGCGCTGGGGTAGACCTAGGGGAATCAGGTTGTCCCACGTGGGGCTCACAGTCTTAATCCCCATTTTACAGATGAGGGAACTGAGGCACAGAGAAGTGAAGTGACTTGCCCACAGTCACACAGCTGCCAAGTGGCAGAGCCGGGATTCAAACCCATGACCTCTGACTCCCAAGCCCGGGCTCTTGCCACTGAGCCACGCTATTACTTGTCAAGTTTTATTCTAGACTATCCAGTTTGTAGCTGGTCTATCCCCTGTATAGTATGGAAGCCACACTGAAGACTTTTTATCTGGTGTTTTACCCTCTCAAGTGTTTGTACAGTACTCTGCACATAATAAGCACTCAATAAATGTGATTGATTGATGAAGCCCCAACCTCCCTCTTCCTCATTCCATGTTGAGAGAGAACTGAGAGAGGAACCTAAAAAATCTCAAGCAATGGAGGAGTCATGGACCATTTCCCTTCCCATCCATTGCACGCGCACACACAAAAACACACAAGAAATAGGCAGACTTCTGCTGCATTTGACCTCGCGATGTTATGCCGCGTGTCAAGTGTAGAAGTTCACTGTCAGGTACGCCTCAAATTCTGGCGTTTTGCAGGGCACCCAATTTCACCTTCACTGACCCCGAAACCTCCATTCAACCCCCCCCAATCAGCAATTTCACTGGGAAACTGCTTACTTTGCTGGAGCACAAGCATTTACTGCTCTGTTTCCCCAAGAATAATGTTTAGAAGCTTTCTATAGAACCCCACATCACATCATTCAGTGTTGATTCTAGCTTCTGGTAGAACTATGAGAAAAGCCATCCCTGGATTCCTGAGGGCCATGCGAGCTATAGTTTACCTTTCTAACCATGAAATGGTGACAAAGAAACCCATTTGCCCTCAGAGGCAAAGCAGTGGTGGAAAATCTATCTCTTGCAATTCTTGATACCTGAAAACATTTCAGTCAGCTGGGGTTTGCCTTCATGGGTGGAGGTGTGGCTGAATCAGCATAATAATAATAATGATAACTGTGGTATTTGTTAAGTAATAATAATGTTGGCATTTGTTAAGCGCTTACTATGTGCCGAGCACTGTTCTAAGCGCTGGGGTAGATACAGGGTAATCAGGGCGTCCCACGTGAGGCTCGCAGTTAATCCCCATTTTACAGATGAGGCAACTGAGGCACAGAGAAGTGAAGCGACTTGCCCACGGACCCACAGCTGACAAGTGGCAGAGCCGGGAGTCGAACCCATGACCTCTGACTCCGAGGCCCAGGCTCTTCCCACTGCGCTACTTACCCCTGTGCCAAGCACTATGGTGAGCACTGAGGCAGAGTCAAAATAATCCGATCAGACCTAGTTCTTGTCCCAAATGCAGCTCATAGTCTAAGGGAAAGGGAGAACAGGGATCGAATCCCCATTTTACAGATGAGAAAACTGAAGCATAGAGCGATGAAAAAAATGGTATTTCATGTAATCATTTAGCTCTTACTATGTTCCAGGCACTGTACTAAGCACTGGGGTGGATACAAACAGCTCGATCCCACGAGGGGCCCACAGTCTCAATCCCCATTTTACGGATGAGGTGACTGAGAAACAGAGAAGTGAAGTGACTTGCTCAAGGTCACACAGAAGAAAAGGGGCAGAGCTGGGATTAGAAACGATGACCTTCTAGCTATCCACTGCACTATGCCGCTTCTGAAGCCAATTGCCCGAAGTCACACAGCTGGCAAGTGGCTGAGTTGGGTTTAGAAGTCAGGTGTCCTGGCTCCCAGCCCTGAGCTCCTTCCACTAGGACACGCCGCTAATTTACTGATGCTTGTTTAGCCTTTCCAAAGCAAGACTCTGAGACCACGCTACTTAGTGAACGGTTCTGACGTCCCATTCAAAAGAAAGTGAAAATGCTAGGATCCCAAATTGTTCTTGGATTGACCTTATCTCGTTGCCTAAGGTAGAATTCTTTTGTTATCCTGCTGTACTAAATACCCTGGAAATTAAAGAGGTCCCACTAAATCAGAGACCAGAGGAAAAGATGGGAAAGATGGAACCCAATGTTCTTGATGGGGCAATTCTCCAGAGAAGCAGGCCATGTGGTGGAATGCCAACCTAGTTTTGAGGAAGTTTCTAACTCTATCCTACTGCTTTTATACCCAGGAGACTAGAAGGGTAGGGAAATTCCGTGAAAAAGGAGGTGTTTTAGAAGGGAAGCAGTGTGCTGTAGTGGAAAGAGCTTGGGCCTGGGAGTCAGAGGACCTGGGTTCTAATCCTGGCTCTGCCAATGGCTGGCTGTGTGATCTCGGGCAAGTCACTTCACTTCTCTGTGTGGTGAGCCCACAACAAGCTGCATTATTAGTGACCGTTTGTGATTCCCAAGAGGAGTAAATAGGAAGAGACTGGCGAAGGCGGCACTGATGGGCTCTGCTTGAGGACAGGTGGTTGCTGGCCTGTGGAGGAGAGGATGGAGAGCCTGGACCAACCAACGACTGCCATGTAGAGCCCCAGCTGAGACACCAAAGGCAGATTAAAGGCGGTCATTTTGGATTGCAAGAGAGCAAGCGTTGAGGAAGCAGCACTTGAGAGGAGGAGTGAAGCAGTGGAAAGTAGCAGCACTGGGAAGCAGAGGAGAAGTAGCATCTGGGGGAAGTGGTGTGTGGAGGAGGAGGAGGAGGAGGTTGGCAGTGTCAGAGGATTGTAGCTCCAGGAGCTTTTTCCAATCTTCTGCCAAGGGATCAGAATGGACTCCTTTGCTCAGCAGACCGGTAGTGGACCCTTGATGGAATGGAGTGAGTATGTATGTGTCACTCCCTTGCACATTGGTAAAACTAAGTAAAAAACTTTTCACAGTAACCTTCGTGGTTGGTGGTATGGTCTGATTTTTACCTCATGTCACTGAAGCTTCCCCAGTCCAGGAAAGTTCTGTTTGGTATGAGCTGGGAGCTTGTGATGTTCTGTGCTTCAGTTTCTTCAACTGTAAAAAGCAGATTAAATCCTACTCCCTCCTACTTAGACTGCGAGCCTTATATGGGACACAGACAGTGTCTAACCTGATGAACCTGTATCTACCCCAGTAGAAGCAGCGTGGCATAGTGGAAAGAGCACGGGCTTGGGATTCAGAGATCATGGGTTCTAATCCTGGCTCCATCACTTGTTCGTTCATTCAATAGTATTTATTGAGTGCTTACTATGTGCAGAGCACTGTACTAAGTGCTTGGAATGTACAAATTGGTAACAGAGACAGTCCCTGCCCTTTGATGGGCTACTTGTCTGCTGTGTGACTTTGGGCAAGTCACTTCACTTCTCTGTGCCTCAGTTACCTCATCTGTAAAATAAGGAGTAAGATGGTGAGTCCCTCATGGGGCAACTTGATTACTTTGTATTTACCCCAGTGCTTAGAACAGTGCTTGGCACATAGCCAGCTCTTAACAAATACTGTTATTATTACGTAGAACAGTACATGACACTAAGTGCTTAACAAATACCATCAAAAATGGGGACTGTCAGAAATGATTTTTTACGGGTACAGTGAGTTGGCATTAGAGGACCAAACTGGGCTGGATATGAGAAGAGTAGTGAGGTAAGAGGGGGTCAAGGTGATTGTGCCCTTAAAGCTGATGGTGAGGAGCTTCTGTTTGCAGAGGTGGATGGGCAACCACTGGAGGTTCTTGAGGAGTGGGGAAACAAGGACTGATCATCTGTGAGTAGAAACAAAGTGAAGATGACTATTTTGAACAGTCGAGACAGTGGATGGACATTCCACCAAACAGCCTGGACCTCAATAACTGGGAAACACCAATCCAGAAAGCCAAAAATACCAGGCCCAATGACAAGTCTCTTTGATCTTCAAACCTCTATGAAAATCACATCTCCTCCAAGAAGCCTTCCCTGACTAACCTCTCCTTTCCCCACCTTATTTGTCCTCCCTTCTCTGATGTCTGTGCATTTGAATCTGTACTCATTTAGCATTTGGATACTCAGCCTCAGGTCCACAGCACCTATGTATATATCCTTATACTCTGCCACTCCTACGTGGGGTTTGTTTTTTTTTTTTGGTATTTGTTAGGAGCTTACTATATGCCAAGAACTGTAGTAAGCCCTGGGATAGATTGAAGTTTATCAATTCAGACACACTCTAACCCACAAGGGGCTCACAGTCTAAATAGGGAGGATTAGGATTTAATCCCCGTTTTATAATGTGGAAACGGAGGGACTAGAAGCTAAGTGACCTAGGTCATACTGCAGACAGGAGGAAGAGCCGGGATTAGAATGCAGGTCCTCTGACTCCCAGGCCCAGGATCTTTCTATTAGGCAAAACTTGATTGTAAGATTGGTGAGGTGAGAGATCGTGTCCATGAATCTATTGAAGAGTACTCTTTCGAGTGTGTAGTACACTGCTGTGTACCCAGTAAATGGTTTCATGTTTGAGTGGTTGATTGTTCAAAGATGAATGCTAGCCCATTCTGAAGAAAATCTAACAAATCAGTTGCTAGGCTGCATCTTGGAGGGAGTAGTTGATGATGGGTTGATGGAAAAAAAAATAGACCAGCCAATGATCCGATTAGAGATTAGCGATGCTTTCTGAAATGTACCTTATTTTGGCTAAAATTCACAGCCCATGGTATTGTTAGATCCAACAAAGTAGGCTTTTTGTAACTCCCATTTCTAAAACAACAGGGAACAACTAGATCCTTGACATATTGGCAGTTTACTAAGAAATGTGTTAAGCTCGATAATAAATCTGGCATATTTCCAGTTAAGATTGACACTGCTTAAGACATAGACAGGGCTGATGTTTGTTCAGACCTATTAAAATGCGACCTCTGAATTCTCTAATAAATTTAAGGTCAAGTCCCAGGAAGAGCATGGTCCAGAAAGTATCTATCCTAATGTAATATTTATGAAAGGCAGCTCTCCCTGTCTTTCTGTTTCTCTCTCTGTCTCTCTCTCCCTGCACATACATGTCACCATATGTAGAGGTATGCATAAGAGTTGCAGCTTGGTGTAGGGGATAGAGCACGAGCCTGGAAGTCAGAAGGTCACGGGTTGTATTCCCGGCTCTGCAACTTGTCTGGTGTGTGTGAACTCGGGCAAGTCACCTCACTTCTTTGAGCCTGTTACCTCATCTCTAAAATGAAGAATGAAACTGTTAGCTCCACATGGGACAGGGACTGTGTCCAACCCGATTTGCTTGTATCCTTCGCAGAGCTTAGAACAGTGCCTGTCACATAGTAAGCAACAAATACCACAGTTTATTATTATTATTGTTGTTTGGGTGACCTTGGGCAAGTCACTTCACTTCTCTCTGCCTCAGTTACCTCATCTGTAAAATGGGGATTGAGACTGTGAGGGCCATGGGGGACAGGAACTGGGTCCAACCTGATTTGCTTGTATCTACCCCAATGCTTCGTACAATGCCTGGCACATAAGTGCTTAACAAACACCATTATTACTATACAAGTTTCTTACCAAAAAAAATCTGTCCTACAAACAGCGATCAGAGCATGCCACGGTCAGAGGCATGAATCCAAGTGACCTGCGGCGGTGGTGATGAGTGACAGAACGCTGGGCTTTGTACCATTAGTGAGGAAAACCTGACACTGCTGCCCACCAGCCTGGTAAGATTCCATTATGTGGCTTTTAAAAGCCTCTTGGTAAACACATTAGCAGTCCGCACTGCAGTGTGCCGCAGAAAAGCTCCACCCCCACACCACAGTTGTCTGTTTTACCTATTGTTAGAGAACGTCAGAAAATGTAGCTAATTCCCACAGGGGGGAAACTGAGGGTCTTGGTCTAGCAAGGAGCTAGATTTCTCCAGTGATGCAGGAACGATATCGTACCATGGATGTTTCTCTTCCAAGAGCAGCGAGGGATAATAGCAGGCTGGGCTAACGTGGGCGTTCACTTTTTCATTTCAATCATATTTGAGCGCTTACTGTGAGCAAAGCACTGTACTATGAGCAGTCTAATGAGAATCCTGGTTACAGGAGATATAGGAGGGTAGAAACGTACGATCACTACTAATTAATGGCTGCTGGTGGATTTTCTATTGTGGTCTCCCTTACATCGACTCTCCAGCTCCCTCACACCGTCCCACACTATTCTTTTTTTTTATGGTGTTTGTTAAGCACTTAGTATGTTCCAGGATCTGTTCTAAGCACGGGGGGGAGATACAAAGTAATTGGGTTGGACGCAGTCCATGTCCCACATGGGGCTCACAGTCCTACCCCATTTTACAGATGAGGGAACTGAGGCACAGAGAAGTTAACCACCTTGACTAAGGTCACGAAGAAGACAAGTGGCGGAGCCGGGACTAGGACACAGGTCCTTATGACTCCCAGGGCTGTGCCCTGTCTCCTAGGCCATGCTACTTCTATTCCTCAGGCAGCTCTCACCTAAACACAAAACAGTTATGGTAGCTTCAGCACTCGGTCACTCTTTTGTGCCTGACTGAGACTCACTGTGGCCTGGGAGACCCTAACCATGATTCCATCATGCATTTTGGAGAAGGATTTTGAGCCAATTCTGCATTCAGTGTCTTGCCCTAAGACACTGGGACACCCAGTAAGGTATCCAAGCCCTAGGCTGACGATTATGATGGTTACTGGTTAAGCACTTACTATGTGCCAAGCACTTGTTCTAAGCACTGGGGTAGACCCAAGTTTATCAGGCTGGAAGCAGTCCCTGGCACATGTGGCGCTCACAGTCTTATTCCCCATTTTATAGATGAGGGAACTGAGGCCCAGAGAAGGGAAGTGACTTGCCCAAGATCACACAGCAGACAGGTGACGGGGCTAGTATTAGAACTCAGGTCCTTCTGGCTCCTAGGCCTGTGTTCTATCCACTGCACCATGTTGTCCCGCTCTTAACTATGCTGAGGAGACTATAGTGCCGACTTTAGCAACACAGATCCAGATAGGCTCCTCAGTGGGATAGAGGTGGATTGTGGGAGTGGGATTAGAACCCATGACCTTCTGACTCCCAGGTCCGTGCTCTATCCGCTGCGCGATGCTGCTCCAAATGATTTCTAGTGTCCCTCAACTCCGCAGCAGACTGAGGACAATCTGAGGAATATTCCCAAACCCTTAAATCTCGCTGGATCTCCCTTCCCCAGAATGGTGATTGAACACACACGTCTGATGTCATAGGAACACCCAGAAGGCTGCAGTGGAGTACCAGCGTGGCTCAGTGGAAAGAGCCTGGGCTTCGGAGTCAGAGGTCATGGGTTCGACTCCCGCCTCTGCCACTTGTCAGCTGTGTGACTGTGGGCAAGTCACTTCACTTCTCTGGGCCTCAGTTCCCTCATCTGTAAAATGGGGATTAACTGTGAGCCTCACGTGGGACGACCCGATTATCCTGTATCTACCCCAGCGCTTAGAACAGTGCTCTGCACATAGTAAGTGCTTAACAAGTACCAACATTATTATTATTATTATTACCTAATGATTCTACTTCTAACAGGACAGAAGAACTTGGAGGATCCCAACCTTGTAATTAGGGATCGACCATCAACAACTCCTATCGTTTCCTCTGATAACTCAGTCAATCAAATGTCAGTTAAATGTCAGTCAATCATATTTATTGAGCACTTAATCTGTGCTAAGTGCTTGGGAGACTACAGTATAACATTAAACAGACACGTTCCCTGCCCACAATGACCGTACAGTTTAGAGAGATCTTACAGTCTAGGGGTGACTATGTTGACTGATCCTTAATCCCAAAGGAGGCCCCTTTTGGGAAGGGAAAGGTGCATACTGGACTGTTGCTTGCCATCTCTGAAATGACCAGAATTGGTGACACTGGCGAGTAATGCGGCAGACGGAAGCAACCACAGTGTAGAGAGAGGATTATACAGTGGAAGTGGAATCCCAAATTACCCCCTTTCCCACCAACCATCACTGGAGATTTGGGGTCTGTGGAAAGTTTCACTGGTGATGGAGGGGGAATTGAATAAATCTCAGTTCATGATTCTCAATAATTTGATTCAATTAATTCATTCAGTCGAGGAGGAACAGAGTGTGTGGGCTGGGCTGTAGAAGGAGAGAAGAGATGTGAGGTAGGAAAGGGCAAGGTGATGGAGAGCTTTAAAGACAATAGTGAGGAATTTTTGCTTCATACGAAGGGAGAAAGGTAACCACTGGAGATTTCTGAGGCGGGGGGGTGACATGCCCAGAGGCTTTCTGTAGAAAGATGTCGGGCATCAGAGTGAAATATAGACTGGAGCAGGGAGACACAGGAGGCTGAGAAATCAGAAAGGATGCTGATGCAGTAATCTAGTTGGGTTATGATGAGAGATTGTACCAACAAGGTGAGAGAGCGGATTCGAGGATGACCCCAAGGTAAATGTTAACGAATCCAAATGGCAAACCTCCCGATTTTACTCAGAGCTGCCAGAAAGAGCTGTTCAGAATAACCTTTGTATCCAAAGATGAAAGATTGATGTTGCAGAACCTACTTTTGTTTCTTATGTGTATTATGGATTGTTCCATACTGGTGGTCTCTGGGTCGGAAAGGAAATTTTAGCCAGTTTCACAGGGGTAAAGTGAATCTCTGACAGTGAATCCCTCAGACCTATGATGATCTATCATACGTCAGCATATCATCTGGTGTTGAATCTTTATGGAGATGTATGGAAGAGGGAGGAAAGCCTTGATCATAAGCTAACATTTCATAAACTAATATTTCTCTCTAATTATCAGGTTGGAAAAGATTGATCAGAGCCCTAAATATTCTGACATCTGGGTCTCTCATTCTGCCTATGGGAATGGAGAGTGGCAGTCTGGCATTGCTTGTGTGGGACAACTACTGTCCCAGGTTAACGCTGATGAGTGAAGCTGAGATTTATAAAAATAAAAGTTCTCTTTTTAGGGGGAGAGCACAACCAGAGCTGCAGTGTGAATTTCCCTCCTCTCTCCTCTCTCCTAGCCCCTTGGTTTATTTCTAACCAAGTGAACCATCCTTTGAGTCTTAAAAAAGGCTCACTCGATTATCAGGCAGAAACTCAATCAAGCAATGGTATTTACTGAGCACTCACTGTGTACAGGTCACTGTACTAAGTGCTTGGAAAAGAACAAATACGAAGTACCAGTGTAACAATACCTGCCCACAAGGCACAGTTCATTCACTGAATCATATTTATTGAGTGCTTACCATGGGCATAACACTGTACTAAGCACTTGGGAGAGTACAGTATATCAGTAAACAGAAAAGGCGATGGAGGGTACCCATCTGGGTAGGGGAAGGCCACATAATTGACCACTGGGAACACAAAGAGAGCCTTTCTTGGGTCCGGTGGGTTATAAGAAGGAGGAGGGAAGGCAATTAATTGATCCATTTAGGTGAAATAATTTATTATGGATAATAGAAAAAAAGTGAATTGATTTTTATCCAGCAGAACTATCAATCAGTCATATTTAATGAGCACTTACTGTTTCCAGAACACTGTACTAAGTGTTTGGGAAAAGGCAATATAACAGAATTAGTAGACATATTCCCTGCCAACAAGAAGCTTACATGCTGCAGGAAGAGGCAGACATTAAATAAATTATGGATAGGCCCATAAGAGCTGTGGAGCTAAGGGTGGAGGAAATTAAGGGAATAAATGCAATTGCAAGGGTGAGACAGAAGGGACAGGAAGTAGAGGAAATGAGGGATTAATTAAGCAGGCCTCATAGAGAAGTTGTGATTTTACTAAGGCTTTGAAGGTTGAGAGAGTTATGACCTGTCAGACATGAAGGGGGAGGCTGTTCCAGACCAGAGGCAGGATGCGGATGATGGGTTGGTGGCGAGATAGACGAGACAAAGATTCAGTGAGTAGTTTGGGCATTAGAGGAACGAAGTGTGTGGGTTGGGTTGCAGTAGGAAATCAGTGAGGTAAGGTAAGAAGGCGGGGGAAGGTGATTGAGTGCTGTAAAGTGAATGATAAGGCATTTCTGTTTGATACGGAGGTGCTTGGGGAACCCCTGGAAGTTCTTGAGAAATAGAGAAATATGGACTGAACGGTTTTGTAGAAAAATGTTCCAGGCAAACAGAGTGAAATTTGGACTGGACTGGAGAGAAACAAGAGGAAAAGAGGTCAAAAGGAGGCAGGGATAGGATGACATCGGATGAAGAGGAAAGGGCAGATTTTTACGATGTCATGAAGTTTGAACCAACAGGATTTGGTGACAGATTGAACATGAGGGTTGAATGAGAGAGCTGAGTGGAGAGTAAAGCTAAGGCTATGGACTTATGAGAATGGGAGTATAGTGGTGCTCTCTACAGGGGCAAGTGAGGAGGAGGACAGGGTTTGGGTGGGAAGATAAGGAATTCTGCTTTGGACATGTTAAGTTTGAGGAGTCAGTGGAACATCCCAGCAGCAATGTCCTGAAGGCAGGAGAAAATACAAGACTGCTGAGAGGGAGAGACATCAGGGCTAGTAATGTAGATTTCAAAATCATCCTCATTGAGATTGTAGATGGAGCTAAGGGAGCCAATGAGTTCTCGAAGGGAGAGGGTGTGCACTGAGAATAGAAGGGGACCCAGAAATGAACCTTGAATTCCCACAGTTAAAGGGTGGGGGTAAAGGAGGACACTTTCACAGGAGAGGCTGAGAATGGGCAGCCAGAGGACCAGAGAGGTAGGAGGAGAACAAGGAAGGATAGTTTTAGTGAAGCCAAGGTTAGATAATATTCCTAGGAAAAGAGGGTGGCCTGCAATATCAAAGGCAGCTGAAAGGTTGGGATGCATTAGGATACAGTAGAGGTCATTGGATTTGTCAAGAAGAACTACAGTGCTTTACACATAGTAAGCACTCAATAAATACCATACCAATAAATTCTAATAAATACCTTAAACACTGTGAGAAGCAGCATGGCTTAGTGGAAAGAGGATGAGCTTGGGAGTCAGAGGTCATGAGTTCTGATCTCAGCTCTGCCACTTGTCAGCTGTGTGACTTTGGGCAAGTCACTAAACTTCTCTGTGCCTCACTTACCTCATCTGTAAAATGGGGATTGAGACTGTGAGCCCCACGTGGGACAACCTGAAGACCTTGTGTCAACCCCAGTGCTTAGAGTAGTACTTGACACATAGTAAGTGCTTAACAAGTACCATCATTATTATTATAATTACTATTGATGATTGTAATAATAATAAAGATGGTATTTGTTAAGCGCTTACTATGTGCCAAGCACTGTTCTAAGCACATTATCACTGGTGAGCAAAGAAGTCAAGGGAACACTCAGTCTCTTCAGGTAGGCCACAGAAAAGAGTGAGCCTGACTGCCAGTGGCCAGTTTACTTAATGGATATTCCTGTGTCCTTGGCTAAAAATGCCAGTTAACCACTGGTAGACTCAAACTGTGGGTCGGAGGGAAGCAGAGTTGCTTGGTGGAAGAACACAGGACGAGGAGTCAGGAGACCTAGGTTCTAATCCACTCTTCTGCTTTGTGGCCTTGGGCAAATCTCTTAGTCTTTGGACTTCAGTTATCTCATCTGTAAAAGGAGGATTTAATATCTGTTCTCCCTTCCCTTTAGACTGCGAGCCCCACATGGGAAGTGGACTGCGCCAGGTCTGACTTTATTGTATCTGTCCCAGGGCTTGACTAATGCACTAATTTGCATCCTTCTGCCTCAAATACCAATATTATTACTATCTGACCCTCACAATGTTTGTTGACTCTCCATCTAGTGAGGCGGTAAAGCTAAGACACGCAATCCACATTTTAAAACTAGCCTCAATAACAATTTGACACAGAGAATTAGTCATTTATTGAGGAATTATCGTATTCAGCTCACAGTACTAACTGCTTGGGAGATTAAACAGAATTGGCAGACATATTCCCTGCCCACAATGGACTCACAGTCCAGAGGGGGAGGCAGACGGTAATATAACAAATTAATTACGGGTACATAATCCCGGCTCCACCACTTGTCAGCTGTGTGAATTTGGGCAAGTCACTTAACTTCTCTGTGCCTCAATTACCTCATCTGTAAAATAGGGATTGAGACTGTGAGCCCCACGTGGGTCAACCTGATCACCTTGTATCAAACCCAGTGCTGTGGGGCTGAGAGAGGAGGGAATAAAGGGAGCAAATCAGGGCAACGCAGAAGGGAGCAGGAAAATAGGAATGATGGTTTAGGGAAGGCCTCTCAGAGGAGATGTCTTCAATAAGGCATTGAAGGTGGGGAGGCTAATTGTCTGTCAGATATGAATCAGGAGGACATTCCAGGACATGGGCGAAGAGTCTGTGGCGAGACAGAGGAGATTGAGGTATAATAATGATGATGATGGTATTAAGTGCTTGCTATGTGCCAAGCACTGTTCTAAGTGCTGGGGTAGATACAAGATTATCAGGTTGTCCCACATGGGGCTCACAGTCTTAATCCCCATTTTACAAATGAGGTAACTCAGGCACAGAGAAGCTAAGTGACTTGCCCAGAGTCACACAGCTGATAATTGGCGGGGCTGGGATTAGAATGCACAACCTCTGACTCCCAAGCCCGTGTTCTTTCCACTAAGATAAGAATAGCGAGTAGATTGGCATTAGAGGAGAGAAGTGTGCAGGCTGGGTTGTAGAAGGAGAGCAGTGAGGTAAGGTAAGCAGGGGAAATGTGAAAAATATCCAAAACATAAGACCTAGTAGAAAAAGCACAGACCTGGATTCTAATTTTGACTCCATTACTTACCTGCTGTGTGATGTGGGGCAAGCACTTAACCTTTCTCTGCCTCAGTTCCCTCAACTGCAAAATAGGGATTCAATATACATTCTCTCTCCAATTTAGAATGTTAATCCCATGTGGGGCCTGATTATCTTATATCTACCCCATGGCCTAGTTCAATGCTTAAAACATAAGTGCTTATCAAATACGATGATGATTTTGTCCTCTTGGGCTATGTAGGTTGAAGCAATAGTAGCAATATTATTTTTAGGCACTTATTGGGTGCAAAGCATTGATCCTTCCAGGCCTCTCCTTAGGAATGGGACTCTCTTCCCCAGTAACTTGGAAGGTTTAGAAATGGCTCTCTTCTTGATTGACCAGGTGGATTTCAGATACCTTCCATTTACTGTGTAGTTTTTTTTTTAATGGTATTTGTTCATCGCTTACTATCTACCAAGCACTGTGCTAGATGCTTGGGAGGGTATAATACAACACAATCCTTGCCCTCAAGGAGCTTACAATCTCTTGGATCTGCAAAAGACATTGAACTAATGGACTAATTTGCATCCTTCTGCCTCAGAGAATGCCTTTCATATCTGGAACCCAATTTTCTACTCATCACTTTTCTTGTAACATGAAGCACAAGCAAGCAAACTACCATTTCTTTATTATGCCCTTGAAACAATGGTATTATATTGTGCTTCAGAAAAGATTTATTCAGATAACAGATAGCTAAATTGTCAGACGTTTATTTGATCTAGGACACTGGAAATATGATTAAACGTTCCAAAGGCAACTTTCAGGTGAAGAAAGAAACCCCTCCATTTCCAAGTAAGTGACTTCATGATAATTGTTAATAAAGAGATGGTGATCAATCTTGTCTCAGCCGCCTACTCGCCCTGGAATAATAAAGAGGGGGAAGATAGAGTGTAGGTCCTTGTTAATTTTTCTCTCTGACTCTTTCTTGACTGATGAAAACTTCCACAAGCCAAGGGTGGTACTCAAAGAATGAAGGCATTTTAGTTTATCTCAGTTTCTCTAGCTCCTCTCAGAGAATCTAGAAAATATTCCTACGGAGTACATTCACCTTCCTGTATTTTTTCTTTTTTCCCAACTGTCTTCCCAAGATCTGAGGAAATTGAGCACTGGCAATGAATAATAACTGTGGTAATTGTTAAGCGCTTACTACGTGCCCAGCATTGTACTAAACACTGGGGTACAGTGTATGGTGATCGGTCACAGTCTCTATTCCATTGTAGGAGGGAGAACAGGTATTGGATCTCCATTTTATAGTTGAAGAAACTTAAGCACGGCACAGACCACAAAGCAGGCAAGAGGGAGATTCTGGATTAGAACCTCTTGGGCCTCTGCTCTTTCCACTCAACCATGCTGCTTTGAAGGTGGTTTCTGACTTTGTTCTGCAAATTGTAGCCAGCAATTCCTGCTCTCTCATTAAGTAAATTAGAGACCCCTTTTCTTAGTGCCCTTAACTCCACCATGGATGTTGAGAGTATTGGCAAGAGGCAGAGATATGATGGATGAGGTGGGGGGGTGAGTTGCTGTTGAAGAGAGAAGGGAGGATGGAGATGAGAGATTCAGTTTATTTGTTGATTTTCAAATTAAAAAAAATATTGGTGGTGCTGAAACATAAACTAAGGAAAACAAAGTGTAGAACTGTTTGAAGCTTTTATATCAAAACAGCTCAGCGGAGGCTTGAGTCAGCAGTTCTGTATCGTTTGGTTGATTTGAAAGCCAACTCCCTTGTGGACTTGCCTTAGGAGATGGGGAACAATTTTTGAGGTGGGTTGAGAGAAGAGAAGGATGGATGATTCGGGTGACATTCATTCACAAGATACACGGGAGGGGAAAGGATATTTTCCAGCAAGGTTTGCAGTTTCATCTGACACAGAAAGAGAAGCGTCAGAATGATTTAGGGTACAAAAACTGAGGAGGGAAGAGAGTTTACAACCTAAGCAAAAAGAACAGGAGAAATAACACTAAAGGAGGAAAATATGTTTGATTTTCTGATCCTGTGAAGAAATGATGGGCTGGCATTTCAGCTTTGAAGACAATAGGAAGGATTATGTAGAAAGTAATGGAGTATGAGAGAGTTAATGAGAAGCAGCATGGATTAGTGGAGAGAGCACAGGCCTGGGAGTCAGAGGTCATGAGTTCTAATCCCCACTCCTCCACTTGTCTGCTTTGGGTCCTTGGACAAGTCACTGTAAGTTCTCTGTGCTTCAGTTACCGCATTTGTAAAACGGGAATTCAATCCCTGCTCTCCGTACTCCTTTGACTCTGAGCACTATATAGGATAGGGACTGAGTCCAACTTGATTGTCTTGTATCTACTCCAGAGCATAGTACAATGCCTGGCCCATCCTAAGTTCTTAACAAGCACCATTTTAAAAAAAAATGTGTGAATATACATGATTGAAATGGAAGATTAACAGGTTGTGACCGAAAGAAAATGCACGAAGACTAAATCCTTTGAGTCTAAATTTGAGTTCGAGTTTGAGTGTGAGAAGAGTTTCAAAGAATTCCTTAGAGATTTGAAATCCATCCATAGTCCCAGAATCTATGTAGATTTTCGGGGAATAATTGAGCATGAAGTAATTCTGATGAGTGAGATGCATTAAGAGATGTAGGAACTCCTTGAATTCCAGATCTACCATTGATAAATCAATAAAGAAGAGTAGTTGGGGAATAACCCAGGGGGATTCCTGAAGTATCTAGCAACAGGTCCGAACATTAAAGATTAAGAAAATGGTATTAGAAGCTAGTCATGGCTCCCCTTGTGCCTAAACACTGAAAGTTACCTGGGCTAATCTGTAGGTCACCAGGCTTCAAAATAAGGCCGAGCCACCACAAACACAACCAACTCAGAAAAGCAAACATTAGGCTGGGGAAGAGCATGGTGGTTGAATGAAAGAATGAGCAGACACCAAAGGTTAAAAGAAAATATTTGAAAAATCTGTGTCTTGAATGGTTCATTTGTTTTTTTTTATTTTACACGATTTGGTGGTTGAATTGATTATCTTTGGTTCCATAGCTGCCAATTTTTCTTTTTGAGTTTGGGGACGATCAGGGGGCAGAAATATTAGAAGGGGATGAGGACACTGAGGGGATCAGGTTTCACAGAGCTAACAGGCCAGAAAGTTACCCTTTCAGCTTTTTTCAGGCCTGAGGGACTCTCGGGTCTTGTCAGAGAACAGGGATGAGCAGGTTTGGAAATCTAGTTCAGAAACTGAAGAGGGGGCCTCTTGCCCTCATGGAATGGATCCCCATGATTGGTTCATGTCTCTGAGGAGTTCCCACGTGAAGAGATGGAAAGTGAATACTTTAGGGAGGCAATGAGACGGGAAACCAACTTTGCCTTCTAATGTTTATAGGCCATTAAACCATTTACCAGGATAATCCAAGAGGAATAAGGAGACAAGGTTTAGATAGTTCTTTGAGTTACTCCAAAGAAAGATGCAGTAAAAAGAGTGGAGCCATGTCTTCCAGGATCTGGAATGTCTGCTGAGAGTAACTTTGATACATTGGGAGGATCACTAATATAAAAATTATGACATTTGTTAAGTGCTTACTATGTGCCAAACACTGTTCTAAGCACTGGGGTAGATACAGGATAATCAGCTTGTCCTACGTGGGGGTGTCACTTTTAATCCCCATTTTACAGATAAGGTAACTGAAGCACAGAGAAGTTAAGTGCCTTGCCCAAGGTCGCGTAGCAGACGAGTGGCGGAGGCAGGAATAGAACCCACGTCCTCTGACTTCCAAGCCCGTGTTCTTTCCACTAAGCCAAGCTGCTTCTCAGAATTAACTCTTCCAGGCTTCTGGAGTCTAACCAGTTATGGGCTATATAATATGTATACACCTCTGATCCCTGCCATAACAGAGTATTCAGTCTAGAGGAGGACACATTAAAATGAATTTCTAGTAGGGGAATGGGAGAGTGTAAGGATATGTACACAAGGAGGGGGTGAGGTGAGAAATATAAACCTGGTGTGGGCAGGGATTGCCTTTCTTTATTGCTGAATTGTGCTTTCCAAGCACTTAGTACAGTGCTCTGCACACAGTAAGTGCTCAATATACACGATTGAATGAATCAAATGCTAAAGGGGGACAGATATAATGTAGATGGTACTACAATATAACAATATAACAGACACATCCCCTGCCCACAACAAGCTCACCATCTAGAAGGGAAGACAGACATTAATATACAGTAAATTACAACTATGGACACGTGCTGTAGGGCTGGGAGGGGGGATGAATAATGGAGCAAGTCAAGGCGATGCAGAAGAAATTGGACCAATGGCAGGCCCCACTGGTTAAAAGAGGGAGACTACCGCTTGAGCGAAGAATCTGCAGGAATTCCTGAACACCACAGCTTTGAAGGGGAACGGAAGAGTTTTCACTGACCCTTAGGAACACGCTCATTTGGCGATGCCCCTGGAAACCCTGGGCCACAGTGCTAAAGGCAGAGGCGTTGCAGCTTGATTCTGAAAAGCCAACTGATTAAAACGTGACTGGGGCCATTCCTGGGGATCAGAGGAGTGTGATCAGAACCAGCTCTCTGGGCGGCGTCCAGATTTCCGACAGACGTGTGAGTCGGGGGCTCAAACAGGGACCGTGGAGGAAAGGCGAGCAAGACCCAGCCGATCACAAGTTCAGCCTGAATCTTGAGGTGAGAAGGAGACTAGGCAGGCCATGCCCTGCTGCTTTTCCACCTGCCTTCCCCAGCCCCCGTCCAGCCTCCGAGGAATAGGAGCCCAAGGAACTATCCTTGGGCACCCCTGGAATCTGCCTGGATCCCAGTGGAGTCATCTTTTATTTCAAACTTTGTCACTTTCAACTGCTCCAGAACCTATGTGAGTAACAGCGGAGTGAATAGAGCATGAGACGGAAGCCTGATCCAAGCTCTGCCTGCTGTGGGAACTTATTTTTATAATGTATTTGTTAAGCACTTACTAATGTGCCAGGCACTGTACTCAGCGCTAGGGTAGATACAAGACGATCAGGTTGGACACAGACCCTATCCCTCTTAGGTCTCACAGTCCTAATTCCAATTTTACAGATGAGGTATCTCAGGCACAGAGGAGTGAAGTGACTTGCCCAAGGTCACATATCTTAAAGGGCATTTAAAATGACCCTTCAAAACCTTCCTCTTAAATGAATAATAATAAATGACCTTGGGTGAGTCACTTAACTTCTCTGTCCCTCAGTTCCCTTATCTGTAAAATGGGGATTAAA
This sequence comes from Ornithorhynchus anatinus, assembly GCF_004115215.2. NCBI lineage: Eukaryota > Metazoa > Chordata > Mammalia > Monotremata > Ornithorhynchidae > Ornithorhynchus > Ornithorhynchus anatinus. The sequence goes on from NC_041728.1 coordinate 66,595,127, forward strand.
ACTGTGAGCCTCATGTGGGACAAGAAATATGTCCAATCAAATTATCTTGTCTCTAGCACAGTGCTTAGCATAGTGCATGGCACATAGTAAGCACTTAACCACCACATTTATTATTATCATTATCATTACATCAGATGGCTGGACATGATCACCAAAGATTTCATCCTGGGGTACAGTCAGTCTACGGACTGTTCACGGCAGCACAGTTTCTCCAGATGGACAACTTGAGGAAAATGGATGATAGCAAGATATGCAAGTAGTTGCTGTTTGGCTATCTGTAAATTGTACACGCACAATACTGGAAACCAAATTAAAGATCTGGAGAAGGCCACTCTTGGACAAACGCAGTGGACTTTGGGGAGACTACTGCAGCAGGCAGACAGGCTAAAAGGCAGAAATTGGAAACATGGGATTTGGGACGATCGGATTTAAGGCTGAAGCATTAGAAACAGCATGTCCTAGTGGATAGAGCAAGGGCCTGGGAGCCAGTAAGACCTGGATTCTAATCCCAGCTATGCCACGTGTCTGCTGTGTGACCTTGGACAAGCCTCTTAACTTCTCTATACCTCAGGTTACTTCATCTCTAAAATGGGGGTGAAGACTGTGAGCTCCATGTAGGACAGAAACTGAGTTCCATCTGATTATCTCATTTCTATCACAGGGCTTAGAACAGTAATTTTCACATAATAAGAGTTTAACAAATACTATTATCATTATTTCCCATAACCATGTCTCAGAGCCCTAGGAACCTTTGGCGTCAGCATTCATGGGAGCTTGAATCTCAGGGTGGGTACAAACCCCAATCCCGGCCTTTTTTACTCCTCTGCTGCCCTGAGATGTTCTGAGAAAAGAAAGTTCCCATCAATCATTAATGCAGGAAAAAATGAGGGGGAAAGTTGTATTGTTGGCCCAGAGAATGGGCACAGAGCGTTAGAGTCTAGGCAGCGGTAGGAAACTGAAGAGCAGAGAGGCTTTTTTAGAGTGCTGGGAAGAGGCTCAAGCTCTCAGAATAGAAAACAATGGTTTGAAAATGTCACGTTGCCTTTAAGCTTCTGGCAGGATCCAGAGAAAATCTGGGGTGGTACCTAGAGGAATAAAGAGAGAAAGAGAAAGAGAGACTAGAATTGAAACTTGGACTTGAATTCTCCGGAGGGTTTACTGTCTCCTAGCCAACCCCAGTCCAGATGGTTTAGTCAATTAATGGGACGCTCTTAATGTTTAAGATGTTGCCTCCAGGATTAATTGTTCCCATTTCCCTCTTGGATTGTTTGCTTCTTGAGGGCAGTGACCATATCACACTCATTGATTTCTAACTTTCAAGTGTCTGGTGCAATGCACAGCACACTGTGTGTACACAACACTGTAGACAGTAAGTTCTTTGTGGGCAGGGAATGCATCCGTTATACTCTTATATTAAACTCTCCCAAGTACTTAGTATGACTGACTGACAGGAGAGATAGGGCAGCGGTACCCGGGAGACCTAGCAATGGGACACATTTTGAGATTTGCATTTAAATTCAGTCGGCGGATAGATCCCAGCAATGCTGAAGGTGTCTGTGTCCTCCCAGAAAATTCTCACATCAGTAGAACTGCTTCCTGGAGTCTTTCCATAGTCAAGCCCCAAAGATACAGTCAAACTAGCTGGGCTGGGCAGGAGGACTCCATCTTATGTTTCTGCAAAGGAAAGGAAATGAGAAGAGGAAACTCAAATCAGACAGGGTCCATAGTGAATGGGAAAGAAATCTGCCTTGGGTCTTAATTGAATGTCCACCTCCATTCTTTTCTTTTTTCTTTTCAATAGTATTTATTGAGCACTTACTATGTGCAGAGCACTGTACTAAGCACTTGGAATGTACAAATTGGTAACAGACAGTCCCTGCCCTTTGACGGGCTTACAGTCTAATCAGGGGAGACGGACAGACGAGAACAATAGCAATAAATAGAATCAAGGGGATGAACATCTCATTAAAACAATAGCAAATTTGTCTGTCTTTTGTCAGTACAGAATCAATCTTTCAACTCCTTCTCTAAAATGGGTGCTTTCTATACCACTGGGCTTCACTCGGCCTTTCCAAGCCACCACTAAAATAATTACCCAAGGACCAACTCAGTTATCCAAAACTCTCTAAAATCGACACCAAACCCGTGGTAACAAACGAAGCCTACTGTTTAGTATGGGTTCTAATACCGGTTCCGCCATGTGTCTACTCTGTGACCTTGGTCAAATCGCTTCATTTCTCTGTGCCTCAGTTACCTCCTCTGTAAAATGGGGGTTGAGACTGTGAGCCCCAGTGGGATAGGGATTAAATCCAATCTGATTTGCTTGTATTCATTCATTCATTCAATAGTATCTATTGAGCGCTTACTATGTGCAGAGCACTGTACTAAGCTTGTATCCACCCCAACACTTAGTACAGTGCTTGGCACTATGGCAAGCACTTAACAAATACTACAAATATTATTATTATTATTACCACCATTAATCCACTGCTAGTTCACCTCTATACTGAGGCAAGAAATCTCTTCATAATGGCCACCTCATTAAATTATGCTCACTGCCACAAGGGGCCTTTTGAGGTTCATGGTGGCCTAATAATAATAATGAAAATATTAAGAACTTACTATATGCCAAGCATTGTCCTAAGCGCTGGGGTAGACACAAAGAAATGGGGTCAGACAGAGTTCTTGCCCTCATGGCACTCGCAGTATAATAACGATGATATTTGTAAAGTGCTTATTATGTACCAGGCCCTGTACTAAGCAGTGGGGTGGATACTAGCAAATCAAGTTGGACACAGTCCCTGTCTCATGTTGGACTCGCAGTCTCAATCCCCGTTTTACAGATGAGGTACCTGAAGCATAGAGAAGTGGAGTGACTTGCCCAAGGTCACACATCAGATAAGTGACAGAGCAGGGATTAGCACTCATGACCGTCTGACTCCCAGGCCCGTGCTCTTTCCACTACACCATGTTGCTTGCCTTGAATCCCCATTTTACAGATAAGGAAACTGAGGCAGAGAAATTAAATGACTTGCCCCAGGTTACCCAGCAGGTAAGTGACAAGGTCAGAATTGGAAGCCAGGTCATCTGACTCCCTGGCACCTCTGGACTTGGTGATCCAGATCCCTTGGCATCTCTGTATTTTCCATTTGTCATACAAATAAAATGAAAAAAAATCTCCATATTTTTCCCTCGGTTTTTTTTTTCTCAAAATCTTCAACTCAGCTCAGTCCTTCCTGCAGTGATTCAATCTGGGGGAGCAGCAGAAAGTGCGTTGGCCTGGAAATCGGAGGACCTGCTTTCTAATTCTGGCACAACCTCTTGATTGCTGCATGACCTTGAACAGTCATTTATCTTCTATTCCCAGGTCCACCACTTGTCTGCTGTGTGATGTTGGGCAAGTCACTTCACTTCTCTGTACCTCACTTACTTTATCTGTAAAATGGGGATTGAGACTGTGAGGCCTCTGTGGAACAGGGGCAGTGTCCAACCTGATTTTCTTGTATCTACTCCAGCGCTTAGTAAAGTGTCTGGTGCATATTAAGTGCTTCACAAATACTATCATTGTTATTATTTTATATTCTGTACCTCAATTTTCTCCTCTCTATAATAGAGATTAAACACCTCTTAACCCTCCCTCTCAGGCTGTAAGCCCTATGGGAGACAGGGACTGTCTCATCTATCTATCCTGTTTCTAACCTAGCAGTTAGTATAATAATTGGCACAGAGAAAAAAGTAAGAAAAAAGAAGGAAAGAAAGAAAAAAAAAGAAAGAAAACAGAGAAGGAAAGAAAAAAGAAGGAAAAAAGAAAGAAAACACTGAGAAGGAAAGAAAGAAGGAAAAAAGAAAAAGCACAGAGAAAGAAGGAAAGAAAAAAGAAAGAAAAGAGAAACAAAAAAAACACTTTCTTCCTCCACTCAAATGCAATATTCGGCACTTGCACAGGATTAAGCAATCAGCTGCTCTTTATTATTGTTAATAATGATAATAATGATAAATGGGCATTTGTTAAGCACTTAATATGCCACAATTATTATGTCTCAGTTCCCCAACTCCAAAATAAGAACACTTACCTGAATCTGCCTCATTCGGGGATCTGGGCGGAGGTCAATGTGAAGATAAGATTTTGTGGACAGAAAGCATCCTCTTCAATTGTGTGGCTACAGAAAACCCATGTCAAGCAATCAATTTTCCCAGTTGAGGGTTAGCCCCAAAAAGGATGGTTCTAAAGGCGCGAGTAACATATCTAGGCGCCGTCTGAATAGAGTTCAGTAGCCTGAATGCAATTTCCTAAGTTAGAATTCTGAACAGAGCTCTGAGGGATAAGGTCAGCATTGACACAGGCAATTTCCTGTTCCTATCAAAGTCCTGGGAGCAACAATGGGTAATAAACACCACAGTCCCAAGGTGATGCTCCAGGTTCAAAAGTCAGAAGCTTTGGCTTTGAGAATATTTCATTTTTTCTAAGTAACTTGAGAGAACAGACAGACTTTGTTCCATTTTAGGATTCCTTTAACCCAGTGGATGTCAAGCCCTTCAAGGCGGGAACTAAGCAACGTGGCCTAGTGGATAGAGCCAGGGCCTGGGAGTCAGAAGGTCCTGGGTTCTATTCCTGGCTCTGCCACTTGCCTGCTGCGTGACCTTCGGCGAGTCACTTCACTTATCTGTGCCTTAGCTACCTCACCTATAAAACGGGGATGAAAACAGTGAGCCCAGTGTGGGACAGGGACTATATCCAACCTTGTATCTACCCCGGTACTTAGCAGAGTGTCTGGCACGTAGTAAATGTTTAACAAATACCACAACTATTACTGTCATTTGTAATACTCCATTTAGGCTCTTTAGTAAACACCCTTAATGATGAGCAAAAGTGCTTAGTTTGGTGATATAGAGCATACCTCTGAATAGCTTCAACTTAATATATGTTTCTTTGATCTTCTGATCCTTTGCTCCATAATTCTTTGCTGCTCTCCATTTCGGAACCCTTCATTTTAGAGCTCTCCATTTTGGAGCCAACTGTTTTGAAGATCTCCATTTTCAAGTCCTCCATTTTTGAGCTCTCCATTTTGGAAGCCTCCTATTTTAGAGCCCTCTGTTTTGACATCATCATGAGGAGTTGCAAAATATAGCGGATGCATTTCTAGCTTTGCTTTGCCAAAAAATAGCTGTTCAATCTGAGTCATTTTTGTCAAATCAGTCTAACTGCGTCTCCTTGTCATACCATACTTCGATAACTCCTGGATGCCTCCGTTTCCTGCCCATTTTGTAACTGGGAGTCCTTGTTCAAGAGGGCTGCTAGAATGATGATAGAAGTTTACAGCAAGGAAGCCACAATCGTGGAAACAATGTTTCTGCTTTCTTCCTCCTTCCGGTTATGAACTCTACCTCCGATGCAGTTGGAAGACCCTACATTTATATTTCTCCTTTGCTGATGATACCAGAACCTGGGCCGTTCTAACCAAACTTGTGTGTGTTGTCTCCGAGACGATAAAAACAGTAACAAAAATACATTTGCCAACTCAGGGAACTTTGATTAGTTGGGAGACCTAATTGATGTGATTGCCAAGAGGATTTGGCTCACACCATCATCCTCCAATGTAACCCGCTCCCCCTAACACAACCCCATATTTGGATATCTAAAAGGATTTGGACAAAATGGGGGTGGACTATCAATCAGTCAATCAGTGGTATTTCCTGAGCGCTTACTATGAGCAGAGCTCTGTATACTAAGCGCTTGGGAGAGTACAGTACAACAGAATTAGCAGTTGCGTTCTCTGCCCAGAACAAGCTCATGGCCTAGAGATCACTGGCCTCCTTCCCTGCTTATTGGCCACCACAGCCCAGTCCCGCTTTCTTCAGAATCAGTAGGCCGGGCTACATCTTAGAAGTGAGGGGGCAGGAGGGGGAGGAACATGGATGGGGAAGGGCTGGTCACTGGCAACTTCCCTTTCCCACTAAGAAGAGAGATGGGAAAAAGCTCACCTCCTAGGTAACCAGACCAATCACTAATTACAAGCAGCAGCGTGGCTTAGTGGAAGGAACACGGGCTTGGGAGTCAGCCGGGTTCTAATCCTGGCTCCGCCACTTGTCTGGCGTGTGACCTTGGGCGAGTCACTTCTCTGGTCCTCGGTTCCCTCATCTGTAAAATGGGGATTAAGACTGTAAACCTTGACATGGAAAAATCTGATTACCTTATATCCACCCCAGCGCTTAGAACACAGCTTGGCACATAGTAAGCGCTTAACAAATACCATTATTATTTTATTATTATTACTAATAATTATCTATGCCAGCCCCAAAGGAAACAAAAGGTACCACTACAGCACAGTTTGTTTCTTTCATAAGTCTCTACATCCAATATTTATACAGGCCATGATTCACCATTTATCCTTTTTCTTTTATTCTCAGTCCTTGGCACTTTTTGTTTGGGCTAGGATTGGAAAACACATACCCACACACACGCTCACCATTCATTCATTCATTCAGCTGTATTTTTTGAGTGCTTACTGTGTGCAGAGCACTATACTACATGCTTGGGAAGCACAATTCACCTTCAGGTGAGAGTCCTGGAATAGCTTCTAACAAAGGATAATAATGTTGGAATCTGTTAAGCGCTTACTATGTGCAGAGCACTGTTCTGGGGTAGATACAGGGTCATCAGGTAGTCCCACGTGAGGCTCACAGTCTTAATCCCCATTTTACAGATGAGGGAACTGAGGCACGGAGAAGTTAAGTGACTTGCCCACAGTCACACAGCTGGCAAGCAGCAGAGCTGGGATTCGTTGGAGAAGCAGCGTGGCTCAGTGGAAAGAGCACGGGCTTTGGAGTCAGGGCTCATGAGTTCGAATCCCAGCTCTGCCACTTGTCAGCTGTGTGACTGTGGGCGAGTCACTTAACTTCTCTGTGCCTCAGTTCCCCCATCTGTAAAATGGGGATTAAGACTGTGAGCCCCACGTGGGACAACCTGATTCCCCTTTGTCTACCCCAGCGCTTAGAACAGTGCTCGGCACATAGTAAGCGCTTAACAAATACCAACATTATTATTATTATTATTATTATTCGAACCCATGGCCTCTGACTCCCAAGCCCGGGTTCTTTCCACTGAGCCACGAGCCCCTGAGGCAACATGCATCCTAGTTTGGGAGGTGGGGAGGGAGCATATGAGAGAGAGAGAGAGGGAGAGAAAGAAAGGGGGGAAGAAGAAGCCAGAGTTTGGTGAGTTGTCGATTTTTGAAGAAGGAAAGAAAATCGACAACTCACCAAACTCTGGCTTCTCCCTCAGCTCTCTCACAGCTAAGTTAGCAGTCTCCCGGGCACTAAAAAGGAAGACACGCAGGGCTAGTGACAGGGTTACATAATTGACTGACGAGCCTGTACTCTGCTATCCTGATTCTTTTTAAATGGCATTTGTTAAGAGTTTACTACATGTCAGGCTCTGAGCTAAGCGCCGAGGTAATAATAATGTTGGTATTTGTTAAGCGCCTACTATGTGCCGAGCACTGTTCTAAGCGCTGGGGTAGACACAGGGGAATCAGGTTGTCCCACGTGGGGCTCACAGTCTTAATCCCCATTTTACAGATGAGGGAACTGAGGCACCGAGAAGTGAAGTGACTTGCCCAAAGTCACACAGCTGGGAAGTGGCAGAGCTGGGGTTCGAACCCATGACCTCTGACTCCAAAGCCCGTGCTCTGACACAAAGTAATCAGATCAGGCAGCGTTCTCGCCCTCACTGTCTTGTCTTATGCCGTGGAGTCGTCTTCAACCCCTAGTGATGCCATGGACGCATCTCTCCAGGAACCCCCCACCTCCATCAGCAATCGCTCTGGGAGCGTATCCATAGCGTTTTCTTGGTAAAAATACGGAAGTGGTTGACCATTGCCTCCTTCCTTTCAATAAACCTGAGTCTCCGCCCTCGATTCTCTCCCGTGCCGCTGCTGCCCGGCACAGGTGAGTTTTGACTCGTAGCAGGTTGCCTTCCACTCACTAGCCAATGCCCAAGCTAGGAATGGGATAGATATGCCTCTTTCTGTTGCTCCCTCCTGTAGTCGAGACTGGTAGAGTACTGGGAACCCTTCAGGTGTGACCCATGAGAGGGGTTTTGCCCTCATGGGAATCACAATGTAAGTAGGTGAGAATAAGTATTGAATCCCTACTTCACAGATGAGGAAACAGGCATAGGAAAATTAAGTATACTAAGCGAAGCAGCGTGGCTCAGTGGAAAGAGCCTGGGCTTCGGAGTCAGAGGTGATGAGTTCGACTCCCGGCTCTGCCACTTGTCAGCTGTGTGACTGGGCAAGTCACTTCACTTCTCTGTGTCTCAGTTCCCTCATCTGTAAAATGGGGATGAAAGTGTGTGAGCCCCATGTGGGACAACCTGATGACCCTGTATCTCCCCCAGCGCTTAGAACAGTGCTCTGCACATAGTAAGCGCTTAACAAATACCAACATTAAGTGTATTAGTGTACTGTACTAAACGCTGGGGCAGATGCAGGTTAATCAGGTAGGACACAGTCCCTGTCCCATGTGGGGCTTACAGTCTCAATCCCCATTCTACAGATGTGGTAACCGAGGCACAGAGAAGTGAAGTGATTTTTCCCAGGGTCACACAGCAGATGAGCTGCAAATGCAGGGTTAGAACACAAGACCTCTGATTCCCAGGACCGTGTTCTATCCACTATGCCGTGCTGCTCCTTTAGAAGCACACTTCTGGGCCTTCTAGCATCAAGGCCTAGGTTCTTAGAGTTGAAACCTCCTCAAGGTTACTACAGACCATAAATAATGCTGGGAGAAGGCCAAGGGGAGTCTCTGGGATGGGCCAGTGGTTTCGGAAAGACTTTTCCTGTCAGGTCTGAAAGAACTCCTGTGTGGTGACCTTGAGATGTGCTCTGGGCTGGCCTGGAATCAGACCAGGCTAAAGTTAAGTCAAGTGGCCTTGGTCTCTCAGGAGACCGCTGGGTTTCCTTGAGAGAACGAAGTGCGAACCGTGAGCAGAAGCTTCTGAGTGCTTAGCCTGGTGACGTGTTTTAAAAAAAACAGCACCGAACAGAGAAAGGGTGAATCGGAGTTTTAATTGTTGTGGAAAGGATGGAATGGAGAGGGACGTTTCAGGGCTACTCTAATGCCACCCATCTCCTGGGCGGTTTTCAGACCTGGGCCGTGTCCTTCTAAGTGTCAAGCAGCACAGTTGTTTACCGTGGAGATGGTTTACATTATTTCAGGTTTGCTCAAGTTTCTTTGAGAAATGCCCAAAGCTCACAAGAGTGCAGGGCAGAGACTGCTGCCATTCATATACACCAGACTGTCTGTTGGCCCTCTGTTAAGTACTTTGTCTCTCCTCTCTCCTAGAAAATTCAAACCTTTAAACTCACGTCGTCCCACACGTTCCCGGGAGGATCCCCGGCGTTTTCTCAAATCTACATCTGTAGCCCTGACCTCCCTCCTTCTCTTCCAATCTCACATTTCCTCCTGCCTTCGGGACACCTCTTCCTGATATCCCACCGACACCTCAAATTAAACATGTTCAAAACAGAACTGCTAGTCCTCCCACTCAAACCCCGTAGTCCCGTGTATTCCTCCTCTGTGTCATCTATGAAGTTGGGTCTGTACCCTTTGGGCATTTGCTACTCTCCCCATGCTCAGCCCCTCAGCATTGATGTACATATCTATAAATTGTATAATGGTATTAAGTGTTTACTTTGTGCCAAGCACTAAGAGCTGGGATAAATATAAGCTAGTCAGGTTGGACACAGTCTCTGTCCCAAGTGAGGCTCCCAGTCTCAATCCCCATTTTACAGATGAGGCAACTGAGGCACAGAGAAGTGAGGTGGCTTGCCCAAGCTCACACAGCAGACAAGGGGCGGAACTAGCTTTAGAACTCGGGCCCGTGCACTGTCTACTAGGCCATGATATATTATAAATTATTCACTGATTTAATGTCTGTCTCTCCCTCTAGACTGTAAGCTCGTTGTGGGCAGGGAGCATGTCTACCAAATCTGTTACATCGTGTCTCCCTAGCGTTTAGTACAGTGCTCTGCACGCAGTAAGTGCTTAATAAATGCCATTGTTCGATTTTACACCGTCCCTACTGAACACCCAGAATGAAACGAGGTCAGCATGACCGAGCCTGGACGTAAAACAAACCTTACCAAGCTGCCGAACTCACTTGGGGGAAAGGGTCTCCTCGCTCCTCCTCCTCCTTCTCTTCCTCCTCCTCTCTCCCTCCAGGAATGGATGGTCTCCGTGAGCCCCCACATTAAGCCAAATCCGGATGTTGATCCCCACAAATCTAAAGACTCTTTGCTTTCCACAGCAGGGTCGGGAAAGCCGGCTGGAATTCGTCACCCACTGGGGGTCTCATGAAGGCTAAAGCCACACTTTGGTTAAATGGAAAAAACTCACTGCGGTAGGGGCTTGGGTTGGGCGCTGTGCCAGGTGGAAAGGAGAATTCTTTTTTATCATTCATGTGTTGGATGAAGCTGAAAGCTGCCAGATAGCTTCTTTTCGACAGCTTGGAGTTACTGTTGGGAACAGATCCATGTATGGAAGCGAAAGCAGAAAAGCACAGATAAGCGGAGATCCAGCTATGCAAACCATGTTTAGAGACACTTAAAGGACAAGCATCCTGGGGCCTTGCTTTCTGGTAAATTTAGAGACGCTTCCCTCTGAGGTCCTTTCCTCACTCGGCCCAGCACTGAGCTGCAGAGAACTGGCAGAGGTAAGTGAAAACAAACTGGAATTTTTGCGCGGAAAAACAGCCTCACCACGGTTTTCCTAGAATCTCCCTTTGGAAGCTGCAGGCGAAAGGCGGGATAGGGTTTCTCAGAGACGCTGGCTCGGATCGGGGTTAGTTCACGTGAGAAAGCCAGAGCTCTACTTGGAGAGAGAACGTAACGTTGACCAAGAGAAGGTGACAGAACAGAATTGTTGCCAGATGGTTCCAAGGGAAACGTACCATTTGCTACTAGATACTAATCTCTAGCTTTCCCAGCCCCGGTTCATACTTGGTTATTCTATCCTGGTTATTCTTTATCCGTAGAGCCTGTGGTCCCACTCTATGACTTTCTGAAGGGTCGATTAGTTTTTTTTTAATTTGTTTTTTTTTTGCCTGAAGCAAATCTCCCGTATGTTGGTAGTGCTTAATTGGACACAGGATGAGCTTTCTGTTGGGACATTGTTTGCTTTGGTGTATGAAGTCGATACTTCTCTGCGGGTCAGAGGTTGATCCCATCCTGCTTAAGGGTTCCTGTGACGACCTTGGATCGTCACGACAGAGGTATTGCTGGACTCAGCTGCCGACACTGGACTTGGGTCCGTAGGCTTCGTTCTTACCGGATATTTTCAAAGTGGGATTTTCCAGAGTTTCCTGAGAAATATATTTCCTAACAACGCCAGAATAGCTGACTCATGAGTGTGTTCCTTGTATGTATGAGGTTGCTCACTGGGGAGAGAGGAGGCTTCGTAAATTTTGAACTTTCCATTTATTTTGCATCTGAAGCATTGTGCTTTCAGCCCAGGATTAACATGGTTAGAGCCAAAAATTATCTTTCCAAACAAGTGGCAGTTGGGAGATGAAGACTGTTTTCTTGAAGTTAGCTATAGTCTTAAGCAGATCAGTGACGTTATCACCAAAGTTTGTACAGGATTCCAGGGAAAGTTACCTACCTTGGGTCAGAGAGAGCTAATTCCAAGTGAATATTCACTTTTGATAAAAATGAAAGCAAAAACCTGAATAAACTCTTTCTCAGTTGAATGGCATCATAAATCCCTCGGTCTCGCCTATCCCGCCGTCGACTCCCGGGCCACGTCCTCCCGCGGTCCCGGAACGCCCTCCCTCCTCGCCTCCGCCAAACTAATTCTCTTCCCTTCTTCAAAGCCCTACTTCAAACTCACCTCCTCCAAGAGGCCTTCCCAGACTGAGCTCCCCTTCTCCCTCTACTCCCTCTACCGCCCCCCCTTCACCTCTCCGCAGCTTAACCCTCTTTTCCCCCATTTCCCTCTGCTCCTCCCCCTCTCCCTTCCCATCCCCTCGGCACTGTACTCGTCCGTTCAACTGTATATATTTTCATCACCCTATTTATTTTGTTAATGACATGTACGTCGCCTCGATTCTATTTAGTTGTCATTGTCTTTACGAGATATTCTTCCCCTCGACTCTATTTATCGCCATCGTTCTCGTCTCTCCGTCTCCCCCGATTAAACCGTAAGCCCGTCAATCGGCGGGGATTGTCTCTATCTGTTGCCGACTTGTTCATTCCAAGTGCTTAGTACGGTGTTCTGCACATAGTAAGCGCTCAATAAATACTATTGAATGAATGAATGAATGAATGAATGAAGTCACTTCACAAAACACTAACCTGCGAAATTCTGGAGATAACCAGGGACCGATCAGATAATATCACCTGGGGAAAGAAAAATGATGATCCAGGCAATATTGGGGTCTGGTTCCTAACTAGGGGCATAGCAGCATTTTCCAGAGAAAGGAGACTGTGGTGGCCTCATTGAAAGCATGATGATAATGATGATGATCATGATAATGATGATCACAGTGACCGTGATAATGATTATCATGCTGATGGAGACTCAGATGAGCCTAGATCTTGATACGCAGGCCTGGAAATCAGAGAAGCAGCATGGCCTAATGGAAAGAGCGTGGGCCTGGGAGGCAGAAGGACCTGGGTTCGAATCCCGGCTCCGTCACTGGCTGAAGTGAACTGGAGCAAAGCCGCTTCACTTCTCTGTGCCTCAGTGACCTCATGTATAAAATGGGGATTAAGACTGAGCCCCACCTGGGACAGAGACTGTGTCTAACTGATTAGCTTGTATCTACCTCAGCGTTAAGTACAGAGCCTAGCGCATAGTAAGTGCTTAACAAATACCGATAAAAAAACGGCGTTAAATTGATTACTACTATAATGCATCACTCATCCTTCCTCTTCCCTGTCACCAACGCTTCTGTAGGGGCTGCGAGTGTAGCAAGCATGAAGACAGGCAGAGGTGCAGGACGCTGTGAAGTTCCCTCAAAGGTGTTTTTATGGGTAGGGACCCACTTGTGGCTAAAGCAACCACACCAATAATGATAAAGTTGTGTCGCCAGGCGGTTGCCTCGGTCCGTGCTGCAGTGATTCCTTCCCAAGTTAGCCAATTATTTTCCAGGATTTCTTTTTTTCCGATCAGAGGCAGCACGCCCTCGTGGAAACGGCATGAGCCTGGGAGTCAGACGACCTGTGTTCTAATCCCAGCTCCACCACTTGCCTGTCGTGTGGTCTTCGGGAAGTCAGTTACCTTCTCTGTGCCTCAGTTTCTTCATCTGTAAAATGGGAATTTAATACTTGCTCTCCCCTCTACTTCAACTGTGATCCTCCAGTGGGACAGGGACTGCGTCCAGCCTGATTATCATTAACCTACTGCGGACCTTAGTACAGTGCCTGGCACCGCCCAAGTGCTTAATAAATACTATTATTATTATCATTCGCCACTGATGGCCAAACCCAAAAGGCAGGATGAGTTCTAGATCACAGTTCTCCCAATTCCCTTAGCAGTAATTTTTCCAGTGAACCAACAGTAATTTTGGGAATGCTTTATATGTGCCAAAGTAATTGTCTGTGTGAAGCAGACGATCTTTAGATGTGTGACTGGCCAAGTTAGTATTCATACTGCATGATCCTGAAGAAGTTGCCGTGCCGAAAAGAAGAATGAAAAAAGGTTAACAAATATCCCTGCATTCCCTTCGTTAAAATAGCAAATACTTATTTATAAGAGAAATCCTGTGGAGTGAATCTTGAACAATATTCTTATCCTCAAAAGCTCACCCAGATTTCATTCAGATTCTTCCTCCATCAATATGACCCTTCAGTTCGCCCCTCCTATCTCTGCTTTTTGAAAACACTAATCTAACCCTCTTGCTAGAAAGGGAAAAACGTAAATGAAAGAGCTTTCTTTTAAGCGTGCGGTGACATGCTGCCCAAACGGAGCTCTAGCGAAGCTGGCCTGCAGAGGGAGAATCTGAAGCAGCCGCATTAAATGCTAAACGCCAGCCAGCTCTCTGGAAGGCACATGTAGGAAAAATGTCTGGGCCATACAAAATGAGCCTCACATACAAGATGAGATTTGGAATTGGACACCGAGGAAACATACCCATACTATCATCTGCCGCTTACTCTTTGCCTATTGCCATTTTGAAAAGCAGCATGGCTTCGTGGATAGAGCACGGGCCTGCGAGTCAGAAGGACCCGGGTTCTAATCCCGGCTCCACCACATGTCTGCTGTGTGGCCATGGGCAAGTCGCTTAACTTCTCTGGACCTCAGTTACCTCATCGGTAAAATGGGGACTAAGAGTGTGAGCCCCGTGGGGGACGGGGACTGTGCCCAACCGGTCTCCTTGTAACTACCCCAGTGCTTAGAACAGTACTTGGCACATAGTAAATGCTTAACAAGTACCATTATTATTATTATTATTATTTTGAAAGCACTAAAGAGCCTGGGATCCTCCAGTCCTCTTCCTCCCTGGAAAAAGACGGTTAAGGACAGTGTAAGGTAATGATAATAATGGAGGTATTTGTTAAACATTTACTATATGCCAACCCTGTACTAAACTCATGCCTAAGTGGGAAGGAGAACAAGTATTGAATCCCCATTTTACAGATGAGGAAACTGCTATCCCACAGCAGGCAAGTGGCAGAGCCAGGATGAAAACACAGGTCCTCCGACTCAAAAACTCGTGCTCTTTCCGCTAGGCCAACACTGCTTCCCAAAATGGACTTTTTTGAGTGCGTAACCTCTGAGTAGCTAGGTAAGAGAGTGAAGGGCACAGGCACCTCATGCTTTATGAGGACACCGTACACTTCAGCAAGGTTACACTGGTCACGTTGGACCAGAAGAGTAAAAATCGCACATGGTTAGGGTCGTTGGCCTTGATCCTTGGGCTGTAATTGTAAAGATTCGGGGTTTTGAGGTACTAAAACCAGAATCCTAATGGCAGAGCTCAAATACCTCAAATAGAGGAGGGACTGAGGTAGGGTGGCCAGTAATAGGCTGAATCTTACTTGGCAATGAATGAGCCACACTGGGCATGTGACGTTTTGCAGAAGTACAACTGACTCTGCCCAAAGATAGAGAGCAACCTTGAAGCCTCCATTTATTTTTTGCTTTTTCTTTCATAGTATTTACTGTTGTGTTTTTTGTTTGGTAGTTTGCTTTGTTTCCTGCTTTGTTTCTTGTTTTCGGTGGGGGGAGGTTATGCCATTTAAGTGCTTGTACTAGGCATTCTGCTACGTGTTGGGGTAGATACGGGCTAATCAGGTTGGACACAATCCATGTCCCAAGTAAGGGTCACAGTATTAATACCCATTTTACAGAGGAGGAAAATGAGGCACATAGAATAATTATAACAATAATAATGGTATTTGTTAAGCATTTACTATATTCTAAGCTCTGGGGTAGATAAGAGGTAATCAAGTTGGGCACAGTCCTTGTCCCACATGGGGCTCACAGTTTTAATCCCCATTTTACAGTTGAGATACCTGAGGCCCAGAGAAATTAAGTGACTTGCCCAAGGTCACACAGCAGACATGTGCAGAGCCAAGATTGGAACCCATGTCCTCTGACTCCCAGCTCCAAGCTCTTTCCACTAGGCCATGCTGAGTGAAATGACTTGCCTCAGGTCACACAGTAGACAAATGGCAGAGCCGATATTAGAACCCAGGTCCTTCTCACCCACAGGCCAGTTCTCTATCCACTAGGCCACACTGCTTCCCTTCGTTAAGCACTTATTAGGTGCCAGAAACTATACCAAGCGCTGGGGTAGATCAAGTTGGACACGGTCCACATCCCTGTGGGGTTTCACAGACTCTATCCCATTTAACAGATGAGATAACTGAGGCACAGATAAGTTAAATAATTCTGGTATTCGTTAAGTGCTTACTATGTGCCAAGCACTGTTCTAAGTTCTGGGGGAGATGCAAGGTAATCAGCTTGTCCCACGTGGGGCTCACAGTCTTATTCCCCATTTTACAGATAAGGTAACTGAGGCACAGATAAGTGAAGTGACTTGCCCAAGGTCACCCAGCAGACAGGTTGGAGGAGCTGAAGTTAGAACCTTGGTCCTTCTGACTCCCGGGCCATGTTCTATCCATTAGGCCACACGGCTTCAAAGCAAATCACAATTCTAGCCATCAGTTTCTCCGTGGGCAGGGAATGTGCTTGGGAGTCAGAGGTCATGGGTTCGAATCCCGGCTCTGCCTCTTGGCAGCTGTGTGACTGTGGGCAAGTCACTTCACTTCTCTGGGCCTCAGTTACCTCATCTGGAAAACGGGGATGAAGACTGTGAGCCTCACGTGGGACAACCTGATGACCCTGTACCTGCCCCAGCAATTAGAACAGTGCACATAGTAAGCGCTTAACCAATACCAACGTTATTATTATCATTATGATTATTATTATTAGTCCATTTAGCAGCACCTGACCGGGTGATCGACTCTCCAGGCAGAGGCATTTCAGGGCTCGGCCTGAAGAGGGCAGTAGTCTCTGAAGAATATTTCTGCCTCTCAGTTCGCTTTGACACTGCAAGACCAGTTGGGATCCTCCCAGAAAAAAATGGGGAAAGTGTAGGAGGAAAGGGGATCTGCTGAAGATTCTTAATATTTAAGGAAAATATAGTCAGGGATTTTCCTCCCCAGACCCTGCCCTAAAGGACTGGGGAGTTAGTTGGTTTTTTTTTTTTCCTTTTTCAAGTTATCAGAGTTGAGATAATTTGAGTACGAACATATGGTACCCGGAGAATTTAGAGAGGACACTGTATAAATATTTCTGCCTGGCAACTCGACTTTGCACATGAAACCATTACTAAGGACAGGGATTGTGTCTGTCAACTCAGTTGCACTCTTTCAAATGTTCAGTACGGTGCTCTGCACTACTGAAGCCCTCAATAGATACCACTGATTTATTGATAAACTCACCTTGGGCCATTTTTTTCATTGAATCTTTTAAGCACTGTACTAAGCACTGCAGTGGATAGACGCTAATCAGGTTGGACACATTATATTTTCATTACCCTATTTATTTTGTTAATGAGATGTACGTCATTCTATTTATTTGCTATTGTTTTAATGAGATGTTCATCCCCTTCATCCTATTTATTGCTATTGTTCTTGTCTGTCCGTCTCCCCCGATTAGACTGTAAGCCTGTCAGAGGGCGGGGACTGTCTCTATCTATTACCGATTTGTCCATTCCAAGCGCTTAGTACAGTGTTCTGCACATGGTAAGCGCTCAATAAATACTATTGAGTGAATGAATGAATGAATATGTCCCTCATGGGGCTCACATTCTTAATTACCATTTTCATTCATTCATTCAATCGTATTTATTCAGTTCTTACTGTGCGCAGAGCACTGTACTAAGCTCTTGGAAAGTACAATTCAGCAATAGACAGAGACCATCCCCGCCCAACAACGGGCTCACGGTCTAGAAGGGGGAAGACAGACAACACACCAAAACAAGCGGACAGGCATCAATAACATTAAAATGAATAAATAGAACAATAGATATATACACGACATTAATAAAATAAATAGAATAACAAATATGCACATAATAATAATGTTGGCATTTGTTAAGCGCTTACTATGTGCCAAGCACTGTTCTAAGCAGTGGGGCAGATACAAGGTAATCAGGTTGTCCCAAGTGGGGCTCACAGTCTTAATCTCCATCTTACAGATGAAGTAACTGAGGCACAGAGGAGTGACGTGACTTGCCCAAAGTCACACAGCTGACAAGTGGAGCCGGGATTAAAACCCAAGACCTCTGACTCCCAAACCCGTGCTCTTTCTACTAAGCCACGCTACATATATACACAAGTGCTGTGGGGTGGGGATGGGGGGGAGAGCAGAGGGAGAGAGTAGGGCTGATGTGGAGGGGATTCATTCATTCATTCAATAGTATTTATTGAGCACTTACTATGTGCAGAGCACTGTACTAAGCGCTTGGAATGGACAAATCGGTAACAGATAGGGACAGTCCCTGCCCTTTGACGGGCTTACAGTCTAAGATGAGGAGTGCTTAATAAATACCATTTTTAAAATAATGAAAGTACCAGATTTTACAGGGGAGGGCAGGTAACAGGTTCAGAGAAGTGAAATGACTTGCTCAACATCACACAGCAGACAAATGGAGGAGCCAGGCTTAGAATGCAGGTTCTTCTGATTCTTAGGCCCGTGCTCTATCCACTAGGCAATGCTGATTCTCGCTGTTGGCAAAGGGTTTGGAGGGGAGAGAGTTCAGGATATTAGTGCCAAGAAAGCCCCTAAGATGGGTACTTGTTGCAGGACAGAAGGCAACCCAAAACCCAGTAATAATAATAATGTTGGTATTTGTTAAGTGCTTGCTATGTGCAGAGCACTGTTCTAAGCGCTGGGGTAGATACAGGGTCATCAGGTTGTCCCACGTGAGGCTCACAGTTAATCCCCATTTGACAGATGAGGTCACTGAGGCACAGAGAAGTACAAAATATCAGCTCTCAACTGCACCCATCCCTCCATACTAGAGAATGAATGCAGAAAGAGAAAGTAGCCAGGGCTGCACTGAGCTTCTTGAAGGGAAGCAGCATGGCTTAGTGGCTAGAGTACGGGCTTGGGGGTCAGAAGGACCTGGGTTGTAATCCTGGCTCAGCCCCTTGTCTGCTGTGTGACCTTGGGCAGTCACTTCACTTCTCTGTACCTCAGTTACCCCATCTATAAAATGGGGCTTAAGACTGAGAGCCGCATGTGGGACGGGGACTGTGTACGACATCGTTAGCTTGTATCTACCCTAGCACTTGGAACAGAGCTCGACATAGTAATCAGTTAACAGGTGCTAACATTATTATTATATAACTAAACCCTAGCTGGCATTCATACATATATCACTCCCCGGAGAGTCAAGTTCTCTGGAAGCCTCATCCGGTGATGTAAAGCCTCCAAGAGGGCTTTCTATTTTAAAAGAGGGAAATATCCTGGCGGGAACGATGCACAGGGCCTTGCTCATCTCCTCCAGCCTCCCTAGGGGCGGAGTTGGAAGCTAGAGCTGCGGTGATTTCAGCATGAAACCACCAAGGCTGCCGTGTGAGTGACAAGCCAGAGTTTAGCGGCAGTTCCGAAGGCCAGCTTTCTCTACACCACCCTTGCGGCAGGGTACCGACAGACAATGACTCTCCCCTGCCTTCATGCCTTCTTGAATTCACACCTCCTCCGGGAGGTCTTTCCTAAATCCCCCCTTTCCTCTTCTCCCACTCCCTTCTGCGTCACCCTGACTTACTCCCTTTGTTCTTCCCCTGTGCCAGCCCCACAGCACTTATGTACATATCTGTAATGCATTTCTTTATATTAACGTTTGTCTCCCCACAGCTCGTCGTTTGCAGGGAATGCATCTGTTGAGTGTTGCACGGCACTCTCCCAACTGCTTAGTACAGTGTTCTGCCCGTAGTAAGCTCTCAGTTAATACGATTGAAGAAATGAATGTAGGACGGCTGCTTGGTTGTCAGAGCACATTATAATGTTGGTATCTGTTAAGCGCTTACTATGTGCAGAGCAGTGTTCTAAACGCTGAGGTAGACACAAGGGAATCAGGTTGTCCCACGTGGGGCTCACGGTCTTAATCCCCATTTTACAGATGAGGGAACAGAGAAGTTAAGTGACTTGCCCACGGTCACACGGCTGACAAGTGGCAGAGCCGGGATTCGAACCCATGACCTCTGACTCCAAAGCCCGTGCTCTTTCCACTGAGCCATGCCCGGTTGCTTCCCACAAGGATTGACAGGAAGGCTGGGGAGCCAGAGCTAGTTCAGGAAGAAGAACTGGGCCATGGAGAGTAACTAAGATGGACCATGAGGAGCTGGAGGAAGCCCAGCATGGTCAGCGGGGACAAGGCCAGGCCACCAAACCTGGGTTCCCTCAGCTGGATCACGCACTGGATCTTCTGCCTCTAACTCCTTCGATCGAACGTATTCATTGAGCTCTTACTATGTGCAGAGCATTGTACGAATCGCTTGGGAGAACACAGTGCAACAGAATTTGCGGACACGTTTCATGCCCACAACGAGCTGGCATTCTAGAGGAAGCACTTGGATTTGTACCTTTTATGCCCCCCTCTCTCAGCCCCACAGCACTTATGTATATAACCATAATTCATTTATTTAGATTGATGTCTGACTCCCCCTCTAGACTGTAAGTTCATTATAGGCAGGGAACACTCCTATCAACTCTACTGTACTCCCCATTCATTCATTCATTCAATAGTATTTATTGAGTGCTTACTATGTGCAGAGCACTGTACTGGGCACTTGGATTATACAATTCGACAATAGATAGAGACAATCCTTCCCAATAACAGGCCCACAGTCTAATTGGGGGAGACAGGCGGACAAAATCAAGGCAACCTAATCAAGATAAATACAATCAAGGGGATGTACACCCCATTAACAAGATAAATAGGGTAATAAAAATAGATAACAAATGAGCAGGTGCTGAGGGAAGGGGAAGGGAGGGGGGAGGAGCAGAGGGAAAAGGAGCTCAGCTGAGGGGAGGGGAAGGGGGGAAGGGGGAGGGAGCAGAGGGCGGAGGGGGAGCAGAGAGGGAGCAGATGGAGCAGAGGGAAAAGGGGAAGCTCAGACTGGGAAGACCTCTTGGGGGAGGTGAGCTCTCCCAATCGCTTAGTACAGTGCTCTGCACACAGGAAGCACTCAGTAAATACAAATGATTGATTAGTATTCAGGCCCACCTCTTGCTGTTGCCACAACAACAGCTCACTGGCTGTTGGCTTTCTCATCAGGTCCTCACTAGACTATAATTCTCCACAGGATAGTCAAAGATGCATCCATAAAGGGAATTTTTGTCTGTGGTGTCAGTGGGAGAACAGTGCATTGAGACAGGCCCTTTCCCTGCATGTGTCCCTCTCTACTGTTTCCAATAAATCTCAGAAAAAACATTCTCTGAATTTACGTTGAGGAGACGATCCCTTAAGCACTAAAATGGCACTCCCTCTGGGAAAGGGAAACACCTGCCTTAGGTGAGATGGGAGTTGTGCCTAAAATTCATTCGTTCAGTCGTATTTATTGAGAACTTACTGTGTGCAGAGATGTACAAGCGCTCAGGAGAGTCTTGTCTTATGCTGTGGAGTCATCTCCAACCCATAGTAACTCCAAGGACACATCTCTCCCAGAACGCCCCACTCTCCAACTGCAATTGTTCTGGTAGAGTATTCCTAGAGTTCTCTTGGTAAAAATACAGAAGTGCTTTACCACTGTCTTCTTCCGCACAGTAAATTTGAGTCTCCACCCTCCTCTCTCTCCCATGCTGCTGCTGCCCAGCACAAGTGAGTTTTGACTTGTAGCAGATCGCCTGCCACTCACTAGCCACAGTCTAAGCCAAGGATGGAATGGATATGCCTCCGCTTGCCTCTCCCTCCCGTAGCCGAGACTGGTTGAGAGGCAGCATGGCATAATGGAGAGAGCATGGACCTGGGAGTCAGAGGTCATGGGTTCTAATCCTGGATCTTCCACTTGTCTGCTGCGTGACCTTGGGCAAATCACTTCACTTCTCTGTGCCTCAGTTACCTTATTTGTAAAATGGGGATTGAGACTGTGAGCTCTATTCTGTTCTAAGCAGTGATGAGATGCAAGATAATAGGGTTGGGTCCTAAACAGAGCTCACAGTCTTAATCCTCATTTTACAGATGAGGGAACTGAGCCACAGAGAAGGGAAGTGACTTGCCCAAGGTCACACAGTGGATAAGTGCTGGGATTGTAACCCATGATCTTCTGAATCCTGGGCCCAGTCTCTATCCATTGGACCATGCATTAGAAGAGTGGAATGTGCGGGCTGCGTTGTAGTAGGAGAATAGCGAGGTGAGGTAGGAGGGGGCAAGGTGGTGGACTGCTTTAAAGCCAATGGTGGGGAGTTTTTATTGGATGTGGAGTTGGATGTGTAGACACTGGAGTTTCTTGAGGAGCAGGGTGACATATCATTAATGTTTTTGTAGAAAAATGATCCAGGGAGCAGAGTGAAGTATGGACTGGAATGTGGGGAGAGACAGGAGACCGGGAGGTTAGCAAGGAGGCTGATGCATTAATCCAGACAGGATAGAATGAGAGATTGCATTAACATGGTAGCAGTTTGGATGGAGAGGAAAGGGCAATTTTAGTGATGTTGCGAAGGTGGTACCGGCAGAATTAATGATGGATTGACTATGTGGGTTGAATGAGAGAAAGGAGTCAAGGATAATGTCAAGGTTACGGGCCTGTGAGACAAAAAGGATGGTGGTGCCATCTACAGTGATGGGAAAGTCGGGAGGAGGACAGAGTGTGGGTGGGAAGATAAGAGTTCTGTTTTGGAAATGTTAAGTTGGAGGTGATGGGAGGACATCCAAGTAGAGATGTCCTGAAGGCAGGAGGAAATGCAAGACTGGCGTGTGGGAGAGAGATCAGGGCTGGAGATGTAAATTTGGGAATCATCCACATAGAGGTGATAGTTGAAGCCATGGGAGTGAATAAGTTCTCCAAGGGAGTAGGAGTAGATGGAGAATAGAAAGGGACCCAGAAATGAACCTTGAGAGACACCCCCAGTTAGCGTGTGGGAGGCAGAGGAGGAGGCTGTGAAGGAGACTGAGAATGAATGGCAAGAGAGATAAAAGAAGAATCAGGAGAGAATAGTGAAGCCAAGGTTGGATAATGTTTCCAGGAGAAGGGGGTGGTCCACAATGTTGAAGGCAGCTGAGAGGTCGAGGAGGATTAAGTTGGAGTAGAGGCCGCTGGATTTGGCAAGAAGCAGATCATCGGTGGCCTTTGAGAGGGCAGTGTCTGTGGAGTGAAGGGGACGGAAGCCAGATTGAGCAGGGGGTTCAAGGAGGGAACTGGAGGAGAGGAACTTGACCCAGGGGATGTAGACAACTCTTTCAAGGAGTTTGGAGAGGAATGATAGGAGAGAGATGGGGTGATAACTGGAGGGAGCCATGGGGTCAAGAGAGAGTTATTTTTAGCATAAGGGAGACCTGGGCAAGTTTGAAAGCTGTCGGGAAGAAGCCATTGGAGAGCAAACAGTTGAAGATGGCTGTTAGGGAGGGAGCAAGAATTTTGATAAGGTGTGAAGGACCGGGGTTGGATGTGCAGATGGAGGCGGTGGCTCTTCAGAGGAGACAGGAGAACTCCTCTAAAGATTCTACTGGCAAGGATGGGAGATTGGAAGAGGAGGCCGAAAGGGAGAGGGACTGAGGAGGGGCAGGGGCAATTTTCGGGAGCTCACACCTGATAGTGTCAATTTTCTTAATAAAGTAGGTGGCCGGGTCACTGGGGACAGTGATGAGGGGTTGGGAGAGCAGGGGGTCTGAGGAGGGTGTTAAATGTCTGGAACAACTGGCGAGGGCAATGGCCAAGGGTATCAATGAGGGTGGAGAAATAGTTTTTCCGGAAAGAGGAGAAGGCAGATAAAGCATACAAAGATAAGCTTGAAGTGGATAGAGTCGGCTTGATAGTTGGGGCTGGAGGACAAGAGCAAAGGAGGGGGACTGTGCAGGTGATCCAGGGCCGTGGGTTAAAGGTACGTGATCGATGAAGGGATAGGGAAGCTAGGTCACACTGCTTCCCAGACTGGCTGAAGGCAGGATTGTTAATTGTCCCACCTTATGCCTGCCGGATGGCAGGGCAGAAGCCCACAAGTGTGATTTCTCTACCCAAAGAGATCCTCCCTCCACCACCAGATCATACCAACCCTCCCCTTTTATCCAAAAACTGCTCCGGACTCAGCTTCCCAAGGAGAAACCTAGCTCCAACTTCCCAAACATTTCAGCAACCCTCAGAGATTTGGTGTACATGTGTACTGCTGACCAGTGTAGGTTTGGGACTGAAACTGTGCCTTTTTTATATTCAACTATTTTCAGTTGTCAGGTTCCCCCTGCCACTTTGATTGTAAACGCCTCAAGGGCAAGGCTCTATCTTCTTTTTATAATTCTCCACAGAGCTCGATCAACTGCTTAGCCGAAATGCTTCTGTGAATGCATAAAGCTTGATCAATTAATAATGTGAGCTCCTCGAGGGAGGGAGCCGTACCTTTCACTTCTGATTATATTCTCCCAAGCCCCTGGATGCTAACGGCTGGCATCCAGTAATCACAAATAGTTCTCATGTAATCCAGGGGTTGCACTAGTAATACTAATAATAATAATGGTAGTATTTAAGTGCTTACTGTGTGCCAGGCACTCTACTAAGCGATGGGGTGAAGACAAGCACAGTCCCTGTCCCACATGGGGCTCACAATCTCAATCCCCATTTTACAGATGAGGTAACTGAGGCTCGGAGAAGTGAAGTGACTTGCCCAAAGTCACACAGCAGACAGACTCACAGCAGCTGGGATTCAAAGACCTTTATTAAGGAATACCTTTCTTACAGTCCTCTTCCCAGGTGTGGGCTCACCCACCCACATGAACACCCACCCATTTTCACACACATCATTCCCCCACACACACACCTCCGACACAGACCCATGTACTTGCCTCCCCAGACATACGCACACCCACGCAAACCCATGCACATCATGCCCTCACACAGACATGCCCACATATGCCCATTCACGTGTCCCCACACTCAAAAGCACATCCACCCATGCAGTCACGCACATAACAAATACAACCATATAGACACACATGCACAGCTCATTATTCTGACACCTTCATGCCAAGAATCCAAACAGGCTCCTATCAGCAGACAAAAGTTATGTAGTTCTCTAATAGTTTTCTAGCCAAAATGTGTAATGAAATCATAGGGCAGAACTGAGGATACAGAGTGATGATTGACCAAATAACTTTTTATTATGCAGCAGAAGTATTTGTAGGTGAGAGAATTTGAGATGAAGAAAACTCACCTAAAGTGTCCGCTAGGAACCTTTGCCCATTATGAAGTAGAGTGAACTCTTGGGCCTGAAATGAGGGGTGGCAAAGGCTCCTTATTTGTGTACCCTGTATGATGTTACATTAACTAATGGTGACAAATTGCCCTGGATCCAGAGTGCCCTGTGACCCGGCAAAAGGGAGTGACCTCTCCCCGATGTCCAGCCATCACCTGTTCCCTTGACTCGCACGCTCCCTTCAGCACCCCCTGGCCCTGCACCAGCCGACTGCTGGTCCACCCCTACCTCTGGCCATGGCGACATTTCATGAGTCTCTGTTTTGTGGGATGATGTCAGTTTCAACCTCTTCTGGCATTGGATAAATGCAAAACTGTAGCTGGCATGGGAAGGGCACGCTATCTGTGCTAAGATGCATTTTAGTACTCCAATTAATTAATCTAAAATGAGAAACAAGAAACCTGGTAACTCCATTTTACTTCCACCTAACAATTTGGGTTAAGCTTATGAGAACGGGCCCCAGGAGAATTTGGCCTACGGCTTCCATTAGCATCACAGAGTTACACGTTTCGTGCTTTGAAAATGACAGGAAAAATGTTCTCTGGCTAATTTATGATCAGGCTAGTGCTAAACCTGGCCCTTTCTGATGGAGTGTACAGACAGCCTTATTGCTATTCCTGCCTATTGATTTGTTCACTTATGGAGGAGAGACAGAAGCTATTTCTCATTCATTCATTCAATCGTATTTACTAAGCACTTACTGTGTGCAAACCAGTGTACTAAGCACTTGGGAAAGTACAATACAGCAATAAAGAGTGACAATTCCTGCCCACAATGAGCTCACAGCCTGGAGGAGGGGAGACAGACATCAATACAAATCAACAGACATCAATATAAATGAATAAAATTACAGATATATATCTGTATATATATTCATATATATACATGAGTGCTATGGGGTAGGGAGGGAGGGGAACTGCAAAGGGAGCAAGTTAGGGTGACATAGAAGGGAGTGGGGGATCAGGAAAAGTGGGGCTTTGTCTTGGGAAGGCCTCTTGGAGGAGATGTGTCTTCAGTAAGGCTTTGGGAGGGGTGAGAGTGATTGTCTGGAGGATTTGAGGATGGAGGTCTTTCCAGGCCAGTGGTAGGATGTGGGCAAGGGGTCGGTGGCGAGACAGGCGAGAACGAGGCACAGTGAGGAGGTTAGCAGCAGAGGAGCGGAGTGTGCAGGCTGGGGTGTAGAAGGAGCGAAATGAGGTGAGGTAGGTGGGGGCAAGGTGATGGAGTGCTTTAAAGATGTCAGTCAGATGTTTCCCTTCCAGAATACTAATTAACACACCTTCTACCACCACGGATACCCTGAGTTCTGATTAAGACACTGAGAGGGTTATAAAGAAAGAAGAATCCCACACCAGGCCAGAAGCTCCTTCAGGGCAGTGATCATGTCTCCTAATTCTATTCTACTCTCCCCAAAACTTGGTTCAGTGCTCTGCAAATAGTAGGTGCTCAATAAATACTACTGATTAGTTGATCGATTGACTGATTGACCCATGCTCTGCCCTAATCTAAAGTGTGGTCTATTGGAAACAGCATAAAAAGTGAAGAAATCATTTTTATTAACTACCTTCTGTGTCCAAGCTCTCCTTCATTCTTCCTTCTTCTCAAACTAATCTACTCATTGTGTCACATTCTTTGCTTCCAGCCTCTGATAATAATAATCATAATAATGGGTATTTGTTTAGTGCTTCCTACGTTCCAGACATTGTACTAAGCCCTGGGTAGATGCTAGATAATCAGGTTGGACACAGTCCGTGTCCCACGTGGGGTTCACAGTCTCAACCCCCATTTTACAGATGAGGAAACTGAAGCGCAGAGAAGTTAAATGACTTGCCCGAGGACACACCACAGACAAATGGCAGAGCGAGGATTAGAACCCAGGTCCTCTGACTCCCAGGCCCATGCTCTTTCTACAAGGCCATGCTACCTTACTCCCGTCCCTCCTCTTGTCTGGAACATTCTCCAACTTCAAGACCTCAGCTCTCCCCTCCTTCAAAGTCTGTCTGAAATCTCACATCCTATATTTATCCAGGAGGCCATCCCCAGTTTATTTTTCTTCTCTCCAGGGCATGTCTCCCAACACCCACCTAAGCACTTCCAGATCAACTTTGTTCTTAGGCACTCACACCCACCCATAGCTCTTCTGTGAGCTCCTTGTGAGCAGGGAATGTGACTACCAACTCTATTATATTTTGCTCTCTCGAGCACTTAGTACAGTGCTCTGCACACAGTAAGGGCTCAATAAATTGATTGATTGACCTACATATCCTTCAGTTTCATCAGTTATTTATATATCCATTTTCTTATCTCTTTTTTGGTCTGAAAACTATTCTGCTTGGGGCCCAGAGAAGTTAAGTGACTTTCCCAGAGAAACAGTGTGGCCTAGTGGAAAGAGCATGGGCCTGGCAGTCAGGAGCCCTGGGTTCTAATCCCGACTCTGCCACTTGTGTGCTGTATGATTTTGGGTAAATCCCTTAATTCTCTATGTCTCAGTTTCCTTATCTGCAAAATGGGTTTCAGTCCCTATTCTCCCTCCTACTTAGGCTGCCAGGCACACGGGGAACCTGATTTTTTGTATCTCCCCCAGCACTTAGTATAGTGTTTGGCACATAGTGAGTGTTTAACAAATACCACAATTAAGAGGTATTAACTCCCTCTTGCTGGAATTGTACCTTCCTACATATGTGAATGGAAGAAAACCGAGCACACTGACCCAACTGCCCCCCTTTACACCCCAAGGCCCTGTCACTGCAAGTTTCCAGTTTCTGAATCATGAAGGTCACCAAACATTCAGATTAGACAAATTTGAATTCCCCTAAAGGACCTGCATCCAATCAATCAATCACATTCAGAGTGTGCAGAGCACTATACTAAGAGCTTGGAAGAGTGTGTTATCACTGAGGTAGTAGACGTGTTCCCTACCCTCAAGGAACCTAGAGTCTAGAGGGGATCCTTGGTTGCCTCTGGGGTGTGAGCTCCTTTCAGAGTCACATGCTGTCAGGTATGGATCCCTGTAGGAACATCAATTAAACCTCCCTATCTGAACCCACCTGCCTGTAAGATCCTGAAGGAATTCTCTCTATCATGTTCTTTCAAGCCCAGTGCTCCACACCAAATGTTCAGTCAGTGCTATTGATGGACTGCTCAGCTCTTTCACAACATATTAGAGAGCAAAATCCCCTCAAAGACCCCTATCTTTTTTTTTTCTTTTCTCATCACTCCCCTTCCTCTCCGGTAAATCTGTCATGGGCCTATTTTTCATGATTGTTTCTCAACCCTTTTGGACCTATCAATCAAGCAATCCTATATAATGAGCGCTTACCATGTATAGAGCACTGTATTAAGGCCTTGGGGGAGATCCTTCTAACTTCCCTAACAGTTCCCTATAAAATTCTTAACTCACCCTCTAATTCCTCCCTTCCATTATGGAATTCTCATCCACAGATTTTTCCTTAAACTGAGGTCCCTTTAACTCCACCTACATCGTACCGGGGTGCCAGAATTTATCTGAAATATGGATTATTTTTTCTCTTGCCCATCCTAAGGCAATACGGTGAGATCAATCAGTCAGTTGTATTTATTGAGTGCTTAATGTGGGCAGAGCACTGAATTAACTGCTTGGGAGAGTACACTGTAACAGAGTGGGTAAACACATTCCCTGCCCCATTTCTTTGCTGAAGGCACTACACTTAGTTTAAATGGATTATATATTGGATTATATATTGGATTATATATATATAATATATATATATTGGATTATATATTATTGCAATATTTTTAAATGGCATTTGTAAACCAGTTATTTGTCAGGCACTGTACTAAGCGCTGGGGTAGATACACGCTAATCAGGTTGGACCCAATCTATGTTCCACCTGGGGCTCACGATCTTAATCCCCTTTTTAAAGATAAGGTGACTGAGGGCCTGAGAAGTTAAGTGACTTACCCAAGGTCACACAACAGACAGGTGGCGGAGCCAGGACTAGAACCTGGTCCTTTTGACTCCCAGGCCCATGCTCTATCCACTAGGCCATGCTGCTTCTCAGTGTCTCTATATCCCAGACGATCGTTAAAAGACCCGAATTCTCTTAGTTCTCTGCAGACGGTAGGCACTCGATAAATACGATTGATTGATTGCCAAGGATGAGCCCGTCATCTGGGGTTTCTGTAGGTAGCCAATCGTTTGCAGTGATAACTGAATCCCATAGGGGGAGAAAGGTCCAAACGTTTCAGCACTCCTGATTGCGGGGAGACAGGGATGTTCGTTTTTAGAGAACCGAACTCTGTCCTGTTAGTTAAAACGCTAACGGGAAATGTCTATGGCTACGGACCGGGATGTCAGTTCCCTCGAGTTGGTGAGCAACCACCCTGAAGTTGAAACAAGGATAAAACGGTATATCTCCACAGGCCATTCTGCAAAACAAGCTCCAGCTGGGGGGGGGGGGGGGGGGGGGAGGGTTTGTGTGTGTGTGTGTGTGTGTGTGTGTGCGCGCGCGCTCCCTTAACTCTGCCAGCTTTGAGTTTTGAGACTTATTTTCCGGTTTCCCCGCAAAAGGAAATGACTCTAGGAGGAGGATTCCAGTCTGCTCTGCGGGGCAGACAATCTGTCCAGCTGGGCACTCTTCAGTCAGTCAATCATATTTTGTTCAGCACTTACTGTGTGCAGAGCACTGTACTAAGTGCTAGGGAAAGGGCCATCTAACAGACACATTCCCTGCCCACAGTGAGTTTACGGTCTAGGGGGGGAGGCAGGCATTGATATATATAAATAAAATTACAGATATGTACATAAATGCTGTGGGGGGGAGACGGAGGATGAATTATCTTAGCTCCAAAGCGGTAGCTGCCCTGCTTTTTATTCCCTTGGGCCCGTGAAGGCTGCTGCAGAGACGGAAGCCCCTTTTTCAGAGTCAGAAGATTGGTCTGCCCCATAGGGAAAAGTTCTGGAAGGTTCCAGTCACCTCATTTTGGCCCAGAGGAAAGGCTGCATCTACAAGCCACTGACTGGGCTCACGAGCGCCTGCCTGTATCTAACAAAAGGAGGTTCGGCCTCATAGTTCTTGTTTTCCACAGGCAGTTCAACCACAGTGCGACAGGCTCACGTCCGGATGAGGCTTCAGCACCATCATGGGTCTGGGCCGTCGGGTTCTGGGGAACGTGAAAGTCCAGTTGGAAGGCCACAGTCAGGGATCCACGAGGACAGCAGAGAAGCCAAGGGGAAAGCCTCACGCTGGATGCTTGGGCTGCCTCTTCCCTCAGTGGGATGGCATCAGGGAGGCTGGTCTTGGCCTGCAGGTGCCGGTCTGAGATTCTGCAGGAATTTGGAAGGATGTATTTCGGAGCCTTTGGAGAATTAGATCAGGAAGGCTCTGCTGAAGCATCTTCTGATTCCCTCCCAGTCCCAGAAGGGTGTCTGTCACCAGCCCCCTTTGAGGTTACCGGCCAGGAAGTGATTTTGCATCCCCTGCTGCAGTTCCGGGTTAGTTTAAGGGAAGGGAAAGTGAGCCCGATCCTGCCGCTTTAGCTTTTCTGGAAATATACATTTTTTTTAAATGGTATTTGCTAAGTGCTTACTATGTTCCAGGCACTGTACGTATGCGCTGGGGTAGATACTAGCTAATCAGGTTGGATACAGTCCATGTACCACATGGGACTCACAGTCTTCATCCCCGTTTTTTTCAGATGAGGTAACTGAGGCACAGAGAAGTGAAGTAACTTAATAATAATGACCATAAGTATTGTTACTGAAGCACCTCCCTTCTCTCTTTCTACCGCCCACCCCGCACGCTCCGCTCCTCTGCCACTCAACTACTCACCGTCCCCCGTTCACGCCTATCCCGCCGTCGACCTCTGGCCCACGTCCTCCCGCTGTCCTGGAACGCCCTCCCTCCTCACCCCCGCCAAACTCTCTTCCCCTCTTCAAAGCCCTACTGAGAGCTCACCTCCTCCAAGAGGCCTTCCCAGGCTGAGCTTCCCCTTTACCCTCTGCTCCTTCTGCTCCTTCCCCCTTCCCCCTTCACCTCCCCTCAGCTAAGCCCCCTTTCCCTCTGCTCCTCCCCCTCTCCCTTCACCTCCCCTCAGCACTGTGCTCCTTTGTATCTATTTTTACTACCCTATTTATTTGGTTAATGAGGTGCCCATCCCCTTGATTCTATTTATCGTGTTGATGATGTCTTGTTTTTGTCCATCTGTCTCCCCCGATTAGACTGTAAGCCTGTCATTGGGCAGGGATTATCTCTATCTGTTGCCGAGTTGTATATTCCAAGCACTTAGTACAGTGCTCTACACATAGTAAGCGCTCAATAAATACTATTGAATGAATGAATATTTGTTAAACACTTACTATGTGCCAGACACTGCTCTGAGTACTGAAGTAGATATAAGATAGGGCTCACATAGGGCTCACAGTCTAAAGCCCTATTTTGTGGATGCGGGAATGGAGGGATGGAGAAGTTAAGTGACTTGCCCAAGGCCATACAGCAGACAAGTGGAAGAGCTGGGACTAGAGTTCAGGTCCTTCTGACTCCCAGGGCCATTCCCTGCCTACTAGGCCACGCTGCTTCTCCCTCGGTTTTACGTAGTGTTATTATTGCCAAAGCACTCTCATATTAATTAGTTCATTTCTCCCTATCACTCCCCCCGCTCCTCTGTCACTAGTGCCAGCTATTCTGCTACAGAAATGGCAAGAATCCCACCATCTTTTAACTCGAAAATTTCAACCCCTTACAGTCTAACTCAGAGGATTCTGGTTAGTGTCCACAGAGTATCCTAGTCATCCATGCTCAGGAGGTAGGAAAGAGTGGACATAACTGTTCCTGTTTTACAGATTTTACAGATTTTAAACACTGAGCTACCTAATGTAACAGTCAATCAACAGAACAGCCTGGAAGAGAAAGGATTATCATTAGTATTACCACCATTATTATTATCATATTTGTTAAGCACTCACATACCAAGTGCTGTTCTAAGTACTGGGTTAGAATCAAGTTAATGACGTTGGACCCAGTCTCTGACCCACATGGGGCTCACAGTCTAGAAGAGAGGGAGACAGGTTTAAAAAAACCCCCCAATTTTACAGAGGGAACTATGGCACAAAGAAGTTGAGTGATTTGCCCAAGGTCACACAGTGGACAAGTGGCAGAGCCAGCATTAGAACCCAGTTCCTTCTGACTCCCAGGCCGGTACTCTATCCACTAGGCCACGCACTACTTCTGAAGTGACGTCCCTAAAGTCACACAGCAGTCCAGTGACAGAATCGGGATAGATGAGGTAACTGAGGCACAGAGAAGTTAAGTGACTTGTCCAAGGTCACACAGTTGACAAGTGGTGGAGCCGGGACTGGGACCCGGGTCCTTCTGACTCCCAGGCCCGAGCTCTACTCACTAGGCCGTGATGCTTCTCCCAAACTATCAAATATACAAGAGGCGTCAGATGCGGAATTTCCATGCTGTGCTAATAATATCATGGTAATTGCAGTATTTGTTAAGCACTCACTGTGTGCCAAGCACTGTACTAAACACCGGGGTAGATACGTTAATCACCATCCCCCACCCTCACCATGCTCACAGTTTGTCTGCTCCCTGACTCAGTTCAGGGATTGGGGCGCCCAAGATGAGCCTCTGAATTCTCCTTTGCTTCTCTTGAAAAGAGGGTTATCACTCCAATTTTAAAAGCTTCAAGAGAAGAGCATGCTTCAATTCAGAGTTCAGAGTGGTTCCCCAGGAACTTGCAGACCCAAATAATAATAATAATAATAATAATTGTGATATTTCTTAAGCACTTACTATGTTCCAGGCACAGTACTAAGTGCTGGGATGGATAGAAGAAAATCGGGTTGGACACAGTCCCACTCCTGCATGAAGCTCACAGTCTTAATCCCCATTTTACAGATGAGGGAACTGAGGCACGGAGAAATTAAATGATTTGCCCAAGGTCACCGAGCAGCTACATGGCAGAACCGTAATTAGAACCCAGGTCCTTCTGACTCCCAGGTCTATGTTTGAGTCACTAGGCCATGCTGTTTTTCAGGTGAAGAGTTAAATGTTCACCCAGGTCATCTCACCCACCCAGTAAGTGTCAGTCAGCCTGAAATGAATGGATTGCAGCTGCAACAGAATCTTGATGCCCATTAACTTCCCCAGTATCCTCGGTCCTTACCATCCTAGGGTCCCCACAGCCCAGCTCCCATTTTTCCATGAAAAACAATCACCTCCTAAAAGCAGAACTCTCATCATGGGAATTCCCCTTTCAGGTTTCATTCTTCCCACTCATTTCAAAAGGATGACATTTCTTCTAAGTCTCCAGGCAGAAATATGAATCTTTCCAGGCCGCTCTTAGAGAACCAGGAATCTGCTGCAGTCCTGGCAGTGCGTAAATAGACGATGGATGGATAATCGTGGATGGGGGTGCGACTTGCATAACAGGCATTTGGTTGGCTTATGAATTTGTCTGGACCTCCTAGCAAATCCACCAATCCTGAGGTCAAGCAGTTGAACCAGCAGGATGCCTCCTGCCCAGCCATACGAATAATGTTTCTTAGAGCAAAATAGGCCAACCTGTCACGGAACCAAATAAACAAACATGAATTGGGAAGAGGTGGGCTTCCGTGGGAGGTGGGCTTAGCGCCATCCGGCAATAAGACTTGCTGTCCTCCTTAAAATCTCCTCTTCAATCATTCAGCCAATCAATTGCATCTATGGATCACTTACTGTGTTCATCGTTTGGGAGAGTGCAATATAACAGAATTGGCAGATGCATTCCCTGCCCACAGTGAGCTCACAGTCTAGAGGGGGAGAGGAAGGAAGGAAGGAAAAGAAATAACAGACGTGTACATAAGTGCTGTGGGAGGGAGGATGAATAAAGGGGGCAAATCGGGGTGATGCAAAAGGGAGTGGGAAGAGAGGAAATGAGGGCTTAGTCGAGGAAGGCCTCTTAAAGGAGATAGGCTTTCATTAAGGCTTTGAAGGTGGGGAGAGTACTTGTCTGTCGGATAGAAGAGGGAGGGCATTCCAGACCAGAGGCAGGATGTGGGCGAAAGGTCAGCGACAAGATAGACGAGATCGAAGAACAGTGAGTAGGTTGGCATTAGAGGAGCAAAGCGTACGGATCGGTTTGTAGTAGGAGGGTAGCCAGGTGAGGTAGGACGGGGCAAGGGGATTGAGTGCTTTAAAACCGATGGTGAGGAGTTTTCATTTCTGCAAGCAACCTGTGCGTCCGGTCAATTCAGTTCATTCATTCATTGATTCATTCAATACTATTTACTGAGTGCATACTATGTGCAGAGCACTGTACTAAGCATTTCGGTTGTACAATTTGGCAACAGATAGAGACAATCCCTGCCCAATAACGGGCTCACAGTCTAAATGGCGGAGCAAAACAGAACAAAGCAAAACAAAACAATATCATCAAGATAGATAGAATCATAAAGATATACACATCATTAACAAAATACATAAGGTAATAATATATACAAATATGCACAGTGCTGAGGGGAGGGGAAGGGAGAAGAGCAGAGGGCAGGAGGGGAGGAGGAGCAGAGGGAAGGGGGGCTCAGTCTGGTAAAGCCTCCTGGAGGAGGTGAGCTCTCAGTAGTAGTACTCTAAA
The DNA here is from genome assembly GCF_004115215.2 of Ornithorhynchus anatinus. Classification (NCBI taxonomy): domain Eukaryota; kingdom Metazoa; phylum Chordata; class Mammalia; order Monotremata; family Ornithorhynchidae; genus Ornithorhynchus; species Ornithorhynchus anatinus. The sequence continues at coordinate 66,629,645 of NC_041728.1, forward strand.
ATACTCCTAATCTTAGAAGCTTTAAAACCAACTTCATGATCATACATACCATTTTTAACATTATGGAGAGACTATGGATAGAGAAGAAAGAAGGGAGAAAAACGTAAAAAGAAAATTGATGAAGAATAATTACACGGAGAATTAACCATTCCTTTTCTGAAGGAGTCGGTTTAAGATTCCTGTGGTAGTAATCTTAACTTTGTTATATCTTCTAATTTATCGATTTTTGCAATTGCACGTTGGCTTTCCCCCCAGTTCCCACCTGACCTAGTCAGGAAACACTCTCCACAGCTCTTCACTTCCCCATGATAATGTCTGGCATGGAAGATTTCCCTCTGGTGATAGACAATGTCTCCACCATTTAGACTGTGAGCCCGTTATTGGGCAGGGATTGTCTCTGTTGCCGAATTGTACAACCCAAGCGCTTAGTACAGTTCTGGTGATGGGAATTCTGCTTCATTCCCAGAAAGTCACCACACAGGGAAAGTAGCCTTTAGGCCAGACCAACGCTTAGGGTAGCCAATCATCCCATTTCATACTGGACTGTCCAGTTTGCAACTGGTAAATCCTGTCTCAGTGTTGGGAGGTAGGAGGAAGGCACATAATGGAATGTCCAGTGTCATGTGTTGCTACTGACTATTGTAACAGGATTTCTGGCGCAAGCTGAAAGTACCATAAGATGATAATAATGACTGCAATAGTAATAATAATAATGATAATTGTGGAATTTGGTAAAGACTCTTTATGAGCTAAGCACCGGGCTCGGTATTGGATTGATACAATACTATTAAGCCAGGCACCAGGATGTGCTTGAGACTTGAAAAATCTGAACATAGAGGACAAAATGTGATTTTCAGTGGTGGCGGGCTGGGGAGAGGGGGCACCGTCTGGATAATTTGCAAGAGAAGGCTCAGGCTCTGTCTCCCACATCCTTCCTGTTTTGTTTTGTTTTTTCGGTGAAGTCTCGGGTTTGAAGTTTACTTCGATTTGACGGGCAGGAACCTCTCTAAATATCTGCCTGGTCCCTCCGGCCTTTGTCCCTGCTGGCCCGCACCATTCCATTTCTCCCCAGAGCAGGACAGACAATAGCGATCGTGTCATCTTTCCTCTGCCACCTATTTGCTGGAGTCCAAGGACTGTTGAACTGTTATCTTCTCCTGCTCTTTGACTAACTGTCAGGCTGCCTCAGTTGGGCAATCGAAGGTTTCTGATGCAAGAGCAATAGGAAACCAGTCTGACTCAGCAGGGATCAGACCCAGCCTTCTCCGCTACCCTCTCCTTTTCCTGGTCTGTTGAACCACAAAAGACTTCAAAGTTGAGGGGTTTGCTCCCTTTAGTCAGGGTGCCCCAGAGGGTGCTCGGCTTGATCCGGGACTGGTCCGGCCTCTGCACAATCCCCACAGCATTTTGCTTCAGCAGGAGAAGACCCGTGTCCAAAGTTTAGAAACATAGCTATCAATCACATACTGACCTGGATGATGAGAGACTTTGAAAACGCTTGAATCTGCGATTTTCCTCTCTGCCTGCTCTCTCCCTGAGAGATCAGTAGAACATTTGCCTGGGGGTCAGGAAGATCTGAGTTCTAACCCCGGCTCCGCCACTTGTCTGCTATGTGACCTTGGGTGGGTCATTTCACTTCTCTGGGCCTTTACCTCATCTGTAAAATGGGGATTAAGACTGTGGGCCCAATGTGGGACCAGGACTGTGAGCCCAATGTGGGACCGGACTGTGTCCAACCCAATTTACCTTGTATCTACCCCAGTGCTTGGTACTCTGTTCCTGGCGAATATTTATCGTTTTATTATCATCTTTAGTATTTTCTGGAAACTGGAGCCCCATTTAATAAATACAGCTATTACTATTACCGATGCTTCCTCAACTACAGAGGAAAGGTTACCTTGAATCACGAGTCCAGGAACCTGCAGACTTGAAGTAAAGGATCAATTTCATGCAGCAGTCAAGGAAACTGTGATGGCTTATTCTACTTGCCTTTCACTTGCTCAATTCTTCCCCTGGTATTTAAATAAAAGACAGGCTAAAACACAAGACCCAAAGGTAGAGTTAAAGAACGGTTTCAGGTGAGAGAGATGTGTACTTTCCCAAATGCTTAGTACAGTACTCTGCACACAGTAAGCGCTCAGTAAGTATGATTGATTGATTGTACAGCAGAATCCCTGGGGGTTTTATTTAAATCTTCATTAATGTTCTAGAAGGGGGAGTGAGCAATGAGTAAGCAGCAGTTTTGCCTAGTGGAACGAGCACAGACCTGGGAAGCAGAAGGTTCTGGGTTCTAATCCCAGCTCTGTCGCATGTCTGCAGTGTCATCTTGGACAAGTCACTTAACTTTCCTGTTGCTCCATATCCTCATCTGTGAAATAGGGATTAAATCCTATTTCTTCCTCTTAGACTGTGAACCTCTAGTAGGAGAGAGACAGTGTATGATAGTACTATATCTATCCCTGTGCTTATCACATGGTAAAATGCTTAAAAATACCTCAATTTTTATGATTGCTATTCATTCATTCATTCAATAGTATTTATTGAGCGCTTACTATGTGCAATATGTACTATGTACTGTACAGTACTATGTACTGTACTAAGCGCTTGGAATGTACAAGTCGGTAACAGATAGAGACAGTCCCTGCCCTTTGACGGGCTTACGGTCTAATCGGGGGAGACGGACAGACAAGTACAATAGCAGTAAATAGAATCAAGGAGATGAACATCTCGTCAAAACAATAGCAGATAAATAGATTGTTATTATAATGCCATGGGCAGCGCTGGTCAGCTTTAGTGAAATAAAGATGAAGAAGATGTCGAAAGGTCAGTCAGGAAATGGAGAAGCTTCCATATGAGTATGAAGTCAGTGAGTTGGGACTTCTCTAGGGAAGCAGAGTAATCGTGTCACATAATGGCTTTGTGACTTTGGACAATTCCCTTAACCAACCTTTCCATTCCTCAGTTCCCTCATCTGCAAAATAGGGATCCGACACTTATTCTCCCCTCCCCGAAGGCTGTGAGCCTCATGTGGGACCCGATTCTCTTGTATAATGATGATGATAATAATAATAATTCTGGTATTTGTTAAGCACTTACTAAGTGCCAGGCACTGTACTGAGTGCTGGGATGGCTACAAGCAAATCGGGTTGGACACAGTCCCTGTACCACATGGGGCTCATGGTCTAAATCCCCATTTTACAGTCGAGGTAACTGATGCCTAGAGAAGTGAAGTGACTTGCCCGGGGTCACACAGCAGAATTAGTCCTTCTGACTCCCAGGCTTGTGCTCTAACCACTAAGCCACGCTGCTTCTCTGTATGTAGGTACAGAGTGTGCATAAGTGCTGTGGGGTTGAGGGTGGATTGAATGTCAAGTGCTTAAAGGATGCATATCCAAGTGCATAGACGATGCCAAAGGCCAGCACCCTCCACCCATCTTCAGCTACCTGGTCCTCCTGCGGTCAGCATGGAGCACCAGCGCTGGCCCCGAATATGGCCAGCAATCCCGAACAGGCCACTGGACAGACCCACCACGTGCCTGCTGAGGCAGAGAGGAGGCGCTTTTGTGACTTCAAGATGGCCCCAGGTGATCATCCAGGACTGGAATCAGGGCAGACGGCTTAAGCAGATGAGCTGAGTCGACCAGCACCCATTTTCTTTCTGGCCCCGTCTGGGAAACCCCGTCATTCCCATTGGAGGAGAGCCCTGCTAAATCTCTTTCAGTTTCTTCATTTCATTTTGAGGACATTTGTCTCTGTTTTCCACTGGAACACACCAGCCATGTGGCCTGAAAACTCCTGTTCAGATTAAATTATTACCACAGCTCTGTGCCAGAAAGATGAGTTATCCAGACCAGGGTGAAGCCAGAGGAAAGATTTTCAATATTACATATAGAAATACATCAACTCCCTACTTGAAACACCAGACCTAGAGCTAAAGCTAGATTTGATTCGGTGACCTAAGTTATTTGCAACGCTGCTGCGGAATCTATAATCTTTCAATCCCTACTTCCTCTCTCTGCCCTTTCTACTGCTTCTAAAGGAGGACTGACTGTCAGTCAGTCAAGTTAATCATATTTATTGAGAGTTTACTGTGTGCAGAGCAGCGTACTGAGCGTTTGGGAGAGTACAGAATAATATTTCAGACATATTATCCATCCACGGTTTGGCTTTAAATAAGGAAGGGTTTAATCTGGAGGCAGACAGCCACACTTCCAGTATCTAGACCACTCCATGACATTTGTTGGTGGTGAATTCATTCTTGTGTGAGGTTGTGGCCGACAAGAGAGACGTTTCTCACCTTGCTCTTCCGCCTTGCCCAAAGTGGATAGACAGGGAATGTCCATCACAGTCCTTCTGCCATTGTTTCCTAGTTCTCATCTAGTTATAATGATAATAATAGTACTAAGTGCTTGCTATGTATCAAGTACTGTTCTAAGCGCTGGGGTAGTAACAAGCTAATCAGTTTGGACACAATCCCTGTCCCACGTGGGGTCTTATAGTCTTAATCCCCATTTTGCGGATGAGGCAACGGAGGCCCGGAGCAGTGAAGCGACTAGCCCAAAGTCTCACGGCAGCCTAGCGGAGGAACCAGGATTCGAACCTAGGTCCTTTTGACTCTCAGGTCCATGCTCTATCCATTAGGCCATGATGCTTCACTTCATCTGAACCCTAGCGTCCTTTTCTACAGCTCTGGTAACCGAAAAGGAGCCATTTCCCTCTTCTAAGAGGACTGGGTTGATGGCTTATCTGTCGCTTTTCTTCAAGACAGTGTAGGGATTTTAATTTGTCGGTTTCTCATTAGCGGTGTGCAATCGTAGTAAACGCTGAACCCACGCCATCCACTGCTGACAGTCGTAAATGTCGTCAGCCACTGATCCTTAGACCACTTCTTCTTCTCCTGGAGAGTGAAGTCACTTGCCTCAACCTCCCGGGGCGGCATCTCGACCCTATCCTTTCCTCGGCATGTTCAGGACCCTCACCCTCCCTTTTTTATGGTATTTGTTTCCAGGTACTGTACTGTGTCGGGGTAGACACTAGCAACGTGGCTCAGTGGAAACAGCGTGGACTCGGGAGTCAGAGCTCATGGGTTCTAATCCTGGTTCCGCCACTTGTCAGCTTGGTGACTTTGGGCAAGTCACTTCACTTATCTGTGCCTCGGTTACCTCATCTGTAAAATGGGGATTAAGACTGTGAGCCCCACGTGGGACAAACTGATCACCGTGTATCTATCTCCCCCAGGACTTAGAACAGTGCTTCGCACACAGCAAGCGCTTAACAAATGTCATCATTATTATTATTATTATTATTATTAGTTAATTGGGTTGGACACAGTTTATGTCCCGCAGTCTAAATCCCCATTTTAGAGAAGAGGTAACTGGCGCACAGAGAAGTTAAGTGATTTGCTTAAGGTCACATAGCATACAAATGATGGAGCAGGGATTAGAACTGGGACTTCTGACTCCCAGGACCATACTCTATCCACTAGACCATGCTGCTTCCCTCCACTTCCCCATTCTTTGGTTGATTTTCTCGGAGCATGGGGTCTGGGAGCGGCCTTCTGGGAGGAAATCCATGTGGCTTGCCAGTAATAAGTGCTCCCCTTATTCAACCCCCCTCCCAGCCCCACAACATTGATGCACATATCTAATAATAATAATGATGTCGGTATTCGTTAAGCGCTTACTATGTGCCGAGCACTGTTCTAAGCGCTGCGGTAGACACAGGGGAATCAGGTTGCCCCACGTGGGGCTCACAGTCTTAATCCCCATATTTCAGATGAGGTAACTGAGGCCCAGAGAAGTGAAGTGACTTGTCCAAGGTCACAAAGCAGACAAGTGACCGAGCCAGTATGAGAACCCATGACGCTTGGCTCTCAGACCTGTGCTCTATCCACTAAGCCTTGCTGCTTCCCCTGTAAACAAATCGGGTTGGACACAGTCTCTGTCCCATATGGGGCTCACCGTCTTCTTAATCCCCATTTTACAGATGAGACAACTGAGGCTTAGGTCACACAGCAGACAAGTGGTGGAGTCAGCATCAGAACCCAAGAGTTTCTGACTTCCAGGCCCGTAGGCTACCCATTAGGCTGTGGTGCTTCTAGCAAGCTGTCTCCAGCCTTGGGGGTTTCGCGGCTTTGGAGTCAGAGGTCATGAGTTCGAATCCCAGCTCTGTCACTTGTCAGCTGTGTGACTGTGGGCAAGTCACTTAACTTCTCTGTGCCTCAGTTCCCTCATCCGTAAAATGGGGATTAAGACTGTGAGCCCCACGTGGGACATCCTGATTCCCCTGTGTCTACCCCAGCGCTTAGAACAGTGCTCGGCACATAATAAGCGCTTAACAAATACCAACATTATTATTATTAGAGCGCCCGGCCCTTACTAGTAGCTCAGACCCTCCATCCTGGTTTAGGCACAGCCAACACTTTCAAGCTGAGTTGGTGGGTAAGACTTGAAGGGGATGGGACCATTCCAAGCAAAATCCACCAAGCCGACCTGTCGCAAGTCAGCTTGGGGGCGTGGTGGGGGCGGATGCAGGGCAGAGCTCACATGGGAAGCTTGGCAGCTCCTCTCGACTGTAAGCTCACTGTGGGCAGGGAATGTGTCCATTTATTGTTCTGTTTTACTCTCCCAAGCGCCTAGTACAGTGCTCCTCACACAGTAGGAGCTCAATAAATACGACTGACTGACTGACTGTGCTCAAGTCTCCTTGGGAAAGCCTTGCTCTGTAGGGAAGCCTTGTCTCCCCCTTTTAGAGGGTGAGCCTCTTGTTGCGCAGGGATTGTCTCTATCTGTTGCCGAATTGTACATTCCAAGAGCTTAGTACATTGACCTGCACCCAGAAAGCGCTCAATAAATATGATTGGATGAATGAATGAATGAATGAATGAATGAATACATGCCTGGGCTTTCCTGGGTATTCCTCAATCCTTGATTTTAGACCGCGTTTTCGGGGACGCTCTGTTTAAAAGTTGGCAAACCACAGCCTCCTGGTAGTTCCTCTTCTACCTCCTCCTGTACGAGTTGAGCTACAAAATTTCTCTCCCTATTTAGCACCACAGGAAGGCAGTGGCAAAATAACTACTGCGCTGCCCCTGGAGCTGCATCAGCTCTCGGGTGCCTTTTTTCTAAGGGATCCTTCTGGTCTGCCCCTTCCTCCTAGTATCCCTCTCGGAGTCGCACCTGGAGACTTGCCAGTATTCTACCAGCCTCAGCTACTGGGAGGGAGAGTCAAGCAAAGGCCTACCCATTCCATTCCTAGCTTGGCCAGTGGCTAGCGAGTGGAAGGCGATCTGCTACGAGTCAAAACTCACCCGTGCTGGGCAGCAGTAGCATGAGAGAGAGTCGAGGGTGAAGACTCAAGTTTCCTGCGTGGAAGAAGGCAATGGTAAACCACTACTGTATTTTTACCAAGAAAACTCTATGGGTACACTACCAGTCGACTGTAGACGGAGAGTGGGTCGTTCTGGGAGAGACGGGTCCACGGGGTCGCTCTGAGTTGGAAACGACTCGACAGCATTAAGACGATACAATACTTCCTCCTTGTAGGTAAGTTTCCCGCTTCTACCTCTAGCCTTGCCCGCCGGGATTGACACAGGGTACACGACGGGGGTGCGTACTGCCTAACCTATAACTGACTGGACACGGTAAGTGAGTGACGGACCCGGGATTAGAACGCTTAGTCAGAGGACCGGGGTTTTAATCCCGACTCTGGCCCCTGTCTGCTGCGTGAGCTCGGGCAAGTCACTTCACTTCTCTGCATCTCAGTTACCTCATCTGTAAAATGGGGATTAAGACTGTGAGCCCCATGTGGGACAGGGACCGTGGCCAACCTGATTAGCTTGTATTTACCCCAGAGCTTATAAAAGTGCTTAGAATAGTGCTCGGCACATAGTAAGCACTTAACAACAATTATATTAAATAGCTAAATGCCTACATGCATTCAGAAATAAATGAATACGTAAATACATACATATATACATTCGTGCATACTTATATATTCACATAAATACCATTGATTGATTAATTGGATTACAGCCATCAATGCACCCTCTATTTGATCTTCCTTCACTTATTTGCAGGGGTTAATTTATTGTGATATTATAATCCGCCCTTTCTCAATGGTTACCCCTAACATAAGCCTCTTTCTTTGACTGGTCTCTGCGGACAGGCTCTGTAACTTTAATTTTAATTTAATTAAAGTTTTATTAGAAAAGAACAGAATGTGTCTGCAAAGTCTAAATTGATATCTGGTAGGGGTTTGGAGCCGGGGCCATCCCGCCGACGGGATGTGAAACATTATTCCTTCCTTCCTTCCTTCATTCAAATAATCATATTTATTGAGCGTTTACTGTGTGCAGAGCACTGTATTAAGTGCTTGGGAGAGCACAATACAACAATAAACAGACATATTCCCTGCCCACAACGAGCTTTTATAAAAATGTTATTAGAGAAGCAGAGAAGGTGTATCCTTCTCTGTTCCCAGCTCCATTGTCCCTGCTGAGGGAGGAGTTTGGATCCAGGACCGCCGCATCTCAGCAGAAAAGCTATTAAAATCCCCTCGTTCCCAGGTAATTGTGAGATCAGATTGAAACCTGGTCATGGGCAGGGAAGGATTCTACCAAGTCTACTATAGTGTACTGGCTCGAGCACTTAGTACAGTGCTCTGCATCAGGTAGACGCTCAATAAATAGCATCGATTGATTGAACAAAACTCTATTAAAATCCCCCCATTCCCAGATAATAGGGAGATCAGACTATAAGCTCTTCTTGGGTAGGAAATGTGTCTACCAACTGTGTTGTATCGTATTCTCTCAACCGCTTATACTCTCTGCACGCAGGAGTTGTTCAACAAATCACACTGATTGATTGATTGATTGACTGATTAATAAGAACTGGGTCACAGAGACTGAGAGATGGGAAGAATGTTTCTGAAAAATCAAAATCAGTGTCTTTCCTATCCTCAACTCCACTACCTCAGCTTCAGGAGGGGTTGGGAAATGGGGTGACGGCTTCTCCTTGCCTGCAGCCCCCCTTGGCTACTTGGGGTTCAGAGTCTCAAATGGGGACAGAGAGGCAGGGCCAGAAGGGGTAGAAGCCAGTATCAACAGCACGGGGAAATATAACCTTAATTTTTTTTTTTAATAATAATGTTGGTATTTGTTAAGCGCTTACTATGTGCAGAGCACTGTTCTAAGCGCTGGGGTAGATACAGGGTAATCAGGTTGTCCCCCGTGAGGCTCACAGTTAATCCCCATTTTCCAGATGAGGTAACTGAGGCACAGAGAAGTGAAGTGACTTGCCCACAGTCACACAGCTGACGAGTGGCAGAGCCGGGAGTCGAACCCGTGACCTCTGACTCCGAAGCCCAGGCTCTTTCCACTGTGCCACGTTTTTAATCGAAAGAATTCTGGTGACCACCTCCCCCCGGCCGGTCGTATCCACTGAGGGGGGATTCGTTTTCTATTTCAAGCGGAGGTCTCCGGCTCCATCCCATCCCCTCCCACAGCCTGAAGTTTGGCAGCTCTCCGCCACCAGCTGGAAGACAACCCCCCCCCTCCCTTTACCCCACTCCCACCTCCGGCTGCAGAGGCCCACCAGTGTTCTCCCTGCGATAGAGGTCGGCTCCAAGTTCATCCACACACCTTCCGTTTCAGAGGAAATCACCCTTGCTTCTGCAGACAGCCTAGGTTCCTTCCTTTCCAGCTTCACAGAAAGTCCCACCTCTCTCCTCCCACTGTCCTCTCTCCTCTTTTTCTTTCTCTTTCTCAGTCAAACTGTTGGATTTATTGGGTATCTATTGCTTGCGGAGCATTGTACTAAGCTCTTGGAAGGCTATAACAGCATTAGAAGACGTGACCCCCCCCCCAAGCTCTTACATAACTCTAATATTGATAATAGTCATGATAACGATAATAATAATCGAAGTGTGATTGCATCCTACCAAGAGAGACAGACTCTAAAATAATTTACCGATAGGAGAGAAGGGGAAAAGGAGATATTTAGATGAGTCACTGTTTAGGCAACAGTGTCTGTAAGATGGGTAACATAATTATAATAATAATTATGGTACATTAAGCACTTACTATGTGATAAGTACCGTTCTAAGCACTGTCCCAAGTCATTCGGGTTGGACATGTCATTTGGGTTGGAGTGGGGAGGGGAGGAGTTGGAGAAGAGTCAGTGGAGGCAGCAGGTGTATAACCCCAATATGATGATGATAGTACTTGTTAAGCGCTTATTATGTGCCAAGTACTGTTCTAAGCCCTGGGGTAGGTACAAGGTAATCAGATTGTCCCACGTGGGGCTCACAGTCTTAATCCTCACTTTACAGAGGAGGTAACTGAGGCACAGAGAAGTGTAGTATCTTGACCAAAGTCACACAGCAGACAAGTGGAGGGGCCAGGACTGGAACTCACGTCCTCTGACTCCTAAGCCCATGCTCTTCATTCATTCATTCATCCAATAGTATTTATTGAGCGCTTGCTATGTGCAGAGCACTGTACTAAGCGCTTGGGATGAACAAGTCGGCAACAGATAGAGACAGTCCCTGCCCTTCGACGGGCTTGCTCTTGCCACCAAGCCATGCTGCTTCTGAGGCGGTTGAGCAGGAATGGGAGCGAGAAGGTGGGAGGATAGCTGGAGGATGCAGTGGAATCCAGACAAAATATAGGAGCGAGGGAGGAGTGAGCCTGTTTGAAAGCAGAGGAAAAGGAGCTAACAGTGGCTGCACGAAGGTAGGAAATGGAGCAACAACTATCAATTAATCATTCGTATTTGCTGAGTGCTTTTATGGCTTGTGATGATGAGATCCAGTGTGCATCCAAGTTGGCGAGTGCATGAGGTGGGATGGAGCTGGAGGTTTGCAGATGGTCTTCTGATCTCTGTCATCTCCCATTGTTCCTTTTCCCTAGGAGTGAGAAGGTCATGGGTCCTAATCCCGACTCCGCCACTTGTCTGCTGTGTGACCTTGGCAAGTCACTTCACTTCTCTGGGCCTCAGTTCCCTCATCTGGAAAATGGAGATTAAGCCACTAAGCCATGCTGCTTCTCCCTTGAGCTGTCCTTTCCTTACTGTGGGCCTCCTTTTTCTCTTCAGTCCCAGGCCCGGGGCCTCCTGATGTTCTGCATTATTGTTTCTTCCTCCCCCCAACTCCCCTACAACCATTCCTTTCCAGCTGCTGCTGAGCCCTGGCCCCAGAGGACTGGCTGTTGGCTAAGTGGATAGAGCACGGGCCTGGGAGTCAGAAGGTCCTGGGTACGAATCCCGGCTCTGCTATCTGTCTGCTGTGTGACCTTGGGCAAGTCACTTCACTTCTCCAGGCCTCAATTCCCTCATCTGTAAAATGGGAATTGAGACTGTGAGCCCCACGCGGGACAGGCACCGCGTCCAAACCGATTTGCTTGTATCCACCCCAGTGCTTTGGATAGTGCCTGGCGCGTAGTAAACACTTAACAAATTGCCACAATTCTTATTATTCTCCCAAAAGTCAGCTTTATTAGGTGCCGTTTTAACTCTGGCAGGCTGCACTTTCCCCAGGGGTCTTCCTGCACAAAGCCAAGTTGCTGTGGAAACCTTATCATCAGGCCTCAGCCATCTTCCACTGCATCTTCTACAGGGTCAGGTTGAAATCTTCTTGGAGTCAGATTTACTGGGGAAATCCTTAAAGAGGCAGCCACGTGAAAGCGTTCCAGGAGCACAAAAACCCAATGATGCAGCAGCTTTTCGAAGTGCCTGGGACTTTCCTCTAAAGTCAGATGATTTCAAAACCTTGTTTCTTTCCTTTCATTTCCTTTCATTTCTGACCACAAAAACCAGATAAATACTCCTTTTAGGCTGCAGCCAAAGCTCCTTTCCTGGTCGACACTTGTGAGGGACAGGGGACGGTGGCCGGATGGAGTCCGTCTGGGCTAGAGGCCACGGAGGAACCCCAAGTCTTGAAGGTTGGGGCACCGGGGTGGGGCCTAGGTTTAGCAGGGGCTCTGAGCCAGTCTGTGATTTGGCTTCCCCAGTCCAGACTGGGGCGAGGCTGATGCTTCAGAGACCTGGGTTTTAATCCTGGCTCTGCCACTTATCTGTTTGATTTAGGAAAGACACTTCATTTCTCTATGCCTCAGTAACCTCATCTGTAAAATGGGGATTGAGACTGTGAACCTCACGTGGCTCAGGGACTCTGGCCAATCCGACAAACTTGTATCTAACCCAGCACTTTGAATAGTGCCTGGTACATAGTAAGCACTTAGTAAATACCATAAAAAAAGATCCTCATCAGAGGTTTAGTTGGGGAACTAAGAGAAGCAGCATAATAATAATAACTGTAGTATTTGTTAAGCGCTCACTATGTGCCAGGCACTGTACTAAGTGCTGGGGCGGATACAAGCAAATCGTGTTGGACGCAGTCCTGTCCCACATGGGGTCACAGTCTTTATCCCCATTTTCCCGATGAGGAAACTGAGGCCCAGAGAAGTGAAGTGGCTTGCCCAAGGTCACACAGCAGACAAGCAACAGAGCTGGGATTAGGACCCATGCCCTTCCGACTGCCAGGCCCGTGCTCTATCCACTACACCATGCTACTTCTCACGGCCTAGTGGAAAGAGTAGGCCCTGCCAAATGCTTGCTGTGTGACCTTGGGCAAGTCACCTAACTTCTCTGAGCTTCAGTTCTCCCTTTTCTCCCTCCTACCTAGACTCTGAGCCCCATGGGGACAGGGACTGGGTCCAAACTAATTCACTTGTCTCTATCTACCCCAGCACATAGAATAGTGTTTGACACATTGATAAGTGCTTGACAAATACCTTAAAAAAGAAACTGATAAGGTGATGAAGATCACTGAGGTATGAGCTGCCTTAAGCTCCTTGGAGGAAGATTCCACGTCAGTTCAGGAAGTTGTCTGCCATCCCAATCCCAATCACGGAATTGACTTTCTCCTGAGAAGCAGCATGGCCTAGTAGAAAAAGCACAAACTTGGGAATCACAGGACCCGGATGCCAATCCAGCTCTCCCACTTACCTACTGTGTGTCCTTGGGTAGCTCACCGAAATTCTCTGAGCCTCAGTTCCCTCATCTGTAAAGCAGGGATTCTAGGCCCGTTCTCCTTCCTACTTAGTGAGCTCATGTAGGACCTGATTACCTTGTATCTACCCCAACGCTTAGCACAGAGAAATAGATTTAACCTGAGGCCACGTCTGGTTCTCCCGAAGGGAGCAGAGATTTAATAATGTTAGTGTTTGTTAAGCGCTTACTATGTGCAGAGCACTGTTCTAAGCACGGGGGTAGATACAGGGTAATCAGCTTGTCCCACATGAAGCTCACAGTCTTCATCCCCATTTTACAGATGAGGTAACTGAGGGACAGAGCAGTTCGGTGACTTGCTCACAGTCCGATAGCTGACAAGTGGCGGGGCCAGGATTTCTGAGCAAGACCCAACAAAGCTACCCAGAAACCACTTTCAACTGCAAATGATTGATTCCTATCTACCCCAGTACTTAGAAGGGTGCATGACACATAGTATGTAGGTGCTTAACAGATAGCTTTCGAGGAAAATGACAAGACGGGATTGCCAACAACCCAGTCCTGGAATGCAATAGGCTCACCAGGCTCACAGCTAGGCCAGGCCTATGATTATCTTTGTTTACTCCCAGCACTTAGCACATAGTGAGCACTTCATAGATATCATACTCGTAATTATTCCTGGGGAAAAGCAGGACATCCTGGGAGTCAGAAGACCAGGGTTCGAATCCCAGTTGTGTCACATGTCTGCTGTGTGACCTTGGGCAAGTCACTTTACCTCTATGTGCGAATGAAAATAAAATCCTACTCCCTCATTGTAAGCCCTAAGTGGGACAGGGATTATGTCCAACCTGATGAACTTGTATCTACCCCAGGGCTTAGAATGGTACTTGGCACATAGTACGAGCTTAGCAAGTATCATGATTGTCATTATTATCATTATTAGGATACTCCAGGAGTCATGGTATGGTACCCTGAAAGGGCCACTCGACATGGAAGCCTGACATAAAACAATAATAACAATAATGGTATTTTTTAAGTGCTTACTATATGCCAGGCATTGTACTAAGCACTGGGGTGGATACAAAGTGGGTTGGACACAATCCCTGTCCCATCTAGCACTCACAGTCTCAATTGCCATTTTACAGATGAGGTAAATGAGGCACAGAGAAATAAAGTGACTACACAGAAGACAAGAGGCGGGGGCGGGAGTAGAGCCCATGACCTTCTGATTCCAAGGCCCGTGCTCTATCCACTGTGCCATGCTGCTTCCCCAAGGTGGACCCCGCCGTGCCACTGAAGCAAGCTTCTTGGAGATTCCTCCCTCAGACAGACCCACCTGATGGACAGTAAATGGGAAAGTTTTCAGGAAGACTGGGAGAACGAGAGGCGGGCTCGAGAACAGAGACAGGCCCCGAATGGGACAGATGCGTGAGCTCATCTAGTATCTAGCTTTCTATAAATAATCCAGAAGGGAATGTTGGCTACACATTGGTCTTTTCAGCCACACTATCGCAGATGGATAGGACCTCATCATCTTGGAAAACAAAGGGCTGCTCTATTTAATACATTTTGGGGCACACTGTTGTAAGAAAGTTGAAACACAGAAGCTAAAAGAACGGAATGAATGATGTGACCATCAGTCCGACCAGAATAAAATTCTCTGAGTGGCAAAAAGAGATTCAACATATTCCCCAGGAGGTCCATCAAACCTTCTCAACAGAGCCCAGGAAAATCCCATCCTTATGAAAATTCTATTCCTCATCCCCTCGGTATGATGGTTTCTCTGTAATAGATACTTTGCACATTGTGTATTTATAGGAAAGTTTCCTAGTGAGAAAAGTGCTAACCACCTGAGTTTTATAGCCAGTAAAGCTAAATCATAGCCTTTGAAACACTGACAGATGCTGGCTTGAATGGCAGGGGAAGGAGGGAGGCGGGGGAGGTAGATTCTGAATGTCAGTAAATCGTATTTAGTGTTCACACTACGTGTTCACACTTAACCTGTGCAGAGCACTGGACTAAGTGTTTAGGCGAGTACAATATTCATTCATTTATGCAGTCATTCAATCATATTCATTGAGAACTTACTGTGTCCACAGCACTGTATTAAGAGCTTGGGAGAGATAAAGACATATTCCCTGCCCACAGTGAGCTTACAGTCTAGAGGGGGAGTCAGACATTAATATAAATAAATATATTGCAGATATGTAAATAAGTGCTGTGAGCCTGGGAGTGGAGAGGAATGAAGGGAACAAGTGAGGGTGATGCAGAAGGGAGCGGGAGAAGAGGAAAGGAGGCCTTACGTGGGGAAGGACTCTTGGAGGAAACGTGCTTTCAATAAGGCTTTGAACAAGGGAGAGTGAATGTCGGTCGAAAATGAAGAGGGGGAGAGTAAATGTCGGTCGAAAATGAAGATGGGGAGAGTAAATGTCGGTCGAAAATGAAGAAGGAGGGTGTTCCAGGCCAGAGGCAGGACATGGGCAAGAGGTTGGCGGCGAGACCGATGAGATCGAGGTACAGTGTGAAGGTTTGCATTAGAGGAGCAAGGAGTGAGGGCTGGGTTGAGTAGGAGAATAGTGAAGTGAGGAAGGAGGGGGCAAGGTGATTGCTTTAAAGCTCATGGTAAAGATTTTCTGTTTGATATGGAGGTGGAGGGCAACCACTGGGGTTTCTTGAGTGGGGTAACATGGACTGAAAGTTTTTGTAGAAAAATGATCCAGGCAGCAGAGTGAAGTACAGACCGGAGTGGGGAGAGACAAGAGGCAGGGAAGTCAGCAAGGGAGTATCCCCGAAGTCCAAAGGTGGATTGTTAGAACCAATGGCAAGAAAAGCTTCGACGTGACAGCGGAATCGAGTTGGATTACGGAGTCAGCAACTTGGAGCCTCTTGTATGAGACGTGTCTTCGGGGCAGTTGATTTGGGCCTTTCATCAGTGGACTTTATTGCATTTAAATTTTCCCACAATTGTTTCATTTTTAGCCCTAGAAAGGATGAGAACAAGATGGAAAAAAAAAAAAGCAGCAGCCAAATAATAATCAGAGTAATCTTGTTTATTTAGTGCTCGCTAAGTGCTGAACACTGTACTAAGTACTGTGAAAGTGTAAGAGGAGAAAATCGACTGCCAACTCTTTAGGAAAGCCCTCAGCCCTCCCCTTATTTGTGCCACCTTCTTGGGCATCAACGGCAAATCTGGGGCATGGGAGGAGTAAAAACAATTCCCTAAAGGCCCCACAGTGCCAATTCATATTAAGAGACTGAAAGCTCATGTATGGGCAGGGAATATGTCTGTTATATTATTATGTGGTAATCTCCCAGGTGCTTAATATAGCGCTCTGTACACAATAAGTGCTCCATAACTATGATTGACTGACTGATAATAACTGTAGTATTTGCTAAGCGTTTTCTATGTGCTAAGCAGTGTACTTAGCACTGGGGTAGATACAAGATAATCAGGTTTTACACAGTCCCTGTCCCATATGGGGCTCACGAAATGAGTAAAAGGGAGAACAGAAACTTAATAAGCATTTTAAAGATGAAGAAACCAAGGCACAGAGAAGTTGAGGAATTTGCCCAAGATCATACAGCCTGAAAGTGGCAGAGCTGGGATTAGAACCCAGAACTCTAGGTCTACTTCACACTGGTCCCAGTTTGTTCACATGGGTTCCCAGGTTGGGCAGCCAAAAAATCTGCTGGGAGCTGATTGCGTCCTGCTCAAGGACCTGATCCAAGATGGAGGACTGGGAACCTGAATGCTCTCATCCACAGAGATGTGCAAGCCCCGGGGTCTCAGACTTTCCCAGGAAATTCCTCCATCTTCCATCTATTTCCTCCCCTTGGTGAGATTGTGGGATTCACCCACAAAGCCCTACTGGATACTTTTAGTAAAAGTAATTCAAAAGAGGTAACTAAAGGCTGTGTTAACTATGGATCTGAATGGAGAATACCTTAGGGCAACAGGGAAATCTGCTGGCTATGACGCATCTTTTTTTTATGGTATTTGTTACGCATTTACTGTGTGTCAGGCACTGTACTAAGCACTGAGGTAGATACAAGATAATCAGGTTGGACATAGTCCCTGTCCCACATGGGGCTCACAGTCTTACTTTCCACTGTATAGATGAAGCAACTGAGGCACAGAGAAATAAAGTGATTTGCCCAAGGTCACAGAGCAGACAAGTGGCAGAGCTGGGATTACAACTCAGGTCCTTTGATTCCTAGGGCTGCTCTTTTCAGTAGGTCACACTGCTTCTCTTTTCATAGCCACTGACTGCAACAGAGGAATGGGTTGTTGACTACACCTTAACTTCTCTGTGCTTCAGTTACCTCATCTGCAAAATGGGGATGAAGACTGTGAGCCTCACGTGGGACAACCTGATGACCTTGTATCTACTCCAGCGCTTAGAACAGTGCTCTGCCCATAGTAAGAACTTAACAAATACCAACATCATTAACATTATTACACCTCATCCTGGGTGGTGAAGGGTTGAACATCGAAGAACGGAATGTTGTTGTCTTATGCGGTCGAGCACGTCAGACCCATAGCGACGCCGTGGACACATCTCTCCCGGAAGGCCCCACCTCCATCTGCAGTCGTCCTCATAGTGGATCCATGGAGTTTTCTTGGTATAATACGGAAGCGATTTACCATTGCCTCCTTCCGTTCAATAAACCTGAGCCTCCGCCCTCTACTCTCTCCCATGTGGCTACTGCCCAACACAGGTGAGTTTTGACTCGTAGCGGATTGCCTTCCATTGGCTAGCCACTGGCCAAGCTCGGAATGGAATGGCTATGCCTCTGCTTGACTCTCCCTCCCCTAATTGACACTGGCAGAGTATTGGAAACTCTCCATGTGTGACCTTGTAAGGTGAAAGAACAGAATAGAAATGTATTATGAAGGAGAAGCAGTGTAGCCTAGTGGAAAGAGCCCGGGCTTGGGAGTCAAAGGACCTGAATTCTAATCCCATCTCTGCCAAGTGCTTGCTGGATGGCCTTGGTCAAGTCTCTTCACCTCTCTTTACCTCAGTTTCCTGGATTGCAAATGGGGATTAAATCCAACTCCCTTCAATTTAGACTGTGAGCCCCATGTGGGGCAGGTATGGTGTCCAACCTGACTTGTTCCTACCAAAGTGCTTAGTGTTGGACACATAGTAGGTGCTTAATAAATACTATTAAAAAAATGGAGAATAAACATCCTCCAGGTGGCTTATTATTGAAACTTCACCTCGTATAGTGCTATGGGGGCCACGGTCATTCAGGGAGGAATACAGAAATATAAAAGCCTTGGGCTACGCTCCTGGCAGTCTCTGAAACAGGATGGACTTAATAATAATAATAATAATAATGTTGGTATTTATTAAGCACTTACTATGTGCAGAGCACTTCCAAGTGCTGGGGTAGGTACAGGGTCATCAGATTGTCCCACGTGGGGATCACAGTCTTAATCCCCATTTTATAGATGAGGGAACTGAGGCTCAGTGAAGTGACTTGCCCACAGTCACACAGCTGACAGGTGGCAGAACCTGGATTCAAACCCATGACCTCTGACTCCCAAGCCCAGGCTCTTGCCACTGAGCCACGCTGCTTCTCAGGCCTTCCTGTCGGGAGTCATCTACTGGATCAACAGGGCAGTCCTGAGGCGGTGAGCAGGGAAGGGGATGCCTGTCTCCCCCCTCTAGATGTAAGCTCACGTGGGCAGGAAATGTGTCTGTTTATTGAAGAAGCAGCATGGCATAGTGGATAGAGCACCAGCCAAGGAGCCAGAAGGTCATGGGTTCTAATTTCAGCTCCACCACCTGTCTGCTGTGTGACCTTGGGCAATTGGCTTCACTTCTCTGGGCCTCAGTTCCCCCATCTGTAAAATGGGGATGGAGACCGTGAGCCCCAAAAAGGACTGTATCCAACCTATTTTGCTTGTATCAACCCCAGCGATCAGAACAGTGTCTGGCACGTAGTAAGAGCTTAACAAATATCATAAAAATAATAATAACAATAGTGTTTTACTGTAGTTTCCCAAACTCCGAGTACAACGCTCTGGACATAGTAATGATAATGATAATTATGGTATTATGTGCCAACACTGTTCTAGAAACAAGTTAATCGGGATGGACTGTGTCCCACTTTGGGCTCACGCTCTTAATCCCCCATGTTTTAGAGATGAGGGAACTGAGACACAGAGAAGTTAACTAACTTGTCCAACGTCACACAGCAGACAGGTGGAGGGGTCGGGATCAGAACCCATGACCTTCAGACTACCAGAACGGGGCTCCATGGACTACACCAACCTGTTTCTTGCTCGGTAAATACGACTGAATGAATTAATGATACCCCTCCGCAAAGGCCCTCGGAGAGCACGGGGAGGCAGGACGGGATCAAGGCTGTGAAAGCCAGCGGCTCGTAGCAGGGGCCGAGGGACCGAAGGCTCATACGGGGTGCGGCTTCTTTCTTCAGCTGTGCAGGAAGCTGCTCGAAGTCCCACCACGGAGGGGGAGGGAGAGGCAAAGAGCGGGAAGAGGAAGTGGACCCCTTCCTCTCTCCCACAGTTTATTTCTGCACTTAGCCCGGGGTTAATCCTGGCCCAGAGAAGAACAAGGAAGAGGCTCCAAGTCTCAGCCTAGAGCGAATGCTCTCTTAATTGGCCAGAGGTTTGGAGTCATAATAATAACAACGTTGGTATTTGTTAAGCGCTTACTATGTGCGGAGCACTGTTCTAAGCGCTGGGGGAGATACAGGGTCATCAGGCCGTCCCACGAGAGGTTCACAGTTAATCCCCATTTTCCAGATGAGGTCGCTGAGGCACAGCGAAGTGAAGTGACTTGCCCACGGTCACACAGCTGACAAGCGGCAGAGCCGGGAGTCGAACTCATGACCTCTGACTTCGAAGCCCAGGCTCTTTTCCACTGTGCCACGCTGCTTCCCATGTCATGTGCAAGCATAGCTCTCCTAAGGCTTCCAGAAGGATCCACCTGACAGAGGGTTTTGTTGTTGTTGTTGTTTGTTTTTTAATGGTAATGGCATCCATTTCAGAAGCAGCCTGGCTCAGTGGAAAGAGCCCGGGCTTGGGAGTCAGAGGTCATGGGTTCGAATCCCGGTTCTGCCGTTTGCCAGCGGTGTGACTTTGGGCAAGTCACTTCACTTCTCTGTGCCTCAGTGACCTCATCTGTAAAATGGGGATTAAAAACTGTGAGCCCCAAGCGGGACGACCTGATCACCTTGTATCCCCCCAGCGCTTAGAACAGTGCTTTGCACATAGTAAGCGCTTAGCAAATCCCATATTATTATTATAATATTCACCGAGTGCTTACTGAGTACAGAGCGCTGTACTAAAAGCCTGGGAGAGTACAGTATAATAATGATGGTATTTGTTAAGCACATACTAAATGACAAGCACTGAACTAAGCGCTGGGGTGGATACAACTAAATTGAGTTGGACACAGTCCCTGTTCCACGTGGGGCTCACAGTCTCAATCCCCATTTTACAGATGAGATAACTGAGGCCCAGAGCAGTGAAGCCAACTGCCCAAGGTCACGCAGCAGAAAAGTGGCCGGGCCGGGATTAGGACCCATGACCTTCTGACTGCCGGGCCCCTGCTCTATCCACCCGGCCCACAGCGAGCTAACAGTTTAGTGGCACTTACTATGTGCCAGGCACTGGACTAAGCGCTGTGGTAGATACAAGCTAATCAGGTTGAACCCAGTCCTTGTTCACGGGGGTGGGTCTCACAATCCTTCTGACTCTCCAGCCCGCGATCTAACCATTAGGCCACGCTGCTTCTCAATGTTGTACTTAATGGTTCAGTGTTAACTCTGTACCTGGCAAGTGTCATTCTCCTGACTGGATGACTGCTTTATTTTTCTTTTTCATGGAATTTGTTAAGTGCTTACTATGCGCCGGGCACTGTACTGAATGATAGGGTAAGGTACCAAGGTACCGTCCTTGTCTCGGATGGGGCTCACGGTCTTAATCCCCATTTAACAGATGTGGGAACTGAGGCACAGAGGAAGGGAAGTGACTTGCCCAAGGTCACACAGCAGACACGTGGCAGAGCTTCCAAGCTCTATCCACTGGGCCACGCTGCTTCTCAATGCTGGATTTAATGGTGCAGTGTTAACTCTGTGGCTGGCAAGTGCCATTCTCCTCCCTGGACAACTGCTTTATTTTTCTTTTTAATAATAATAATTATAATAATAATAATGTTGGTATTCGTTAAGCGCTTACTATGTGCCGAGCACTGTTCTAAGCGCTGGGGTAGACACAGGGGAATCAGGTCGTCCCACGTGGGGCTCCCAGTCTTAATCCCCATTTTACAGATGAGGGAACTGAGGCATCGAGAAGTTAAGTGACTTGCCCGAAGTCACGCAGCTGACAAGTGGCCGAGCCGGGATTCGAACCCATGACCTCTGACTCCAAAGCCCGGGCTGTTTCCCCTGAGCCACGCTGCTTTTTAGTAGTATTTGTTAAGTGCCTACTATATGCCAGGCACTCTACTGAGTGTTGGGCTCACTGTCTTAATCCCCATCTTACAGATGTGGGAACTGAGGCACAGAGAAGTGAAGTGACTTGCCCAAGGTCACACAGCAGACAAGCGGCAGAGCTTCCAAGCTCTGTCGACTAGGCCACGCTGCTTCTCAGTGGTGGATTTAATGGTGCAATGTTAACTCTGTACCTCGTAAGTGCCATTCTCCCGCCTGGACAACTGCTTCATTTTTCTTTTTAATAGTATCTGTTAAGTGCTTACTATATGCCGGGCACTCTACTGAGTGTTGGGCTCACAGTCTTAATCCCCATTTTACAGATGCGGGAACTGAGGCACAAAGAAGGGAAGTGACTTGCCCAGGGTCACACGGCAGAGCCAGGATTAGAACCCACGACCTTCTGACTCCCAAGCCCGTGCTCTGTCCACTACCCCGTGCTGCTTCTCTTATCTTTGGCTGCAGGACCTGTGCTTTCAGCATTTATGTCCCTACCCGGGAAGCGCGTCTTCTAATTCTGTTATATTCTACTCACTCAAGCTCTTAGTACAACGCTCTGCAAATAGTAAGTGCTCAGCAAATACCAATCGATGGATCGATTGATATCCGTAATTTATTTTTAGGTCTTCCTCACCCTCTAGCCTATAAGCTTACTGTGGGAAGGCAACAGTTCTACCACCTTTATTTTACTGTACTCTCCCAAGCACTTAATGCCAGTGCTCTGCACAGAATAACCGTGAAGCAGCGTGGCTCAGCGGAAAGAGCCCGGGCTTGGGAGTCGGAGGTCATGGGTTCGACTTCCGGCTCTGCCACTTGTCAGCTGGGTGATGTGGGCAAGTCACTTCACTTCTCTGGGCCTCAGTTCCCTCATGTGGGAAACGGGGATTAACTGTGAGCCTCGAGTGGGACAACCTGATTACCCTGTATCTACCCCAGCACTTAGAACAGTGCTCGGCACATAGTAAGTGCTTAACAAATACCAACGTTATTATTATTATAATTATTATTATTAAAAAGAAAAATAAAGCAGTTGTCCAGGGAGGAGAATGGCACTTACGAGGTACAGAGTTAACATTGCACCATAAAATCCAGCACTGAGAAGCAGCGTGGCCTAGTCGACAGAGCTTGGAAGCTCTGCCGCTTGTCTGCTGTCAACTCTTCAGCATTAAAGCAATGCTTGAGAAGCAGTGTGGCCTAACGGATAGAGCACGGGCCTGGGAGTCAGATGATCTGGGTTTCAATCCCAGCCCCACCACATGCCTGCTGCGTGACCCTGGCCAAGTCACTTAACTTCTCTGTGACTCGCTTTCCTCATCTGTAAAAGGTGGGTAAAGTACCTGTTCTCCTTTCCTCTTGGATTGTGAGCCCCTGGAGGACAGGGACTGTGTCCATTCTGCTTATATTGTAATTAATTAATGTTGGTATTTGTTAAGCGCTTACTATGTGCAGAGCACTGTTTTCAGTGCTGGGGGAGATACAGGGTAATCAGGTTGTCCCACGTGAGGCTCACAGTTAATCCCCATTTCCCAGATGAGGGAACTGAGGCCCAGAGAAGTGAAGTGACTCGCCCACAGTCACACAGCTGACAAGTGGCAGAGCCGGGAGTCGAACCCATGACCTCTGACTCCGAAGCCCAGGCTCTTTCCACTGAGCCACGCTGCTTCCCCAGGGCTTAGTGAAAAGCAGCATGGTGTAGTGGATGGAGCATGGGCCTGGAAGTCAGAAGTAGCTCTGATCCCAACTCTGCCACTTGTCTGCTGTGTGGCCTTGGGTGAATGAATTCACTTCTCTGTGCCTCGGTCTCCTCATCTCTCAAATGTGGATTAAGACTGTGAGCCCCAAGTGGGACGGGGACTGTGTCCAACCTAATGTGCTTGCATCCACCCCAGCACTTTGTACAGTGCTTGGCACCTAGTAAGCTCCCAATACCACAGTTACTATTATTATTGTCATTAATAGTGCTCGGAACATAGTAAGCACTTAACAAATACCATTATTATTAATTAGGAAAGTGGCTTTGCTGGGAAGAACATGTAAGGAGAATGGGATAGCCAAGCAGCTGGAATGTAGGTAACCGAATCGGGGGACATGCGAATCTAGAAACCAGACAGATATCGTGACGTCCAAATTCAAGCAATAGAAGTGGACTTTTGCAAGACCGCTGTAGTGTAAACCTAATCTGGTGGGAAGAAATCAATCCATCCATCAGTCGATAGTATTATTGAATGCGTTCTGTGTGCACAGCACCGTACTAAGCTCTTTGATGAGGACAATACAGTACAGTTGATAAACACATTCCTTGCTTACAGTCTAGAAGGGAATCCCTCTCCTAAGGCAAAGACTTTATGACAACGTGGCTGTATGGAGACAGACCTGAAAATGAAGAGCGGTCCATTGTGGGAAAACCCATCGGTGTCACGAGGATCGGTCCTTACTTGGAAACCATGCAGAGGAGATACTGCTCGAACCTATGTCTTTTCAGCCACTCACACATATGGATAGACCCTCACCATTAGTATACTTTACCAATCAATCGTATTTTTTGAGTGCTTACTGGGCGCAGAGCACTGTATTATTCGTATATGCGTGTTTGTGTGTGCGTAGGTAGTTTTACAGCTACCTTCAGTAGCTCTCTGCCTATCCTTCCTCTTCCGAGATTTCCTACTGAGAGTGACCTACTATCCAGGCTTCCAGATCAACGGTAGTTCCGTCAGTAAGGCTTTCGTTCCTTCGATCGTTTGTATAGAGCGCTTACTGTGTGCAGAGCACTGTTCTAAGCACTTGGAAGAATACAATAAACGTATTTCCTGCCCACGATGAGCTTATAGTCTAGAAGATATTGAATATACCATAATCATAGTAACAGTGATAGTAACTATAAAGCCCTCAATATGCGCCAAGAATTATGCTGAGTGCTGGCAGAAATACAAGATGATTGTATCGGATGCTGTCCCGCAGGAGGCTCACAGTCTTAAAGAGAGGGAAAACGAGGACTTTCTGTCCATTTTGCAGATGAGGAAACTGAGGCACAGAAAGGTTAGTGACTGTCCCAAGGTCACCCAACAAGCAGGTGGCAAAGCCAGGCCTGGAACATGGCTCTCCTGATCCCCAGGATCTTCCCATTAAATCATACTCCGACTATACTATCATCCTACAGAGAGTACGTGAGGATGCGCATACCTCCGCCATTACAGGCGATGGCAATTTCTGGGCGGATCATAACCTGATACATCCCAATCTTCCATTGGTGATAAAGTAAGTGTCGCAAAAATCGACATCCAGGTGTCTAAATGTCAAACCTGTAGTGAAAGAGACGCCCTCCAGCTTTTAGAACCAGAAACAATATTTTCCTCTTCAAATGTCATCAACATTTGGGTAACTCAGTCAACACCAGAGAGCCCTTAAGATGCTCGGGGTTATCTGATTACGACAACAGGATGATGCCAAGCTCAAAGAGCTACTTGCAACAGAGTAAGCAACATTTCAACGCACCTTACCTATCTTCACCACTGTGGCGAAGAGGTGCTCACGGAAGCATCCTCTAGACTAAATTCATTATGGGCAGGGAATGTGTCTATTTACTTTCCCAACTGATTAGTGCAGTTTTCTGCACATACTGAGTGTTCGGTACATACCTTCGATTGAGTGAAGCGTTCATCTTGAAGAGCAGAATGAGCTAAGAGGTAGGTGGGTCAGGTGGCAGATAAAAACGATGTAGAGTCAAACAAAAGCAAGCATTTCAACCCATCCTTGAAGAGGGTATTTAGCCTCACTGAAGGTTAGAGGGGCTAGCTCCATCCTCCTCTCAGCCCAGTGGAGGATAAACGGGAAAATGGACAGTTGCCTTGTTTTCATTCATTCAATAGTGTTTATTGAGCGCTTACTATGTGCAGAGCACTGTACTGAGCGCTTGGAATGTACAATTCGGCACAGAGAGAGACAATCCCTGCCCATCGACGGGTTTACAGTTTTCTGGGTGCTTAGAACAGTAGCGAGGTAAACTCACCTTCCAAAATCACGGGGTCTTTCCGAGATTCTTCCCCATCCAGAATCCACTAAAAACTAAGCTCTGCCAGGGAGGGCTGAGTTCGAGGCACCATTGACTGAATCAGAATTGATGACAGAACCCAAGGGTCACTTTGTGATCTCCAGTCTGCCCCAGGGACAATCGGAAGCCTGACCCGGTTAGCGACCTTGGTCTTTCGGGCTTTTTCCCCTGATTTCTGGGGGCAAGGGCGGAGAGAGAAGATGTGGCAGCTAGGTTGGGGAAGGTGGCTTTTATCTTTTTCTTCCTCATTTGTTTTATTTCTGATTATAGTAACAATACTAATTATGGTACTTGTGAAGCGCTTATTATGTACCAGGCACTGTACTAAGCGTTGGAGAGGATACAAGCAAATCGGGTTGGGGACAATCCCTGTCCCACCTAGGGCTCACAGTCTCAGTCCCCATTTTACGGATGAGGTAACTGAGGCCCAGGGAAGTGAAATGACTTGCCCAAGGTCACACAGCAGACAAGTGGCGGAGCCGGGATTAGAACCCATGACCTTCTGACTCCCAGACCCGTGCTCTATCCACTATGCCATGCTGATTATGACTTGACCCCCAGTTCAGATGCTATCCTGCTTCTCCAATGTGGAGTTACTGATGGTATTATGAAAAGCAGCATGGCATAGTGGATAGAGCAAGGGCCTGGGAATCAGAAGGTCATGGGTTCTAATCCCAGCTCTGCCACTTGTCTACTACTATGAGACCTCGGGCAACTCACTTAACTTAATAACGTTGGAATTTGTTAAGCGCTTACTGTGTGCAGAGCACTGTTCTAAGCGCTGGGGGAGATACAGGGTAATCAGGTTGTCCCACGTGAGGTTCGCAGTTAATCCCCATTTTACAGATGAGGTAACTGAGGCACAGAGAAGTGAAGTGACTTGCCCACACTCACACAGCTGACAAGTGGCAGAGCCGGGAGTCGAACCCACGACCCCTGACTCCGAAGCCCAGGCTCTTTCCACTGAGCCACGCTGCTTCCCCAACTTCTCTGGGCCTCAGTTATCTCATCTGTAAAATGGGGATTAAGAGTGTGAGCCCCATGTGGAATGACCTGATTACCTTGTATCCTCCCCAGCGCTTAGACTAGTGTTTGACACATAGTAATCACTTAACAAATATCATTATTTCTTTCCCCCCTTCTAGACTGTGAGCCACTTGGGTAGGGATTGTCTCTTAACTGTTGCCAAATTGTGCTTTCCAAGCACTTAGTAAAGTGCTGTGCACACAGTAAGCGCTCAATAAATAGGATTGAATGAATGAATGAATGAATATTGCAGGATCTTTGCGTTTTTTTGGTGTTACCAGTACTGCTCCTCTGACAAAATGTCTAAGCCCCAATAGTTGCTGGAGAAACCAAGATTCCCCAGTAACCTTCAAAATGTTTTCCTTGACTCCCCAGTGCTTACAAATATCCATTCATTGATACAGTCTGCTCCCAAATCGTAAATGCAAGGAAAAACCAAGAGAATGCAAATGCATTAGGATTGCAGGCTCATCTCCTTATTTATTAATAAGATGGGATTAGAAACCCCCAGGGCTTCCGGAAAAGATAAGCATTTGCTTGGAGAACTGAAACTAAAGGCGGTTGGCCTAACTCTTGCATAATGGACTGGAGGACGCCCTGCAGTTGATTTTGTTTCCCTCCACAATAGCCTGGAGTCACAAGACACTAGACAAATCTTGAATCCATATCAGAATCATTTCAAAGTCCAAGAGACTGGAGATTAAACTCACAATTAGATACCTTGCACAATCTCAGTTCCTAGAGGTGTTACCTCCAAAGAGATCTCCTGATCTCTCTGAAGCTCACAAATTGTGAAACTTCCTCCTTTTCCCCCCGCAGCAAGAAATGGCAGAAGAGTGTTTACAGCTCATCTGCATATAAAGTGCAGTGAAACTAGCAATAATCAGTCACTATTAACCTGACAGGCAAACAGGACCAGAATATTGGAAAAAAAGCCTGCTCCTAAAGTTGCGGGAAGGTAAGAATCAGAAGTTAAAAAAAAAATCCCAAGGTATTCCACCTCTATGAGGACTTTTTTTTTTTAACTGGCATTTGCTAAGCACATGGTATGTTTCAAGCACCTGTACTAAGTGCTGGGGTAGATGAAAGCTAATGATGTTGGACGAAATCCATGACCCATATCAGGCTCATAGTCTGAATCCCCATTTTACAAATGAGGTAATTGAGGCACGGAGAAGTTAAAAATGACTTGTCCGAGGTCCTATAGCAGCCATATGGTAGACTCAGGATTCGAACCCAGTTCCTCAGATTCCCAGGCCCACGCTCTTCCTACTAGGCCATGCTTCTTCTCGCGACTTCCAGGATAACAAGTAGGTTGGAGACTCATGTTAAAAATCACAGGCAGTGTTCAGATAATAATAACAATCACTATGGTATTTGTTAAGAGCTTACTATGTGCCAAGAACTGTACTAAGCGCTGGGGTGAACACAAGAAAATCGGGTTGGACCCAGTCCCTGTCCTACATTGGGTTCCCAGTCTTAATCCCCATTTTACAGATGAGGTAACTGAGGCACAGAGAACTGTAGTGACTTGCCCAGGGTCACACAGCAGACAAGTGGCAGAGCCAGGATTAGAATCCATGCCTTTTGACTCCCACACCCGTGCTCTAGCCACTAGGCCGTGAAATGACAAAGATAGGAATTGGAAGTTGAATCCGGTCTTGCTGTTGAGACAGTTTTTCATTCTCACACATTGTGTATGTGTGTGTGTGAGCGTTAATCCCATAGTTAACCCTTTCCTCCACAGTACCACCCTGTGCTCATGTTTTTGGGTGAGAGGGCTGGATAGTGCACATGGATTAGAGGGCTGGATAGTGCATATGGATTAGTTCCTGGAGAGAGAACCGAGGATGTCTGTATCTGAGGAGGTTCAGAAGTCTAAGGAGTATCATCTCTCGTAAATTGCTAGTTCCACTCCCCATATTTTGAAGAAAATGAAAATTCAGGTTTGGGGAGGAGTTGGGGACAATGGTGCTCTAAATCAGAATGGAGCAGGGATTTTACTGTGGGCAATATTTTACTTTTCTATCAAAGGAGGAATGAGAGAGCATCTCTAGCCATGGCAGAATTACATCTGAAATCCAACAGGGATTTCCAATATCATGGGATACAGTAGAACAAAATTCCTTTGCCTTATAGAATGGCTCTCTGAAGTCAGTGGGTATTTCCCTTCTCTGTGGCTGCTCTCCCGTACCGAGGTTTGAGACCGAGGAACACACCAGTTTGTCCTCTAGCCAACCACTCTCCTCCAATTCCCTTACCTGCTACCCAACATTATGATTCTGCCTCAGAACTGGGTTCTTACGGCACTTCCTTTCAATCACCAGTTTCACCACTTGGAAGAGTCAAAGCTGTTGTCCTGTCTTATGCTGTCGAGTCGCCTCTGACCCATAGCGACTCTACGGACGTATCTCTCCGAGAACGCCCCACCTCCGTATGTAATCATTCTGGGAGTGAATCCATAGAGTTTTCTTGGTAAAACTAATCTTGGCATTAGTTGGTATTGGTAATCTTGGTATTAGATAATATTAGCTAATCATCTTGGTATTAGAAAACTAATCTAGTTTTCTGGTTAAACTAACCCCTCCCCACTTTCCCCTCTGCTTCCCTTCCTTTTCCCTCCCCCCACCCTCTGCTCTTCCCCCCTCCCCTCCTCTCAACACTGTGCTCATTTGTATATATTATTTATTACCTTATTTATTTTGTTAATAGGGTGTATATCTCCTTGATTCTATTTATCT
Source organism: Ornithorhynchus anatinus (assembly GCF_004115215.2). NCBI lineage: Eukaryota > Metazoa > Chordata > Mammalia > Monotremata > Ornithorhynchidae > Ornithorhynchus > Ornithorhynchus anatinus. Next base: position 66,658,936 of record NC_041728.1, read on the forward strand.
TGATGATGTTGTCTTGTATTTGTTTTGTTCTGTTTTGCTTTGCTGTCTCCCCCAATTAGACTGTGAGCCCGTCATTGGGCAGGGATTTCTCTATCTGTGGCCGAATTGTACATTCCAAGCGCTTAGTGCTCTGCACATAGTAAGCGCTCAATAAATACTATTGAATGAATGAATAATTGAATGGTAAAAATACGGAAGTGGTTTACCATTACCTCCTTCTGCACAGTAAACTTCAGTCTCTGCCCTTGACTGTCTCCCATGCCACTGTTGCCCAGCATGGGTGAGTTTTGACTTCTAGCAGATTGCCTTCCACTCACATGCCACTACTCAAGCTAGGAACGGAATGGGCACAGTAATAACAATGATGGTATTTGTTAAGCACTTACTATGTGCCGAACACTGTTCTAAACACTGGGTTAGATACAAGGTTATCAGGTTGTTCCACGTGGGGCTCACAGTCTTAATTCCCACTTTACGGATAAGGTAACTGAGGGACAGAGAAGGGAAGTGACTTGCCCACGGTCACTCAGCTGACAAGTGGCAGAGCCGGGATTCGAACCCACAACGTTTGACTCCCAAGCCCGGCCCGGGCTCTTTCCACTCAGCCACACTGCTGCTTGACTCTCCCTCCCATAGTTGAGACTGGTAGAGTATTGGAAACTCTCTAGTTGCGACCCTGAGAGGGGTCAAAGCTGCTTACTGATCTCAGATATTCTTTTCTCTCCCATAAGTTCTATCCTCTGTCTTCTGACCCTCTGAGTCAAGGTCAATTATCATCCTTCTAAAAGACCAATTAGCCTTTTTTATCATGATTATAGTTGTTATCATTAGTATTGTTATTATAATTCTCTTCCCCTCTTCTAAGCCCTACTGAGAGCTCACCTCCTCCAAGAGGCCTTCCCACACTGAGCTTCCCCTTTTCCCTCTGCTCCCTCTGCTGCCTCCCTACCCCCCCTTCACCTCCCCTCAGCTAAGCCTCTTTTTCCCCCTCTTTCCCTCTGCTCCTCCCCCTTTCCCTTCCCCTCCCCTCAACACTGTGCTAGTCTGCTCATTTGTATATATTTATTTTGTTAATGAGATGTACATCCCCTTGATTCTATTTATTGCTATTGTTTTTGTCTGTCTCCCCCGATTAGACTGTAAGCTCATCAATGGGCAGGGATTGTCTCTATCTGTTGCCGATTTGTACATTCCCAGTGCTTAGTACAGTGCTCTGCACATACTAAGAGCTCAATAAATGCCATTGAATATTGAATGAATTATTAATGAACGGGCATGGACAAGGCGTATATCTACTGGAGTCCTGCCTAAGCATCTTGATAAGAATTCCAAAACCTAGCTTTAGCTTGTCAGAGTTGTTTGATTTCTTTATTGCAGCTCCTTTCAAAGTACTGATTTCAACTCCTGAATGACTAATAGGCTACCATTTGTAATAATCATTACAGATTTTCTGTGAATTTTATTGGTTCTCGATATATAATGAGGCATTTCTGGGCAGATGCTTGAGATCAATTCTCATTTTAGCCAAAGTGTGTGTTTCCTCAACAAAACTAAATTAGAAAAATGCATTTAGGCAAATAAAGGGACGTGGAATGCTGGGTCTATGATTTACAATTTATTATTCTGAGCATGGCAAGAAGAAGATTGGTAGGGAGTTGAAGCTGTGGAAAATGTCATGAGAGTTTAGTCATCAATTGAGCTGTATTCTGCTCTAATACAAACAAGTAGTGGCACAGATTTTATAAGAATTGATCACGTTCTCCTTGTAAATGATGTTAATTAAATGAGACTTGTGTGATGGAAAAGGAAAGATCATAAAGACAATTCACAGATGATAAACATTTATTCAAGATGGCCTATTCTTTTTGGAACAAAATAAATGGGTGAGTGAAATCATACCCATTTGGGTTTGGAGAACAGAGCCAATATAATACTTGGTTTTTTGCTATTGACAGCATCTTCAATTCACTCAATGAATCCTGGCCTCAGCCTCTTGGGGTTATAATTTGGTAAATCCTCGAGTGTAATAGATTCATTCCATTTCTACTTGTTTTGTGCTAAGATGTTAAGGGAACCTCTAATAATAATGATCATAATTAAGATATTTAGTAAGCTCTGTAAGCTAGGAGCTGGATAGATTCTGTCTTACCTACATTTTGCAGGGAAAGAAACTGAGGTCCAAAGATGTTAAGTGACTTGCCCAAGGTCACGCAACCAGCCAGTGGCAGAGCTGAGAGTCAGACCTCGGGTTTTCTGGCTCCCAAGCAAGGTCACATTACACTAGGGCTCTGATCAATTCCTCTGGCTATTTAGTAATAATAATAATAATGATGATGGTATTTGTTAAGCACTTAACTACGTTCCAGACACTGTACTAAGCACTGGGGTAGATACAAGCAGATCGGGTTGGGCACAGTCCCTGTCCCACTTGGGGCTCACAGTCTTGATCTCCATTTTACAGATGAGGGAATTGAGGGACCGAGAAGTGAAGTGACTTCCCCATTGTCATACAGCAGACAAGTGGTGGAGCAGGGATTAGAACCCATAACCTTCTGACTCCCAGGCCCATGGTCTATTCATTCAATAGTATTTATTGAGCGCTTACTATGTGCAGAGCACTGCACTAAGCGCTTGGGATGAACAAATCGGCAACAGATAGAGACAGTCCCTGCCGTTTGACGGGCTTACAGTAGCCACTACACCATGCTGCTTCTGCTCCTATCATTCCTGAGGGGAGACTATCATCACTGTGTTCCTCTGTCTGCTATCTCCCAAGTACACACCGCGTAAGGCTTTGCTTCACTGGATTTTTAAAGAGTTTTTTTTCTATCTTCTTTGCTTATAGTTCTCCCAACTAGAATTGACTTGCTATCTTGTTCATTCAATCATATTTATTGAGTTCTTACTGTGTGCAAAGCACTGTTTTAAGCACTTGCTACCATTCATTCTCCTGATATTCCCCATCTCAAAGCTGGTGGGTCATTCAGTTCTGACGGCTCCTTTCCCTTTGCTGTCAAACATAACCACATCTCTGCTAGCCAAAAAGACTATCTCCGAACCCCAGTCCAACTCCAGTTATTACTCCATTTGCCTGCCATTGTTCCTGTCCAAACTCCTTGAATGAGTTGCATATAACCGCTGCCTCTACTTCCTCTCCTCTAACTCCCTTTTTGATTGCTGTTTCCACCGCCTCCATTCCATTACAACCAGTTACCTCCTTGTCAAATCGAATGAACTCCACTCCTTGACATGTTCACTGCATTTGACGCTGAAGATCATTTTTGTGTAATGTTGGTATTTGTTGGTATTTGTTAAGTGCTTACTATGTGCAGAGCACTGTTCTAAGCGCTGGGGTAGACACAGGGGAATCAGGTTGTCCCACTTGGGGCTCACAGTCTTAATCCCCATTTTACAGATGAGGGAACTGAGGCACAGAGAAGTTAAGTGACTTGCCCACAGTCACACAGCTGACCAGTGGCAGAGCTGGGATTCAAACTCATGAGCCCTGACTCCAAAGCCCGTGCTCTTTCCACTGCGCCAGTATTTATTAAGTGCTTATTATGTGCCAGGCACTGCACCAAGCATTGGGGTTGGTTAATCAGGTGAGACACGGTCCGTGTCCTAAATGGAGCTCACAGTCGAAGTAGGAGGGAGAATAATAGGCACTCGGTAGATACCACTGATTGAATCAACATTTTACAGATGAGGGAAACAAGACACTTGTGAAGAGACTTGCCCAAGTGACTTGACAGCAGACAAGCGACAGAGCCAGGATTAGAACCCAGATTCTTCTGACTCCCAGCCCTGTTCTCTGTCAGCTAGGCCCAAGTGCTTCTCTACTGAGCACTATTTATTGAGCGCTTATTGTATTCAGAACACTGTTTTAAGCACTTTAAAGGGTACAGTACAAGAATTGGTAAGCACATTTCCTGACCACATCTTCCCTAACAAATTCTCTCCTCCAGCTAACCTCTGTTCACAGTTGACAGCATGACCAACCTGAAGCAAACAACCTTCGCATTATCGTCGACTAAGCCTTCTCTTTCAAAGCCCAAATTCAATCTTTTGCTAAATTCTGTCCATTTTTCCTCCGCAGCATTTCCTAGATTAGTCCCTTCCTCTCCAAATAAAAGGCTGCTAACCTGGCCTAGGCGCTTGTCATCTCCCAGCTCCTTCTCCCTGCTTCCAAGTCTCCCTTCTCTTCTCAGGCCCTTACTGTGCTCTGCTGTCAGAATCATTTTTCTAAAATGCCAGGAGAAGCAACATGGCCTAGTGGATAGAGCATGGGCCCGGGGGTCAGAAGGACCTGGGTTCTAATCCCAGCTCTACCACTTGTCTTCTGTGTGACCTTGGGTAAGTCACTTCACTTCTTTGTGCCTCAGTTACCTCATCTGTAAAATGGGGATTAAGACTGGAAGCCCCAAATAGGACATGGATTGTGTCCAACCTGATTAGTTTGTATCTATCCAGGTGCTTAAAACACTGCCTGCTACATAGTAAGCACTTAACTGATACCATTAAAAAAACCCTCCAAAAACTGCCATTCTACCCACATTTCCCTACTTCTCAGAAACCCCCAGGGGTTACCCATCAAGCGGAAACTTCTGACTTTTGACTCTAAGGCACTCTCCCAGCTCTCTCCCTACTAATTATCCACTTCCCCCATAACACTGCGGCTCACAAACTTCATTCCTCTGAAGCTAGCCAATTTATCATGTCTCATTCTGACTTCTCCCACCACCAAACTCATGCTTATACTCTTCCCCTTGCCTAGAACTCCCCCTCTCACATCCAGCAGACTGCAGTTCTCCCGATCATCAAATGCCTTTTGAAATAATATCTCCAGGAGGAGGCCGCCACAGATTTATTCCTAAACTCCCCACTTTATTTCCCCATCTGCTATTTCAGCACTTCAGCAACACTTAAGTACTCACAACCCTCTGAAATGCTAATGGAGTAATTGCATTTATTAAACAGTCACTGAATGCAGTGCATATTTCCTACCCATAAGGAGCTTACACTCTAAGGTTGAGACTGATATAAAAGTATTCACGAGCAGATTTATCAAATTAAATAACAGTGCAATTGAATAAACTAGAGCCGAGGATGAGTATCCATAATTTAGAACGCATATGATTGGGAAGCTGAGAATCAATCAGGGGAAGCATTTGAGAGGAGGTGGACTTTCAGGAGGGCTGTGAATATAGGGATATCTTCTGTGGTCTGTTGGATTTAGGAAAGGAGGGAGAAAGAGAGGGAGAGAGGAAGTTCTAAGATGAGGGAAGAGCGTGTGTGACGAGATAGAGGCAGAAGAGTCGAGAGTCGGTACAGATAAAAGGTCATGTTGGGGAGAACGAATAGAGAGGACTGGGGCAGAGCACTTCTGTATATATCACTATTCTATCATTTCCTATCCACCTTCATCACTTCATCTGCCTTGAATATTGCACCAGCCTCCTCGTCGACCTCCCTGCCTCAATCAATCGACCAATCTTATGTATTGCATGCTTACTAAGTGCAGAACACTGTACTAGTCACTTGGGAGAGAATGATATTCCCTGCCCTCAGGAGCTTACAGCCTAGAGGGGAAATATGACCGAGACAGGTGGCACCCAGTTATGAACCGAGGGCCTCTTGCTATGCAGTCCAATGTTCTCCTCTCCGGTCCATATTTCACCCTGCTGAGTAGGTTTTCTAAAAAAATGTTCAGTCCATATCTTCCTACTCTTCAAAAACCTCAAGTGGTTGCCCATCCACCTCCACATCCAACAGAAACTCCTTATCATTGGCTGTATGGCACTCAATCGACTGTCTCCCTCCTACCTTACCTCCCTGATCTCCCAGTTTCCCTTCCTAAAATCTCACCTCCTCCAAGAGGCCTTTCCTAATTAAACCCACTTTTCCCCCATCCACCCTTCCATCCGCATCAACTGTGCACTTGGCTGTGATACCCCAGCCCCCAAACACTTATGAACATATCCTTGTTCTGTGCATTTTCCCGCATCTGTAGTTATTTTAACGTCTACCTTGTCCTGTATACTGTAATCTCCCTGTGAACGGGGATCGTATATAATCGCTCTATTTTATTGTACTTTCCCAAGCACTTAGCACAGTGTTCTGCTCACAGTAAGCACTCAATAAATACCACTGATGGATTCATTGCAATGTATTTTAGTGTCAGTCTCTCCTGCCAGATTGCAAGCTGCTTGAGGGCAGGGATCATGTGTATTAATTCTTTTTCACTTTCACAAACACTTAATATTCTGATCTGCACAAAATAGACATTCAGTAAATATTATCAAATAATTGAGTGATGACTTTAATGATTAGCTGTTGGGTGTAGCAGTGAAAGAAAGCAATGAAAGTGAGGAAATGTTAGAAGCATTTGGATTTTAGTATGCTATGCAGCCTAGTCAGGGAGAAAAGACCTGAATTTTAGCATTGGATTTGGGAAAAATACAGGGAAAAAATGGGATAAAATCAGATTAAAAAAAGGAACTGAAAATGTCAGGCCAGGCAAAGCAGATAGGAAAAGCTGTTCAAAGGTAAATGATTTTATCCTAAGGATTATGTGCACTATAGAGCAGTATATACTATATGCATCAGGAGATAAAAGCCAGTGTAGATGAATAGGAAGTTAAAGAAGCAGGAAAGAGTAAGATTAAAGCACAGCAAAGATTAAACAACTCTTTCAGGATGAGAGAAGCAGGAAAAGGTTCAGGACAAAGACATGGAGCGGTTAAAAGGAAGGAAAAACAGAATGATTTCCAAGAACCAGAAATGTTGAATGACCATTTATCGTAATTGAAAAGAAAGTTAAAGCAGGTGAGGAGGAAGAGGCTTGATGTAAGGCAAGGGGACATACAAACCCCACAAGGAAAGAAGTTTGCCTCCTGAAGAAACATGGTTAGAAGAGCAGTGTGGTCTAGTGGATAGAGCATGAACTTGGGAGTCAGAGGACCTGGGTTCTAATCCCAGCTCCTCACATAATAATAATAATAGTGGTAATGGTAAGAGCTTACCATGTGCCAAGCACTGTTCTAAACACTGGGGGAGATGCAAGGTTATCAGGTAGTCCCACGTGGGGCTCGCAGTTTTAATTCCCCTTTTACAGATGAGGTAACTGTGGCAAGAGAAGTTTAGTGACTTGCCCAAAGTCACACATCTGACAAGTGGCAGACTGGAATTAGAACTCCCGATCTCTGACTCCCAAGCCCGTGCTTAGAGAAGCAGCGTGGCTCACTGGAAAGAGTACGGGCTTTGGAGTCAGAGGTCATGGGTTCAAACCCCGGCTCTGCCACTTGCCAGCTGTGTGACTTTGGGCAAGTCACTTAACTTCTCGGTGCCTCAGTTCCCTCATCTGTAAAATGGGGATTAAGACTGTGAGCCCCACGTGGGACAACCTGATTCCCCTGTGTCTACCCCAGTGCTTAGAACAGTGCTCGGCACATAGTAAGCGCTTAACAAACACCAACATTATTATTACTGCTTCTCCATGCCTGCTATGTGGTCCTGGGCAAATCACTTAACTTCTCTAGACCTCAGTTACCTTCTCTGTATAATGGGGATTCCATTTGTGTTCTCCCTCCGACTTAGATTGTGAGCCAGTGTGGGACAGGGACTTTATCTGACCTGACTATATTGTATCTTCCCCAGCCATTAGAACAGTGCTTGACATGTAGTAATCACTTAACGAATACTATAGCTATTATGGATGAGAGAACTACTTGAAATTTAATCAATCCCCATGTTTTCCACACAGAAAGGAGCAATTACATTTTTCTTTCTGCAAAAAAGGTCGGATTCAAGGAAGAGACACTGCTCTTGTGATAGAGAGTCAGGAAGTTTCAAAACTGGCCCTTTAGAACTAAAGAACAGACAAGATAGAGAAGCAGCATGATCTAGGGGAAAGAGCACGGGTCTGGGAGCCAGAGGACTTGGATCCTAATCTTGGCTCTGCCACATTCCTGCTGTGTGACCTTGGACAAGTCACTTAACCTCTGTGCCTCAGTTGTCTCTAAAAGTGGGCTTAAGACTGTGAGCCCCATGTGAGACATGGACTGGGTCCAACTTGACTAGCTGGTATCTACTCCAACACTTAGTAAAATGCCCGGAACATAGTAAGTGTTTAACAAATACCATCAAAACAAGCTGAAAAATGAAATAAATTTGTTTTCAGTCACAGGGCCATGTTTGTGGAGTCCAGCCAGTCTTCAGTTCTTTATTTGGGAAGCTGTACTGGTCAATGGTTGGCTCATAGTAAATAAATACCATGCTTATTATTATTCTGATCAGCTTATTTTTAAGATTATGCCATTAAGATGGAAAAGTTCATAAGCACATCAGCAAAATGAAGACTATAACCAAATCAACATGACTAGATTCCAAAGAGATGCAGGGAACCCAGACTGTTTTCTTTGGGAGAAAAGGAAATTAATGGGAGCTTAATTAAACTGTACATTATTCTGAAGGGAATTACAAGGGCAGATACCATGAGGATCTTTTTGTGAATCTGAAGTAGAAAAAGGCATCCCATGAACTTAATTAAAGCAGAAGATCTGGTCTCTAAAAGGGAAGCTAAAAGAACAGGTTGGCAGAGAGAATCAGTTTTCTGAGAAGGAAATTATAAAAGAAACAAGCAGGGCTAATCATGGTTAAAGTTCAACAGAGAAAGATAACGTGGGGTGTTCTGCTTAGAAAAGTGAATGCACCAGGTTACAGTTCTAGCCCCGGCCTTGCGTTCTAAAATAGTTGTAATTTAGTCCGACTTCCCCTTTGTAGGACCCAGTTCTCACATTTTCAGCTGATCCTCATTTTCTGCCCACGTCCCAAACTGTGTGCTATTTCACTCTTAATTTAGATCGTCTCTGAGTTTTTACCCAGTTTCCTATCTCCGCACATTTGGGTTTATATCAGTAATCCACTCTGGTCTAAGATTAGTTTATTCCCAATTAGCCCCAGGAGCTCTAAACTTGATTGTTATCTTGTGTGATCTCCAAATGGGTTTACGATGTCATATATTCACTTCGGAAGATGTCATTATGAGGGGCTTTCATGAGAGACAAGGTTTAGAGACAAGGTGTCACCATCGAGCAGGTGGAAAATGAGAAGACCTCATTACAAAGACGCTGCTGATGTCTTTCAGATTCGCTCTGTGTACTCCCAACATAAGAGTGATCATTTCCAGTCCGTTCAGTTCCAGATGCTCTTTCGGTTTCACGTCCCTTCCTTACCTGAGCGGGAAGTGTAGTAATAACCTTTCATGATGGAGTTCCCATAGTCTAAAGAGGATTTGGTTTGGGGAATCAATCAATCAATCGTATTTACTGACCACTTATTATATGCAGAGCACTGTACTGAGCATTTGGTAAAATAAAAGACACATTCCCTGCCCACAGTGAGCTTCCGGTCTAGAGGGGGAGACAGACATCAATAGAAATGAATAAATTGCGGATATGGACACAAGGGCTTTGGGGTTGCGTAGGAGGTGAATAGAGGGAGCAAGCCAGGGTGACGCAGAAGGGAGTGGGAGAAGAGGAAAGGAGGGCTTAGTCAGGGAAGGCTTCTTGGAGGAGGTGTCCCTCATTACAAAGACGCTGCTGATGTCTTTCAGATTCGCTCCGTGTACTCCCAACATAAGAGTGGTCATTTCCAGTCCGTTCAGTTCAAGATGCATTGTCCTTCAACAAGTGTTCCGGACATTTAATTCCCTCCTCAAACCCCCTTCCCCCGACCGCCCCCATCTCTTGACCCTAATGATCTGGCCGCTCAGAAGACAGGCAACAAATTCCACATCTCCTCCCCCTTCGCCCAATCGATCGGTCAATCAGCGGTATTTACCGAGCAGTTACTATGTGAAGAGCACTGTCCTAACACTCTGAGAGTACAGTACAACAGATGTTATAGACATGTATCCTACCCAAAATGAGATCCCAGTCTAGCAGGGGGAGACAGACATTGAAATCATTTATGGCTATGTGCATAAGTGCTGTGGGGCTGAGGGTGGGGTGAATAACAAGTGCTTAAGGTTCTAATCTTGGCTCTGCCATTCGTCTGCTGTGTCACCTTGGGTAAGTCACTTCACTTCTCTGTGCCTCAGTTAGTTCATCTGTAAAATGGGGATTAAGACTGTGAGCCCCACGTGGGACAACCGTAAGCTTGTCCCGGGGGCTTAGTCGGCCTTTGTTTCCTGCCACTGTCTCATCATTCCTCTCTGTCACCCAAAGGCAAGCTTGCAGGCTTCGGATGATGACCCAAGGAACTGGTTTTCCACAAGCAACCTGCAGAAAACATATTTGCAATCATGGAAGGGAATCGAGTGAAGTGACAGCCGCATATCATGTCCGGGGGCTATGAACGGGGTGGTGGGAAGGTCTGACTTGTCTTATGCTGTCGAGTCATCTTCGACCCATAGCGTCTCCATTGACTCATCTCTCCCAGAACGTCCCACCTCCGTCTGCCATCGTACTGATAGTGAATCCATAAAGTTCTCTTGGTAAAAATATGGAAGTAGTTTACCAGTGCCTCCTTCCGCACAGTAAACTCAACTCTCTCCCGTGCCGTTGCTGCTCCGAAACAGGAGAGTTTCGACTTGTAGCTAGGGATGGAATGGGTAGGCCTCTGCTTGACTCTCCCTCCCTTAGCTGAGCCTGGTTGAGTACTGGAAACTCTCTAGGTGCCATCCTGAGCAGGGAAGGGCTGACCGGTCTAATCTAAATGCAGAGTTGAGTTCTAAAAATGGCCTTTTTAATTATTATTATAATTATTTACTATCATTAACGGTTACAATAACAACAACACCAATAAAGATAATAATGATAGTATATGCTACGAAGTAGAGTAGATAAAAGATGAACAGGTTGGGCTTGCTGTGGGCAGGTAATGTGTCTACCAACTCTGTTATACTGTACTCTCCCGAGCGCTTAGCACAGTGCTTTGCACACATTAAATTAATATGATTGCTTGATTGATTTATTGACACAGTCCCTGTCTTACTTGGGGCTCACAGTATAGATTGAAGGAAGAACACATTTTGAATCCCCGATTTACAGATAAAGAAACTAAGGCATAGAGAACTTTAGTAACCTGCCCAAGGTCCCTTAGCAGATAAGTGGCAGAGTAATAATTAGAACCCACAGCCCTTCTGACTCCCAGGCCCGTGCTCTCTACGCTAGGCCCCGCTGCTTGTCACCCATCCATCCATTCTTTTGTGCAGTCCTGTTGTAGACCCTACTTACGTCTAAACGATTAAGCTGGAAGTTGCTCTAGAGCACTGAAAGTGCTTCAAGAATCATCATAAGGGCCTCCATCCAACTCTGCGTCTGTCTGAACCGAAACGGTGAGGAAGGGAGGGAACCCAAATCCGTGACTTAATTCAAGAGATTGAAATTTCATGAAGCGGTGGAAACTTTCACTGAAAATTACCTTTTTTCATGGCATTTGTTAAGCGCTTACTGTGCGTCTAACACTGTTCTGGCACTGGGGTAAAATTTCACGAAGCGATGGAAACTTTCTCTCAAAATTATCTTTTTTTTACATGGTATTTGTTAAGTGCTTACTGTGAGCACTGGGGTAGATACCACTGGGATAGATAGTTACAAATCAATCAGGCCCGGCACGGTCCCTGACCCACCTGGATCTCACAGTCTATGTGGAGGGAGAAAAGGCACTGAATCCCTATTTTGCAGTTGAGGAAACCGAAGCACAAAGAGGTTAAGTGACTTGCCCAAGGTCACACATCAGGCAAATGGCGGAGCTGGGATTAGAATCGAGGTCCTCTGGTTTCAGGTCTTTGCTTTACCCACTAGGCAACACTGCTTTCCAATAAATTCTTTTGGAAGAATTTAATTGTTTTCTTTCTCTAAAGTGTTTGGGGAGGAGGGGAGACCATTTATCATATCTGTTTAGTGCTTACTGTGTGCCAAACACTGTACTGAGCATTAAGAAAAAGGATGGTATAGTAGAAAGAGCCCAGGACTGGGAATCAGAAGGTCATGGGTTCTAATCCCGGGCTACGCCAATTGTCTGCTGTGTGACATTGGACATATCACTTGACTTTTTTGTGCCTCAGTTTCCTCATCTGTAAAATGGGGATTAAGAGTGTGAGCCCCATGTGGGACAGGAACTGTGTCTAACCTGATTAACTTGTAATAATAATGTTGGTATTTGTTAAGCGCTTACTATGTGCCGAGCACTGTTCTAAGTGCTGGGGTAGACATAGGGGAATCAGGTTGTCCCACGTGGGGCTCACAGTCTTAATCCCCATTTTACAGATGAGGGAACGGAGGCACAGAGAAGTGAAGTGACTTGCCCACAGTCACACAGCCGACAAGTGGCAGAGCTGGGATTCGAACTCATGAGCCCTGACTCCAAAGCCCATGCTCTTTCCACTGAGCCACTCTGCTTCTCCTTGTATCTTGTAACTTGTATCTACCTCAGGGTTTAGAACAGTGCTAGGCACATAGTAAATGCTTAACAAATACCATCATTGCTTATCATTGTTGGGGTAAAAATAATAATGATGTTATTTGTTAAGAACTTACTATATGCCAAGCACTGTTCTAAATGCTGGGAAAGATACAAGGTTATCAGGTTGCCCCACATGGGGCTCACAGCTTTAATCCCCATTTTACAGCTGAGGCACAGAGAAGTCAAGTGACTTGCCCAAAGTCACATAGCTGACAAGTGGCGGAGCCGGAATTTGAACCCACAACTTCTGACTCCCACGCCCTTGCTCTTTCCACTAAGCCATGTAATCAGGTTGGACCCAGAACGTACCCCACAGTCTTAATCCTCATTTTACAGATGAGGTAACTGAGGCACAGGGAGGTTAAATGATTTGCCCAAGGTCACCCAGTAGACAAGTGGACGAGTCGGGATTAGAACCCAGGACCTACTGATTCCCAGGTCCTACTCTATCCAGTAGGCTGTGCTGCTTCTCAGCCTTCAGTGTTGTACTGAAGCAATAATGAGATTATAATGCGGGAAAAGCAGAACAATGGAAAACAGAGTGCGGCAGTGTTAGAGCAAGATTAGATTTGTCAAAGATGAATATCTGTCACCAGTGAATAGGCCTTCTTTCACTCGCCTAGTGTTAATGGGTGTGGGTCTTTCAAGACATGTCAGAAACCAAATGATAAAACCGAAAGAAATAGATTTTATCTTTGGATCCCTCATTTAATAAAATCGCACATTACCAGGCAGATCTCTACTGAATGCATATTTTAAAAGGGTCAAAAGAGAAAATCATTCCACTGAAAAAAAAAATGTTATTTAGTTCTTTGTTATTTGCCTGTGGGCCTGTCTGTTTCAAGGGATCTTTGAGGATTTTCTGGTTTTTCCGGGGTTTAGGGTGGTGGGCTAGTTTATTTTCAATTTCCCACCCTTTTAACCTAGTTCTGTTCCACTGGGGCATCAGGCAACTCGGACCCAGAAGCCCTGAGAACTGATGGTCGGACCCTCCACGGAGGAGATCGGAGAGGAGGGTGGTGATCCCAGATTTCCTCAATTAAACCAGGCATTTGAAGCATAAGGCCAAATTTTCAAAATCTGCAATGCAGAGCTAGAAGCACAATCACCTTACTTCACCAAGAGGAAATGATAAACAAACTTACAACTTACATCTGTTTCCTAAGGGGAATTTTGCATGATGGTCAGTGACCCCAAACAACTGAGGTTTCCATTCTCTTCTAATTTCTATTTCTAATGGAATAATAGAATAGACTAATCAGTTCAGACGCAGCATGGCCTAGAGGATAGAGCGTGGACGTGGGAGTAGGAGGGTCATGGACTCTGATCCCGGCTCCACCACTTGTCTGCTGTGTGACCTTAGGCAAGTCACTTCACTTCTCTGGGCCTGTTACCTCATCTCTAAAATGGGGATTGAGACTGTGAGCCTCATGTGGAAAGGGACTGTGTCCAAATAGGTTTGTTTGTATCTACCCTAGTGCTTAGTACAGTACCTGGCAAGTAAGCGCTTAACAAATACCACAATTATTACTATTATTATGATTATTTCTAATAGAAACTTAGGTTTCTATTTTATTGTTTTTGCTGTCCGGTCCAAAGGGACCCTCCCCGCCCCGACAAAATCACTTTGGAGACACTGAGAGGGTGTGGGTGGTAGTTTCCAGAGGGTTGTGTCAACTAAGACCTAATTAATAATAATAATAATTGCGGTATTTGTTAAGCACTTACTATGTGCCAGGAACTGTACTAAGCACTGGGGTGGATACAAGCAAATCGGATTGGACGCAGTCCCTGTCCCGCTTGGGGCTCATACTCTTAATCCCCATTTTACAAATGAGGGAACTGAGGCCCAGAGAAGCGAAGTGACTTGTCCAAAGTCACGAGGCAGACAAGTGGCAGAGCCCGGATTAGGAACCGTGACCTTCTGACTCCCAGGTCAGTGCTGCATCCGCTCTGCCAAATGCCATTCAGGGAAGACAACATGATGTAGGTCAAGAGTCTCATCCTGGAACAAGGACCATCTTGTGTTTCCTCGACCCTACCCATCCCCTAATTCCTTCTGGGAATTTTGAACTCAGCATCTTAACCCTGCCTACTTGCTCTCTCCCCATCAGCTGGCCCCTTTCTGCCCCTCCCAGCCCCCCCAAGTGAAAATTGTGTGCAAGAATTAGACGTGCAAAGTCCCGGGCACATCTGCACTGGTCACTCAAATAACTCTGATTCTTAATGTTTTAACTTTAAATACGTGAACATCATCGACCATAGTATTGATTGTGTTTCTCGTGTGTGAAGTACTGCATTCACTGCTTGGGAGTGTACAGTAGAGCTAATAAACATGATCTCTGCCTTCAAGGAACTTGCAGCCTAATGTGGGAGACAGAAAATAAAATAAATTGTTGTAAATAGATGTATAGAAGTGCAAAAAAGAGGAGGGTGTGAGTACCTACAAGCGTTAGACGACGCAGAGGTGCCAAAGTGGCATTTGGGAGGTGGGGGGGGACAAATAGGGTGTGGAGGTGAGAGATTAATCATGGTAAACCTCTTAGAGGAGATGTGATTCCAATATGTAAAGAGGTGCAAACTACATATAAACAGGGTCGACTAATTAACCAATCTGGACCTTTATGCTCAGTTCATAACTCAGGCTACAAAATGTTGCCGAGTAAAATGTGTCTGCACGGCACGGGGCAGCTATTGTGGTTTTGGAATTCAAAGAGCACCTCTCCTAGACCAGTATCAGGACTAAGATAAATCCAAGAGACAAAAAGTCCCCTCCGAACCTTGCGAGGCCAAGGCATCCCGAGGACTGGTCCTCTCCTAGCCTGGGTGAATTGGCTTCAGATTGAGGCCTGTCGTTGCAGAGAGCAAGGAAGAGGGAATCAGGGTAGTTGATGTCGGCAGTGGGGCTGTTAATGGTGAAACTTACCCATGAGGGGCCAGACCCATCCTTCAGCATTTAAAGGTGTTTCCCTTCCTGCTCTCAGTGGCCATTGTTCGAGGTGGCCATTGGACTGTTGCCTGGAAAACCTACTAGGGAAACTTCTGTGTCCATCCTCTTACATTCATTCATTTATTCATTCATTCAGTCATATTTACTGAGCGCTTATTGTGTGCAGAGCACTGTACTAAGTGCTTGGGAAGTACAATTTGGCAACAAATTGAGGCAATCCTTGCCCATAACGGGCTCACAGTCTAGAAGGGGGGTGACAGACATCTAAACAAGTAAACAGGCATCGGTAGCATCATTATAAATAAATAGAATTATAGATACATGCACATCATTAATAAAAGTAAATAGATTTATAAATATGTACATATTTACCCAAGTGTTGTGGGGCAGGGGTTGGGGGTAGAGCAAAGAGAGAAGGATGGGGCAATGGGGAGGGAAAGGGGAGCATAGGAAAATGGGGGTTTCGTTTGGGAAGGCCTCCTGGAGGGGGTGAGCTTTCAGTAGCTTCCCCTTTGAAGGGGGGAAGTGTGCTAGTTGGGCGGATGTGGGGAGGGAGGGCATTCCAGGCCAGAGGTAGGACATGGGCCAGGGGTCGACGGCGGGACAGACAAGAACGAGGCCCAGTGAGGAAGTTAGCGACGTCAGAGAAGAGGACTGCGCGGGCTGGGCTGGAGAAGGAGAGAAGGGAGGTGAGATAGGAGGGGGCAAGGGGATGGAGAGCTCTGAAGCCAAGAGTGAGGAGTTTTTGCTTGATACGGAGGTTGATAGGCAACCCCTGGAGATTTTTGAGGAGGGGCGTGACGTGCCCAGAACGTTTCTGTAGAAAGATAATCTGAGCCGCAGAATAAAGTGTGGGGAGAGACAGGAGGTTGGGAGATCAGAAAGGATGCTGATGCAGTAATCCAGTCGGTAAGCGATGAATGATTGTACTAAAGTGGTAACGTGGTAATCTCATCACTAAATTGTTAGCTCCCCACCATGAAAGAATGATCATTGTGGGCAGCCAGTTAATCGTATTTATTGAGTGCTTACTGTGTGCAGAGCACTGAACTAAGTGCTTGGAAGAGTACAGTATAACAATATAGCGGACGCATTCCCTGCCTAAAAGAAACTTAAAGTCTAGAGGGATCGTGTCTAGCAACGTTGTTGTATTGTGTTCTCCCGAGTCCTTAATACGGAGAAGCAAAGAGGCTTCTAGTGGATAGAGCAACGGCCTGGGAGTCAAAAGGACCTGGTTTCTAATCCTGCCTCCGCCACCTGTATGTTGTGTGACCTTGGGAGAGTCACTTAACTGCTCTGTGCCTCAGTTTCTTCATCTGTTAATGGAGATTAAGAGTGTGAGCTCCATTTGGGACAGGGATGGTGTCAAACTTGATTAACTCGAGTCTCCCCCAGTGCTGGATCTTATTGTTTGTAGTCTCAACTTTTCATCTGACCTAGAGTATGGCAAGGTCGTCTGGAGAAAGTTGGGAGCTTTAGGCTCAAGGCTGCTTAACCTGGAGTGCTCCGTGTTTCAGGAATATTCATCACTGTTGCTATGGACTTACTGTATTTTGCTGTTGAAAATTTCCAATTATTGGACTTTACCACTTTACTAATTTGGGTAGTATTTTCCTTCTCATATATTTTTCTTCCCCTTTTCTGAGATTATCAGGGTTCAAATCTGTGTTTTTTCCCTGCATTTACTACCGTTGTTTTCCCGTTGCAAGTACTTAGTAAGAGTTTGTAATGTTGTGATGAGTGTTGAAGTTCATTACAATAGTAGATCCAGGTTCAATAGGTAATTCTGGTTTTTGTTTTTGTTAAGTACTTACTGTTCTAATCAGTGGGGTAGATATAAGATAATCAGGACCCACCTGGGGCTCATAGTCTTAATCCCTATTGTATAGATGAGGCAACTGAGGCAGAGAGAAGTAAAGTGACTTGCCTAAGGTCACACAGCAGACAGGTGGCAGAGCTGGGATTAGAACCCACACCCCGGGACTTTCAGGGTAGTGCTCTTTCCACTAGGCCACACTGCTTCGATTGGGCAATACTAAAGGCTCTGGATATTTGTCTTATCTGAATCTGTAGGCCATATTATCTCCACATTTTGTCAGTCATCCAGAAGAAGAATAATGGTATTTGTTATGCATTTATTGGGCACCTAGTATTTGGGTAGATACAAGATAATCAGGTCAGACACAGTCCCTGTCCCACGTGGGACTCACAGACGGAGAGTAAGCAGGTACTGAATCCCCCTTTTACAGATGAGGCTACTGTCGCACCGAGAAATTAAGTGATTTTCTCAAGGTCACACAGCCAGCAAATGGCACAGCCAGGATTAAAACTCATATTCTCTGACCCCCAGGCCCGTGTTCTTTCCACTAGGCCAACCTGCTTCTCTTGCTTTATTTAGTCTTCTTAATTCAGGGTTCTAATTCTTAGTGAATTGTTACATAATGAATTGCCCACGTGGGCAGATTTCCATTTCAATAGCCTGGTCCGTGTTGGTGATAGAATTCTTCAGTTATTTGGTTGGTTTCCCGGTCCAGGTTAGTGCTCCCCCTTGTTTAAGTCAGGATCATAGTTCAAGTGTGGAAGATGCCAAGCAGTTCTGAATATGTGGAAATATATATATAGGAAAACAAAGAAGCAGCGCATGCTGGGAGTCAGAAGGACCTGGGTTCTAACCCCAGCTCTGACACTTGTTTGCTGTGTGACTTGGGGCAAGCCACTTAACTTCTCTGTGCCTCACTTACCTCATCTGTAGAATAGGGATTAAGACTGTGAGGCCCATGTGGGTCAGGGACTGATCCCATCCCAATTTGCTTGTATACCTTCCTGCATTTAGTACAGTGTCTGGTACATTGTAAATGCTTAGCAAATACCATTATTATTATTATTATCATTATTAATATTTCAAGGGGGTACAGCTTGTTTGCCCTTTGAGTGGTGTGAGTGACTCGCCCCAGCAGTCTGCAGTTCTGGAATTTAATATAATGAATGTTGGTATCGGCTCCCGCTGTCTCTTGGCCTGAGAATTGCTTGGGCTCCGTGGGCTCGAATAGAAGTTCTAGGGAAAGCGTTGGACTGAAGTGCCCCAGTGTGGTATTCCGAAGGATGATTGCTGATCTGTGAGCCGGCTTTGAGCCAGAGATTCTAAAGAGGTGACGCTCCAGGAGACTGAAGAAAGACTTTATTTTATGTGAGTCAAAAATAGACCTGAGGATTTTGCTTCTCTTCCTAAGTTTTCAATAAAAGATAACATTTTTCAGATGTTTTAAATAAACAGCCACTCTTTCTCTCCACCACCATGCCCCCGTCCCTGCCCCTTCCTTTGATTTGCAGCCCTGAAAATTCCATTTAGGTCACCAGAGAATTGGAATCACACAGGAAATCACAAAGGGGCTGGAACTACCTCCCCTTTTCTATCCCTACCACTCTCCCCACCTTTCAAAGTCTTAATAAAATGACACCTCCTCCAAGAAGCCTTCCCCAACTAAGCCCTCATATACCCCGCTCCCTTCTGGGTTACCCTTGCACTTGGATTTTTTCCCATTATTCGCCCCACCCTCAGCCCCACAAGCATTTATGTACGTATCCATGCTATATTTATTTATATTAATGTTTCTCTGCCCATCTAGACTACAAGGTTTATGTGGGTAGGGAACATGTCTACCAACTATGTTACTCTGTAGTCTCCCGAGCACTTAATTTGGTTCTCTGCACACACAAAGTGCTCAATAAATACCACTGATCAATTAATTGGTAGTGAGAAACTGGAACTAACACCAACAGTCATCGGGTGTCAGAACAATTATGAATAGGTAGAAAAGCTGATGGGAAGCAGTGTGGCCTAGTTGAAACGACATGGGTCTGGGAGTCAGAGAGGCTTGAGTTCTAAATCCCAGCTCCACCACTTGTCTGCTTTGTGACCTTAGGCAAGTCACTTAACTTCTCTGTGCCTCAGTGACCTCATCTGTAAAATGGAGATTAAGACTGTGAGCCCCATGTGCTCAGAGAAGCAGTGTGGCGTAGTAGATAGGGCACGGGCTTGGGAGTCAGAAGGTTATGGGTTCTAATCCCGGTTCTGCCACTTGTCTGCTGTGTGACCCTCACTTCACTTCTCCGTGTCTCCGTTTCCTCATTTTTAAAATGGGGATTGAGACTGTGAGCCCCACGTGGGACAGGAACTGTGTCCAACCCGATTTGCTTGTATCCACCCCGGCGCTTAGTACAGTGCCTGGCACACAATAATTGCTTAACAAATACCAGAATTATTATTATTATTGTTATTATGTGGCACATGGACTAAGTCCAACCTGATTACCTTGGGTCTATCCCAGTCCTTAGAACAGTGCCTGGCACATAGTAAGCACTTATCAAATACCTTTTTTAAAAAAATACCTGGTTAATTACAAATCACAGGAGCGAAGAAGAAAAATGAAGGAAGAATTTATGGATGAAAGACAGGAACAGCTATAATTACTTCAACCAGTAGAACATCACTCTAGTACTTCCAAGACTTAGTTTGGAGCTGTTGACCAAATACAATGACAAAGTATCCCAAAGTTAAAGAGCTCTTAAGTGATGGGTATTATAATGGGCTATAATAATAAACAGGTTTAACCTCAATGCACTTCCTCGACATAACAACAAATGAGTCAGTGGGGTGAATGTGTTTTAGAATGCAGAAGATGACAGAAACAAAAAAATGAGTAAGTCAATAAACAGCTTGGAGACTCAGCCAATACCCAACAAATTAATTGAGGCCCTGATAATTAGTCCCCTCCCACCAAATGCCTTCGGCAAAGCAAGGGTGGCTACATGAATGCAAATACCGATTGCTTCTTTGAATATCAGAACGTAGTAATAATAGTATGTATTGAACAGTTACGGTATGCAGAGCGCTGTATTCATTGTTAGAAACTATTATTAATTATATAGCTATAATGGTATTTGTAAAGTGCTTACTCTGTGTCAAATACTGTACTGAGTGCTGAAGATACAGTATAATCAGGCCGGACACAATCCCTGTCCCACATGAGGATCACAGTCCAAGGGGGGAAGGCGACCAGGTATTTAATACTCACTCTACGATAAGGCACAGAAAAGTTAAGTCACTTCCCCAAGGTCACATAGCAAGTAAGCGGCAGAGCCAGGATTAGAATCCACATCTTCTGACTCCTTAAGGCCCGTGACCTTTCCACTAGACCGTGCTGCTTCTTTAGATATGGTCCTTGGCCCTCAGGGGGCTTACAGTCTTAAGAAGAAAGTCAAGAGAGAGAAAAATCAAAACCAAAGTTTCCAGGATAAACAAAATAATGGTTTACCGTGCTGGGAAATGAGATGCTTGCTGATTGGAGGTCTTGGGGGATTCTGGATAAGAATTTAGGAAGCCCTGAGCAGCTGAAGCACTAGAGCAAGGAGTAGGGGATGAGAAGACTCAGGCAAAAAATCGTTGAAATGTCCCCTCGTGGACCCGTTAAACGGGGTGGTTCCTGCAGCCATCAGCACGGCTGAGAATTGGAAAGCACCAGGTCTTGACACCTGGCTCAAGAAGTCCACAGTGCTCTTGGAACTTTTGCAAGACATTTCATGGAAAGAGGATGCACGCCAAGAAGAAATACTTGGTTTTATGGCCTCTGGAAACAACTTTCTTTTGCCAAAAGATGGCCACACTTCAAATGCAGTGCAGCATAGACCGATATAGCTGAGTGCCTCTAGTCTGATGACATCCATTTGGCTTAAAAAAAAAACCCCACTTTGTGAGATGGGAGATTTTTACTGCAGAACTGATGGGGAGGGTCCCAAGTGGCCATGCAGTTGAGATGAAGAGTCCAGTGACAGACTCTGTGATGATTAATCTAGCTGTCAAAGAACTAGCAGAATCCAATCAAATTACCAAAATTTCTCTCAGTTCTCTGAAGCTAGTGAATTTGTTCAGGAGCTAAGGAGCAGGTTTGGGTTGAAACAAATGAGATCAAAGTTTCGAGAGGAGAAAAAGAACTTGCTTATTTATCCCCGCTCCCATCCCAGTAGCTTTTCCTTCTATGTGGGCTGGGAATGTATCTCTCCCAAGCACCCAGTACAGTGATTTGCCCACACAGTAAGTGCTCGATACGATACGATTGACCCTATTTGGGCACAGGTGCAAAAACTTACCCTCTAAACCCCAATTTAAATCTAGCCCTTCTTTCTGCCTCCTGCTTGATTATCATAGAGAGGAGCTTCTCCACTCCTTTGACTTGTTAACTTTTATTTTTAATTGCCCCACAGCACTTACCTATGAATCTATAATTTATGCTAGTAACCGTCTCCCCCTCTAGACTGCAAGCTCCTTGTGGGCAGGGACTTCTATAGTATTGTACTCTCCCAAGTGCTTACTACAGGGCTGTGCACAAAGTGCTTAAATCATTGACTGATCGACTGTTTTCCAATAAGGGAGGTTTGATGGCTGTCAGCGCAAATCCCACCCCAGGATCACCCATGAATGACCCTTCCCTCAAGGTAGGAATAAGTGAGTGAGACGGAGACCCAGGTAAAGGAGTGGCTTCTCATGGGCTTCTTTCACGAGGGGTTGGAAGGCGTGGACTGGAGGAGGGAAGAGAGAAAAATCTAAGGAAGGCCCACCTCCCTGCCCCGGGACTAGGTCAAGATCCAGGTTTCCAGTCTCAGTGGCGGTGGGAGCGGGGGGACCCTGGAAGCACTATCGTGTGGATTTTCTGAAGGTTTGTAATAATAATAACAATAATTGTGGTATTTAAGTGCCAGGCAAAATAAGAGAGCAAACAGGTATTGAATCCCCATTTTGCAGATGAGACAACTAAGGCTCAGAGAAGGGACTTGCCCAAGGTCACAAAGCAGGTAAGTTTCATGGCCGGGGTTAGAGCCCAGGTCCTCTGACTCCTGTGCTCTTTCTCCTTGGCCATCCTGCTTCCCCCGCCCCCCCGGATTGCTAGCGTTTTCCAGCGTGAAATAAACCGATCAAATACATCACTCTCTCTTCTAAATGGGAATCACACTACCTGAGGTCCATGTTTATAGAAGTGGGGAACATTTTGAGTGGTATTCCCAGACAATTCTGAAACGCATCTTCAAAATCTGCTAAAAAATGCAAAGAGCATGAGTGAAGGCGCGGAGCTGAAATTTACTTAATAAATTGAAGTCCACAGAAATGGGGTTGGATGCTTTTTGGGATGGACAGGTTGGCAACTAAGAAGATCATGTTAAGTACACACAGCACGGTGTAGTGGCTACATCCTGGGCCTGGGAGTCAGCAGGTCATGGGTTCTACTTATCCCAGCTCTGCCAGGTTTCTGCTGTGTGACCTGGGGCAAGTCACTTCACTCCTCGGGGCCTCAGTTTCCTCATCTGGAAAATGAGGATTGAGTATGTGAGTCCCATGTGGGGCAGAGACTGTGTCTAACTTGATCTGCTTGTATTCCCCTCAGTGCTTAGTACAGTCCCTGGCACATAATAAATGCTTAACAAATACCATCGTTAGGAAGCAGCATCGATGGCCTAGTGGCAAGAGCATGGGCTTGGGAGTCAGGGGATGTGGGTTCTAATCCTGGCCCCGCCACTTGTCTGCTGGGGGAGTTTGGGCAAGTCACTTCACTTCTCTGGGCCTCAGTTACCTCATCTGTAAAATGGGGATTAAGACTGTGAGCCCCATGTGGGATAGGGATTGTGTCCAACCTCGTTGACTTGCATCTACCCCAGCACTCAGAACGGTGCTTGGCACATAGTCGGCACTTAACAGCTACCACAATTATTATTACCTGGCGAAATGGA
Source organism: Ornithorhynchus anatinus (assembly GCF_004115215.2). NCBI lineage: Eukaryota > Metazoa > Chordata > Mammalia > Monotremata > Ornithorhynchidae > Ornithorhynchus > Ornithorhynchus anatinus. Next base: position 66,682,133 of record NC_041728.1, read on the forward strand.
GACCGAGCAAGGGAGTTAACGACTGCAGTGAGAGAGCAGTGCAGCTGAAAATGGTTAGCTGACACTTGGAGAAAAACTGCCGTGTATTAGCAACTCCAACTCTAACAGATTTACTTGGTTTGGCAAAATGATTGGTTAAGGACCTCCAGGGCTCACACCTAAAATCCCAGCACTGCATGCATTACGTGGAACCAATCTCCAAGAGAACACAGCTCTGCCGACTGGAAAAGGGGTAGTTAGCAACCCTTTCAACCTGGGCTCCCAGAGGGTGAAAGGCAGGTTTGGTTTTACCTATATCTGATTGAACTTGCTACATCCTGACCCTTTAAACTGATCACAGCCTCCTGCCAGTCAAACCTGTGAACGCCATTAAATTTGTCAGCAGATCCACCTCTGCATCAAACAGAAACTCCTTACCATCGACTTTGAAGCACTCAATCTCCTACCTCACCTCCCTACTCTCCTACTACCAATCGACCCACACAGTCTGCTCCTCGAACGCTAACCCACTGTACCTCGATCTCATCTACCTCGCTGCCGACTTCTCCCCCATGTCCTGCCTCTAGTCTGGAATGCCCTCCCTCCTCATATTGTACAGATAATTACTCTCGCCCCCTTCAAAGCTCTGAGGGCACATCTCCTCCAAGAGCCCTTCCCTGACCAAGGCCTCTTTTCCTTTTCTTCAACTCCCTTCTGCCTTTTCCTGACTTGCTCCCTTTATTCATCCCCACTCCCTCCACCCCCTGAGCACTAATGTCCATATCTGTAATTTATTTGTACTAATATCTGCCTCCCCTCTGACAAGCTCAATGTGGGCAGGGAATGTGACTGTTATATTGTTATACTGTGCTCTCCCACACACTTAGCACAGTGCTCTGCACATAGTAAGCCCTCAATAAATGCACTTGGCTGACAAATCGACAAAACTCGCACAGCAAACAAGAAATGATGGAGATGAAAACCATGTCTGACACGCTTGAAGCGGGAGTTTTGTCGGCTGTGTTGGACGGGTCTGATAGAGACTGAATTTGGATAGAGGGATATAGCATTGATCATGGCTCAGTGGAAAGAGCCCGGGCTTGCGTGTCAGAGGTCACGAGTTCTAATCCCAGCTCTGCCGCTTGCCAGCTGTGTGGCTTTGGGCAAGTCACTCAACTTCTCTGTGCCTCAGTTACCTCATCTGAAAAACGGGGATTAAAAACTGCAAGCCCCACGTGGGACAACCTGATCACCTTGAATCAGCCCCCCCAGCGCTTAGAACAGTGCTCTGCACACAGTAGGCGCTTAACAAATACCACCATTATTATTATCCCAAGCGAATTGAAAAGGAAAACGTTTCACACGGGGACCCGTGGGTAATCGGAATGCCCATGTGTAATCGAAGGCTGCTTCTCAGCTGCTGAGAATTATAGTACCAGGCCTGATCCCGTCGTTAAAGCAGCCGTAGGTTGGTGTGAGTCGCAAAGTAGATGACCACCTACCGCAGGTGAAAAACCCGAGACTGCGTGGAAAAGTCATTATCAAGTATCCCGAGGCAGAAGAGGAGATAACCAATCCACAGATTCTGAGGCGAATTGCTCGAGACCCCTTACAACGGTGGAGATTATTGGGGTGTGATATTCCCCAAACGTCCATGTCCGTATCCGTAATTTATTTCTATTAATGTCTGTCTCCCTGTAAACGCGAGGTGGACAGGGAGTGATTCTACCGGCTCTGTTATATCGGACTGTCCCACGTGCTTAGCACAGCGTTCGGCACTCTGAGCACGACTAAGTTTCCAAACGGAGCTCACAGTTCGCCCAAGAGCCGAGGAGGCGAAACCTCGGGGAGGAAGAGAAGGTGGAAACCGAAGTGAGTACACCACCATAAAGCCAATCACGGTCCTGCCCAGTGGATACTTCTGCATCTAGTGAACGTTTTAAGCCTCTGGGGAATCGTCCCCTTCAGAAGGTACTATTTCTGCCTACTTATTTGTGCGTATCATTATTATTATTAGTGGTACTTAAAGTGAGAGGCCCAGGAGCACGACTCTGTAAGCCCGTCAGAGGGCAGGGACTGTCTCTGTTGCCGATCTGTCCATTCCAAGCGCTTAGTACAGTGCTCTGCACATAGTAAGCGCTCAATAATACTATTGAATGAATGAATGACTCCGCTCTACCTGTGCATCGTCCCCTCCGGGGTTCGCGTCGGGGCATTTTTGGAAAACTAGCCCACTCCCATCACCAGCCTCTTTCTTGGTGTTTTCCACTAACGGCTGCTGGTGCGAGAGGGAGTCCCGGCCCGGCTTCCCTGGAAAAGGGAGTCCCGGCCCAGCTTCCCGCTCGGATTTCCATCCCGTCTGGACGTCCTGCTCCTCCCGTCCTCGTCTGTTCCCGGGTCTTCGGGTCTTCCCGGCTTTGGAAAGACGGGACGGGCTTGGAGGGAGGCCATCCCCCGGCGGGTGCCGGGGGGTGGGGTGGGGGGATTTCCACGCGGGACCGCAGGATTCCCACCCGCGCCCGGAAGGCGACTCCGGGAGGCTCGGGGCGGAGGAAGGAGAGGCGGCAGGCATGTGGAGGCGGCGGCGGGGTCTGGGAGGTTGATAAGAGGGCTGGCCTGCAGCCATGATGCACTGCAAGAGCCGACCGGCTCCCAGCGCCGAGGAAATCGGAAAATATTAGCGGCGGCCGGGGGAGAGTCCGCTCCATCCCTCCTCTCCTCCCCTCTCCGGGGGGGCTTCGTGCCCCTCCCCAGAGGGGAGCCGCGCCCCTCTTGCTTGGGGGCCGCCGGTCCCTCCGTGGAGGGGGGGGTTCTGCTCCCACCCTGTCTCTGGAGGGGAAGGGGTCTGCTCCCACCCTGTCTTTCTAGGGGGGGAGGGACTTGCTCCCACCCTGTCTCTCTGGAGGAGGGGGGGGTCTGCTTCCACCCTGTCTCTCTGGAGGAGGGGGGGGTCTGCTTCCACCCTTTCTCTCTGGGGGGGAGGGGTCTGCTTCCACCCTGTCTCTCTAGAGGGGGAGGGGTCTGCTCCCACCTTGTCTCTCTGGAGGGGGATCTGCTCCCACCCTGTCTCTCTGGAAGGGGATCTGCTCCCACCCTGTTTCTCTGGAAGGGGGGGGGGGGGTCTGCTCCCACCCTGTCTCTCTGGAGGGGGATCTGCTCCCACCCTGTCTCTCTGGAAGGGGATCTGCTCCCACCCTGTCTCTCTGGAAGGGGGGGGGGTCTGCTCCCACCCTGTCTCTCTGGAAGGGGGGGGGGGTCTGCTCCCACCCTGTCTCTCTGGAAGGGGGGGGTCTGCTCCCACCCTGTCTCTCTGGAAGGGGGGGGGTCTGCTCCCACCCTGTCTCTCTGGAAGGGGGGGGGGTCTGCTCCCACCCTGTCTCTCTGGAAGGCGGGGGGGGGTCTGCTCCCACCCTGTCTCTCTGGAAGGGGGGGGTCTGTTCCCAGCCTGTCTCTCTGGAAGGGGGAGAATCTGCTCCCACCCTGTTTCTCTGGGGGAGTGGGGGGGGTCTGCTCCCACCCTGTCTCTCGGGGGGGGGGGGATCTGCCTCCTACTCTGTCTCTCTGGAAGGGGGGGGGTCTGTTCCCACCCTGTCTCTCTGGAAGGGGGGATCTGCTCCCACCCTGTCTCTGGAAGGGGGGGGTCTTCTCCCACCCTATCTGGAAGGGGGGGGTCTGCTCCCACCCTGTCTCTCTGGAGGGGGGAGGGCTCTGCTCCCACCCTGTCGCTGGTGGGAAGCTCTGCTCCCACCTTTCCTTTTTGGGGGGGAGGCTCTGCTCCCACCCTTTCTTCAGGGGCTCCGCTGCCTCCACAGGGGGCTCAGCTTCCACCTTTTCTCTAGGGGGGCTCTGTCCCCACCCTTTCGGGGGGGGGGGCGGTGGTCCGTTCCCACCCTTTCTTTAGAGGGGCTCTGCTCCCCCCTTTCTTTAGAGGGGGCTCTGCTCCCCCCTTTCTTCAGGGGGCTCCTCTCCCTCCCCAGGGGGCTCAGCTCCCACCTTTTCTCTAGAAGGAGGTGCTCCGCGCCCTTCCCAGGACGTTCCTCTCCCACCCTTTCCTTAGGTGGTGATGGTGGGGGGGGGTCTCCAATCCTTCCTGGAGGGGCTCCCCTCGGGTGAGAAGGCGGAGGGGTGGGGAAGGGGAGCAGCTGCGGCCGATCGCAGCCCCAAGGGCACGGGAAGGAGGCGGCGTCTCCAAGCTGGCCAGTCCTGGGGCGTTTTTGCGCACGGGTGGGTGGGGGGCGGGTGTGTGTGTAAGTGTGAGCACCCGGGCCGGCCTGCGCAGCTGGATCCCCGTGTGTATATGTGTGTGTCTAGGCGTGAGTGTGTGTGTCTGTGAGAGAGGGAGGGAGGGAGGGAGGGAGAGGGTGTGTGCGTGAATGCGCCTGTGCGTTTCCACCGGACACGTTGGGTCTGTCGGAGCGGGAGCCGCTGTCGAGGTGGCCAGCGGGTTAGTGGCCGCCTGGCCCCCGGGATGAGCCGGCCCAGGTGCCCCATCCTGAGCTCGGTGTGACCGAGGGGCGAGCCTCCGTCCCCTTCCCTCCCTCCCGCGAGCATCCAGGTAGGACCCGGGAGAGGAGCGCGATCCCTGCGCCCGGTGGGAGACGGGTGTCCTGGGACCCTTCCCCGGGGGATGGAGCTGGGGGGTGGGAAACGTGTGGGCCCCAGGGAGGAGGTGCGACACTTTGCGAGAAGCCCCCTTCCCAGGCCGCCCTTGGAGCGGGGGGGGGGGGGGGATCTGGAGCCACCCCGGGGGTCGCATCGCCATCCTCCCCCTGCCCGAGGGGGCACCTCTCTCCTAAAAGGGTTTGGGCAACACGAGGAAGGAGAGCCATTGGGGAGGGATTCCCCGATTGTGTGGGGGTATCTGTAGGTCTGTGTGTGTGTATACTTGTGTGTATTCAACCTTCATACATAGGTATATACGTGCGTGTGTGTCCACTAGATTCACATATGTGGGTGCTCCCGGATTGGATGTGATCGCATATCGTTATAGCATCGCACGATCTGTATTGTACCTCTCCCAAGCGCTTGGTACGGTGCTTTGCGCAGAGTTAAGCGCTCGGTTAATACGATTAATAACGTATGTGCATGCCGCCTGCCTGAAAAGGAGGGCAGGGTTCAGAGAAGACAGCTTTTAAAGGAGCAAAAGCTGGATGTGGGTGAAGCGGAATCCATCGCATCCCGAAGTCATTCCTCAACCGGAGCAGGGGGGATATCTTGTTCCCTTTCAAGTGCTTCATTCCCCCGCTCCAGTGCCGAAGACGTTGGGGGTTCGAGGTTTTATGGGGAGGCGAAGAAAGCGGGGAGAACTCCAAACTGCCTTTGAAGACGGGGTGATGAACAGAGGGGGAGAGGATGGGGTTAAGGAGACGGTTAGGAGCAGCAGAGGTCCCTCCTGTCTTGCTGACCGACCCAAATCAGGGTGATGGAGAGTCAGAGATGGAAGCGAAGGGTTACTGCATTTGGGAGGGAAACTGAGTCACCTGACTCGCCATCTGAGCATCCTCCGGCCCACCGCAGGGGAAAGGCGTTTTAATTTTGCCCTAGGCACCTTCTTTTAACCGCCCAGATAGAGCTATTAGTTCCTAGAAAAGAGGGCTGGACAGAAGCAAACTCCAGCCATTGCCAAATGGTGTTTTTTAGCGCACCTCGGCAACTGCTGGGGGGAGAGAGTATTTCGCCCACTGTAGCCCATGGTGGGAAAGCATCCCAGCACGGGATAAAGAAAGGCAGAGCGTTTGGGGCACGGAGCAGGTAGGGACCAGAAAGCGATCCGATGCCCGGGAAAAGACAGTAACAGATTCCCGGGATGTGAACTCAAAGGCAGAATGAATAGGAAAGTCTGGGGGATCCTTAACCAGTAACACCTGGAGAATGGTTTGTAGGAGTTTGGGTTAATTGCCCTTTCTGGCTTACTCTGACTTCTTAAAAAAAAAAAAAATCAGGGTCTTTTAGACTGGTTTAGGAATTCTTTATCGTGCACCGTTTAACATGTTTGCTTCCAGACAGAAATAGGCTTTTATTTTTCTTCCACAGCCAACCCGGGGTTCTTTCTCCCTTGGGATTTAATCTGTTTCTTTGACGAAGTAAATAATACGAAAGGCACCGCAGATCCAATTAAGCTGTAATTCTCTCTTTAAGGCCGGTGGCATCAATGCTACTACTAATTCCATTAAACAATGCCCTTTTGGCTGGGTTGATCTGAGAGCAGAGGCACATTCACAAGAAACTTTAGTCTCATTTTCTCAGATCCCTTTATCGCCTTGTAAATTTCACTCTCCTGGCCTTCCATCCAGCAGTCTGGGAGCGCTGGGGTGGGCTGCGGCAGAATGTCTGCTGGAGGCAGGGGGAGGCTAAGAAATCCCCGATCCAAAGGCTAGAAGGCTGCTTAGATTCCGGGGAAATATTACCCACCCCCAAAACTAAAAGCCCATTTTGAAAAGCTTCATCCTGCGTGACAGTTATTTTTCATCAATTGCAGGGACTTTGCTTTACTGCAGTTTGGGAAGGTATTTTCAGCTCCTTTCCCATTCGGTGAGAGCTCATAGAGACGGAGCAGCTTCTCCCTCCTTCACCTTTACCGTCTCGGGGTGCTCGGACCTTTCAGCCACAGAGTGTTCAGCACAAAGTAAGCGCTCCATAAATACCAATGATTGATTCCATTACAATCTTTCCTGCTGACCACACTCCCGCTCCCTCTAGTGGCCAAGAAAAATCCCTTGGTGGTTACCTGGGAATCTTTTCCATGGGAATCCTTATTAATAATAATGATAATGTTGGTATTTGTTAAGCGCTTACTACGTGCCGAGCACTGTTCTAAGCGCTGGGGTAGAGACAAGGGAATCAGGTTGTCCCACGTGGGGCTCCCAGTCTTAATCCCCATTTTACAGATGAGGTAACGGAGGCACAGAGAAGTGAAGTGACTTGGGGCTGGATCCCTGGGGAGAGAATAGGGGGCTGTTCTAATCCCCTCCTTTTGGAGCCGAAGACCCTTCGGGGAAAAAAAACGTGTATTTCCATCAATGACTGGTAGCGCTAGGACTCCTGGAAGTCAACGGAGCAGGTTGCTTAAACCTGTCCAGAGGCGGTGTAACCTTTTTTCCTGATTCACGGGTGAAGCACCGGCCTGGGAGTCAGGAGGACCTCAGTTCTAATCCCGGCTCGGCCACCTGTCTGCTGGGTGACCTTGGGGAAGTCACTTACCTGCTCCGTGCCTCCTCTGTAAAGTGGGGATTAAGACTGTGAGACTTAATCAGAGACTGCATCCAACCTGATTATCTTGTATAATAATGTTGGTATTTAAGCGCTTACTATGTGCAGATCACTGTTCTAAGCGCTGGGGTAGATACAGGGTGATCAGGTTGTCCCACGTAGGGCTCGCAGTCCTCATCCCCCATTTTACAGATGAGGTCACTGTAGAAGAAGTTAAGTGACTTGCCTACAGAAACACAGCTGACAAGTGGCAGAGCCTGAATTCAAACCCATGACCTCTGACTCCCAAGCCCGGGCTCTTTTCACTGAGCCACGCTGGATCTACCCCAGTGCTTTAGCACAGTGCTTGACACATAATAAACCCTCATCCATTACTATTATTATTATTCATGCAGAGACTTTAGGGGCTGCAGCCCAGTTCTTCAAGCCGAGGAGGAGGTCTTCAGGAATAAATCCATAGTTATATATATATATATATATATATATATATATTACGTATATGGAGATAGACATAGACATAATGCATGACCTAGGGCTTGGGGAACATAAAGCAGTTGTAAGGTAAGAAATAGGCTATTTTGAAATAAATCTGTATTTGAGATGCTTTAAGACTAAAATGTAGCCAGAGAATGACTCTATTAAATAAAAGACGAGTTTAACGTCCATTGCTTCAATGCCCCACAAAAATCAAAAAGCCCCAGCCCTGCTAATTGCTGTCCATTCATCCTTACCCCTTTCTGCCTCCAAACAATACAACTTTCCTCAGGGAAAGTAATAATTGTGGCATTTAAGTGTCCGTGCCAAGCGCAGTACCGAGCGTCGGGGAAGATACAAGATAGTCAAGTCGCAATCTCTATTCCACATGGGGCTCGTAGTCGAAGAGGAATGGAGAACAGGGATTGAATCCCCATTTAAAGATGAGGAAACTGAGGCACAGAAGTGGAATGACTTGTTTATGGTCACACACAGGCGGAGTTGGGATTCAGGCTCTGTGCTCTTTCCACTAGGACACACTGCTTCCCAATATTCAAAACTCTTTTGAAATTTCAGGCTGAAACTTTGATTTCCAGTTTAGCATTTCCAAGTCTCTCCTCCTGCCCCAGCAGTGACAATCAGTAGGGTGCGTTCAGGGGCCCAAGACAAGGAAAACTTGGCTCACTCTGCTGAGCTCACTCTGTGGTGAGTTGCTGTTATCCCCTTTTTTAATTTTATTTTAAGGTATTTGCTAGGTGCTTACTAGGTGCCAGGCACTGTACTAAGCACTGGGGTAGATACAAGCTAATCAGATGGGACACAGTCCACTTCCCACATAGGGCTCTGTCTTAATCCCCATTTTACAGATGAGGTAATTGAGGCATGGAAAAATTAAGTGACTTGCCCAAGGTCACACAGCAGACAAGTGGTGGAGCTGGGATTAGAACCTATGCCCTCTGACTCCTAGGCTCCTGATGTCTCCACTAGGCCATGCTGCTTCCCACCCATCCTTACCACTTTGACTCGCCTATACGCTTCCCCTCTTGGGCTCTGGGATGAAAGATCTTTCTCCTGCCTAATGAAGAGGAAATGCCAAGCCAGTGGGATGAGAAATTTAGGGGAGTCCCGGATGCCTCCGTCAGGAGTTTGTTTATTATTATTTACTGTTGTTTGGTACTTCCCAAGTGCTTGCTACAGTGCTCTGCACGCAGGAAGTGCTCAATAAATACGATTGAATGAATGAATGAGTACCCTGAGTCCCCGGTCAGGCTTCTGAACCAAGCCAAGCCTACAGTTTAGGCCTCTCCTGGAGAACGCTCAGACCCGGAGAATCTCTTCCACTGTGGTGCAAAAGGATGGCCTGAGTGTGTGGCTCCACGGATTCTTGGATCCCGGGTTCTGGCCGCCCGGGCGACGGCACCCGTTTAGGTGCCGAGGTAGGCCCTCCACACTGGACCACCCGCTCCACCACACCACAAGGGAGGTCTTGGCGGAGGGAGGGTCGACTGCCTCTTGGAAGTCCCGATCCCGCGGCGATGTCGACAGTTCCCTTGATTCCCTTCGGGACCCGATCTGAGGTGAAGGGGCTGCAGATGGGAGCCCACGAGAAGGTTTTCCGTTTTGCCTGCAGAACTTGTAAACAGATCCATCTCGGTCCTGGAAAGATCCACCGCCAGAGCCGATTTCTGGTGTCCCCAGGCGACCTGACTGGGCGGGGGATGGCAGCTGGGGCTCAGAACACTTCCTCTTATTTGTAGCCCGCTCTAGATCTCTGAATATAACGGGGGTTCACTGCCAGGTCTGCGCAGGGCTTCAGGAGAGTATGCTTGGCAGCGATATCACCAATCAGACCAAGAGGAAGTGGGGACATGGGAGCAGAAAGGCATACGCCATTATGACCGAGACTGTCTGTCATAATAATAATTGTGGTATTTATTAAGCGCTTGCTGTGTACTAAGTGCTGGGGTGGATTCAGACAAGTCGGCTTGGACACCATCCCTGTCCCACGTGGGCTCAGTCTCAGTCCTCATTTTACAGATGAGGTAACTGAGGCAGAGAAGTGAGGTGACTTGCCCCAACTCACCCAGCAGACATATGGGAGAGCTGGGATTAGAACTCGTGACCTTCTGACTTCCAGGCACGGGCTCTAACCGCTGCACCATGTTGTTTCATTGGGCCTTAGGGGATTTCCAGTCATCCGCAAAATGTGGAGAGGGCATATGTGTGTCTGTGTGTGTCTGAGATGTATTTGCTGTCATGTAGGTACATAGGTGGACTCTCTCATAGTTGTAGGAATGGTGTGTTGAGTGTATGTTTGCTAGTGGGTTGGTGGGTTGCATGGGCACTTGTATATACCATGGTGTAGCAGAGTACGCGCCTGGAAGTCAGAAGGTCATGGGTTTTAGTCCCGGCTCTGCCACTTGTCTGCTGTGTGACCTCGGGCAAGTCACTTCACTCCTCGGTGCCTCAGTTGCCTCACCGGTAAAATGCAGATCGAGACCGTGAGCCCCACGTGGGAGAGGAACTGCGTCAACCCGATTTGATTGTATCCACCGCGGCGCTTAGTACGGTGCCTGTCACGTAGTACGCGTTTAACAAGTGCCATAATTAGTAGTAGTATTCTTTATGTAGAGAAGTAACATGGCCTAGGGGAAAGAACACTTGCCTGAGAGTCAGAGGAGCTAAATTGGGATCCCAACTCTGCCTTGGTTTCCTCATCTTTCAATGAGGATTAAATACTTGTTTTCCCTTCCTCCCTGACTGTGAGCCCCATGTGTGACAGGGACTTTGTGGCCTGATTAACTTGAGTCTACCCCAGCATTTAGGAAAGTGTTGGTACATAGTAAGCCCTGGACAGATAGCATAATTATCGCTATACATGTGTACGCATTTGTGTGTGAGAGGGTGATTTTAGAAGAGAAATCTGCTCTTGACATCTTGGAGCAAGTCTGCAGAATGTTCTCCTTCTATTCTCGGCCCCTCCACGCTCTCTGCCTTCGCTTCCCCTCCTGGACGGTGACGAAGCTTATCCAGGGATTTAGAAATGCGGAAATAGAGATTCTAACCCAATGTGCTGCACAGACCATCACTCCTAGGTGTGTAGAGGCGACGGCGTGATAGAGGAAAAACATTCCGCTCGCTATTAGGCAGTAACAGATTTGCCAAACCTGGGGTTGTTGTGGTCCCTAAGGTTACCCGAGCTACGGGAGCACCCCTGGTTGGTATTCTGCGTGGCTCAGTGGAAAGAGCCTGGGCTTCAGAGTCAGAGGTCATGGGTTCGATTCCCAGCTCTGCCACTTGTCAGCTGTGTGACTGTGGGCAAGTCACTTAACTTCTCTGTGCCTCAGTTACCTCATCTGTAAAATGGGGATTAACTGTGAGCCTCACGTGGGATGACCTGATGACCCTGTATCTACCCCAGCGCTTAGAACAGTGCTCTGCACATAGTAGGCACTTAAATACCAACATTATTGTTGTTGTTGTTATTCAGGGAGGGTGGCAGGGGCCCTGAAGAGAACGGGAGAGACAGACTTGAGTTTCCTCAGCTCTCGGCTTTCCTGAGCGGTAACCTGGCATGTGAATACCTCCTGCTGTTGAGTGCCCTCCAGATTTGAGTGTGTTCATTGTAGAACAGTGTTTGGCACATAGCAAGTGCTTAACAAATACCATCATTATTATATTCCATCAATTTTGTGCCCTAAAACTCAACCAAGATGATAGTGTGGGAAGCAGCATTGCCTGTTGGTAAGAGCAAGGATCTGGCAGGTGGAGGACCTGGAAGCTAAGGGCTTACTCTGTGTCTATTATTTTGTTGTATTCTTCCAAGTGCTTAGTACAGTGCTCTGCACATAGTAAGCGCTCAATAAATATGACTGGCTGCGTCGGGATGGCTTAGTAACAAATCGCTGCTCCGTGCTGAAAGCTGAGTCCGCTTCTCCGTAAGAGCTGATGCTTACTTGGATCCCACTCCTAGGTGGGATCCTAGAAGCAGCGTGGTTCAGTAGAAAGAGCCCGGACTTTGGAGTCAGAGGTCATGAGTTCAAATCCCAGCTCTGCCACTTGTCTGCCGTGTGACCTTGGGCAAGTCACTTCACTTCTCTGTGCCTCAGTTCCCTCATCTGTAAAATGGGGATGAAGACTGTGAGCCCCACGTGGGACAACCTGATTCCCCTGTGTCTACCCCAGCGCTTAGAACAGTGCTCTGCACCTAGTAAGCGCTTAACAAATACCAACATTATTATAGGTGCCCGCTGGAGCTGATTTGGGGGAGCCAAAAGAGGGTTTCTAGTGGACAGCAGAGGGGAGCACGGGGTGGGTGAGGGGCCGTGGCTTCCCCTTTAAGGTTTGCGTTTCTCCCCTTGCAGGAGCCCTGTGCTAATATGTCTTTGAGAGATTCTTCCTCCCCTTCCGCTGCTCTCCCATCACTCAATCAAATTATTTAGTGCCTGCTGTGTTTAGAGCACTGGTAGCTCTTGAGAGTGCGGTGCAAGCGGTGGTAGACACTTTCGCTGCCAACACGCTTACAGTTTTGTGTTTTTAATGGTATTTAAGGCTTACTGTGTGGCAGGCACTGTACTAAGCGTTGGGATAGATGTATGAGCTGATCAGGTTGGACACAGTCCATGTTCCATCCGGGGCTCACAGTCTTAATCCCCATTTTACAAGCGAGGTAACTAAGGCACAAAGAAGTTACGTGACATACCACAGGCCACACAGCAGATAAATGGTGGAGCTGGGATTAGAAAGCAGTTTCTCTGACTCTCAGACCGGGGCTCTTTCCACTAGGCCACCCTGCCGCCCAGATCATTTTTCTACAGAACCATTCGGTCCAGGTTTCCCCACTCCTCAAGAACCTGCAAAGGTTGCCCATCTACCTCCCCATCAAACAGAAAGTCCTTACCATTGGTTTGGCCCCTCCCTCCTTATCTCCCTGTTTTCCTACTACAACCCAGCCCTTTCACTTCACTCCTCTAATGCAAACCTACTCACTGTACCTTGATCTCGTCTGTCTCGCCGTCGACCTCTCACCCGCATCCTGCTTCTGCCCTGGAACTCCCTCCCTCTCCCCACCTAAGCCTGCACATCTCTTCCAAGAGGCCTTCGCTGAGCCCTCATTTCCTCTTCTCCCACTCCCTTCTACACTACCCTGATTTGCTCCTTTGATTTTTTTTCCCCCCTCCCTCAGCCCCACAGCACTTCTGTACATATCTGCAATTTATATTTATTCATTCATTCAATAGTATTTATTGAGCGCTTACTATGTGCAGAGCACTGTACTAAGCACTTGGAATGTACAAATGGGTAACAGATGGAGACAGTCCCTGCCCTTTGGGCTTACAGTCTAATCATATTTGTCTCTCCATCCAGACTGTAAATTCACTGTGTCTGTGTGTGTGTACTCTCCCAACTGCTTAGTACAATGCCCCGTACACAGTAAGTGCTCAATAAATCAAATTGATTGAGGAGAAGGTGAGAGATTAGTCAGGGAAGACTTCCTGGAGGGAGTGGGATTCTGAAACAAAGGAGACAGTGAGGGGGGAACTCTGTGGTGATCCATTTTAGGAGAGAGTCACTGCTTGACTTTCTGTTCCCACCACGGTTAGGAGCTCTCCTCTCTGAGACCCATTTCCTCATTTAGGTTTTCGCGGGTACAGCCCCGGAGAGAGAGGGAACCGGCGAGAGCATTGAAATGTCTTTGAGACCGTAAGCTCTTTAGTCAGGGAAGGCCTCTTGGAAGAGATGTGCCGGCTTAGGTGGGGAGTGTGCTCATCTGTCAGATGTGAAGAGGGAGGGAGTTCCAGGGCAGAAGCAGGATGCGGGTGAGAGTTGGGCGAGATAGAAGAGATCATCGTGGGCGGGGAATGTCTGCCAACTCTTTTGTAGTCTTCCAAATGCCTGGGTTAGTGCCTTGTATACAGTAAGCGCTCAATAAATACCACTGGTGAATTGATTGAGGACCAGTGGGGGTTTTGTTCTGAGATCCGGGAATCCTCCTCAGAAGCTTCTTTATTTTGCTTGCCGTTTAGGAGATACTGAACTCAGCTGTAGAGAAAGATTTAGCACCGCCTTGGCTCTTTCGAGAAACATAGGTTAATTAATTGCTTAGCCTGTGCTGGAGTGACGTGGAAGGGAACCCGGGCCCATCGGGTGGAAGGCAGGCAGAATCCCACTAGGGTTCAGCTTTCTTCCCATTAATCAGGTGTTTTTCTGGAGTGATCTGACCTACTCTTTTAGGATTTGCTGTCTGTTGCTCTTTCAGTCAATCAAACAATGGAATAGAGAAGCCGTGTGGCTTAATGGATAGAGCACGGGCCTGGGAGTCAGAAGGATCTGGGTTCTAATGCCGCTCCATCACGTGTCTGACCTTGCTTCACTTCTCTGTGCCTCAATTTCCTCATTTGTAAAAATGGGGATTAAAAATTGAGCTCCATGTTCGAGCCCGTTGTTGGTTAGGGATTGTCTCTATCTGTTGCTGAACTGTACTTTCCAAGTGCATAGTACAGTGATCTGCGCACAGTGAGCGCTTAATAAATGTGATTGAATGAATGTGGGATAGGGACTGAGTCCAACCTTATTAACTTGTATGGATTCCAGTGCTTAAAACAGTGCTTGGCACATAATAAGCACTTAACAAGCACCATTATTATTATTACTTTTGAGTACTTACGTGCAGCGCACTGTACTAAGTGCTTGAGAGAATACAATATAAGAGTCGGCAGACACATTCTCTTCCCAGAACAAGCTTACAGTCTAGAACGGGAGCTCGCTATGGGCAAGAAATGTGTGTCTGCACACATTAAATGTGCAATAAAAACAATTGATCGATTCCTACTCTTGGTAGATGCTGAACAGTGTGTTACTGCAATGTGGTAGTGATAATCAGCCACTCAAAGACACTACTCTACCACACGTCTGCTGTGGGGGTTTGGGCACGCCACTTCACTTCTCTGTGCCTCAGTTACCTCATCTGTAAAATGGGGATTGAGACTGTGAGCCCCACGTGGGACGAGGACTATGTGAAACTTGATTTGCTTGTATCCACTCCAGGATTTAGTGCAGTGCCTGGCACATAGTAAGTGGTTAACAAATGCCTTCATTATTTCATTAGTATTATTATTATTATTATTACTAGTGCTGCTTGCATCCCGGATCTCCACCCCCAGGCTATTTTTAGTGGGATTTGCTAAGTGTTTACTGTGTTCCAGGCACTGTACCGAGCACTGGGGTAGGTACAAGGCAATCGCGTGGGACTCCCATTCTAAATTGGAGGGAGAAGGATTTAATCCCCATTTTACAGATGAGGTAACTGAGGCACAGAGAAGTTGAGGCTATTTTGGAGGGCTGCTGGGCTGAGGCCCTGGTTGGATCTCTCTGAGGACTCTGAAGAGAGCCAGCTTTTTGAGATCAGTGTTCACTTGGTGGAGACATGAATAATAATTGTGGTATTTGAGTATTAACTATATAAAGAGCATGGGCCTGGGAGTCAGAGGGTGTGGCTTCTAATCGCGTCTCTGACACGTGTCCTCTGTGTGACCCTGGGCAAGTCATTTTACTTCTCTGTGCCTCAGTTCCTTCACCTGTAAAACAGAGATTAAGACTGGAAGCCTCATGTGAGACAGAGACTGTGTCCAACCTAATTACTTTGTGTGCTTAGAACAGTGCTTGGCACATAGTTCTTAACAAATACCACATTATTTTTATTATTATTATTACATACTAAGTGCTAGGATAGACACACTCGGACTGAAATCTCTCCTCCACACGAGGCTCACAGTCTGAGGGAGGGAAAACAGCTCTGGTAAAAACATTTCCCAGATGAGGAAATTGAAGCCCCAGGGAAGTTAAATGACTCGCCCAAGGTCACGCAGCAGGCAAGTGGTAGGGCGGGATTAGAGTCCAGGTTTCCTGAATCCCAGTCCCGTGATCTTGCCACAAGGCCGTATTTCTTCTCATAAAATAAAGAGATGGGAATAAACCCTGGGCCCACGATCGAGCAGAAGTCAGGGTGGACCCGATGGAAATCAGTCAGCAGATCCACAGTGGAGTCTGCCTCTCAAAACTGGTTCCCCGTTTTTGTTTGAGTTTCATGGCATCTTTCTTAAAGGGGCAAATCTGACAGAATTTCCTTTAGGTGGGCAAATGAGGTGCTTTGCCTGGGAGACGAGGACTGGGTCTGAGGCATCAAGAGAATTCGGTCATATTTATTGAGAGCAGAGCACTGCTTCCCGAAGACCCCAGAAAATAAGGAGCGAAGCGTGGGGCTTCGCAAATGCGATCGATTCAGCCCTTGTAGCTTTTCCAGGCTGTTTACAGGGCTGAGATAAGGGATGGCAACAGCCTCACGTTTGAGGAAGAATGGAATTAGGATGCTAAGGGAGCAGGCGGTGAGTCACAGCTATCTGTTTCTAGTAACGCAGCAGCACACGCTTGACACCAAAATTGTTGCTGTTATTATTTCTCGAGTGCTGTGTCGGAGCCCGGGCGGTTGTCATCCTGCCCCACAAGCCTCCAGGCTAATACAGATAGACGGGAAGAGCGACAGCCTGTTGTCACGCCTGAGTGTGTTACTAGGTGCTCGGTCTCCTACGGTCTTCTTGGGGAAGGAAAGTCTCCAGAATTAACCTCTCTATTCTCTGAGCTCCTCCAGGAAGATGACGTTTTGGCGGGTTGGCACTCCCCACCCCTTATGGCTTCCCAGAGAGTTTAGCTGTGAAGCATCGTGGCCCAGTGGAAAGAGCCTGGGCCTGGGAGTTGACCTGGGTTCTAATCTGGGATCTGCTACTATTTTTTTGTTGATAAGCGCATACTATAACAATCACACCCCCTTGAAAGCCCTACTGAAGGCTCAGCTCCTCCAGGAGGCCTTCCCAGACTTCAGCCCCCCTTTTTCCTCTGTTCCCCCTCCCTCGTTCCCTTTGCCCTACTCCCCTCCCCACAGCACTTTCATTCATTTAATCATATTTATTGAGCGCTTACTGGGTGCAAAGCTCTGTATTAAGTGCTTGGAATGTACAATTCAGTAACAGAGACAATTCCTGCCCAACAACAGGCTCACAGTCTAGAAGGGGGAGACAGACTGCAAAACAAAACACATATTTATAATTCTATTTATATTAATGATGTGTCTATATGCCTATAATTCTATTTATAATGATGCTACTGATGCCTGTTTACTTGTTCTGATGTCTGTCTCCCCCCTTCTAGACTGTGAGCCCGTTGTGGGCAGGGATTCTCTGTTGCTGAATTGTGCTTTCCAAGGGCTTTACAGGGGAAGCAGTGTGGCTCAGTGGAAAGAGCCCAGGCTTGGGAGTCAGAGGTCATGGGTTCGAATCCCAGGTCTGCCACTTCTCAGCTGTGTGACTGTGGGCAAGTCATTTAACTTCTCTGTGCCTCAGTGACCTCATCTGTAAAATGGGGATGAAGACTTGCGAGCCTCACGTGGGACAACCTGATTACCCTGTATCTACCCCAGTGCTTAGAACAGTGCTGTGCACATAGTAAACGCTTAACAAATGCCAACATTATTATTATTACAGTGCTAAGCACACAGTAAGCACTCAGTAAATATGATTGAGTGAATGAATGAATGAATGTGCCAAGCACTGTTCTAAGCGCTGGGGTAGATGGAAGGTAATCCGGTTGTTCTGCATGGGGCTTGCAGTCTTTCATTCATTCATTCAATAGTATTTATTGAGCGCTTACTATGTGCAGAGCACTGTACTAAGCGCTTGGAGACAGTCCCTGCCCATTGACGGGCTTACAGTCTAATCGACGGGCTTCCAGTCTTAATCCCCATTCAACAGATGAGGTAACTGAGGTGCAGATAAGTGACCTGGACGTAAGTAGCAGAGCCGGGACTAGAACCTAGGTCCTTCTGACTCCCAGACCCATCCTCTATCCACTAGGCCGTGCTGTGGCGGTTACCTACGTGAGGAGCCAAATTCACAACCCCAACTATGTGGGGCCTGGATCTGGAATCTGAGAGCCACACAGTCGGACCCGCCACAGGCAACCCACCTCTTTTGAGTTCATTCTTATCAGGCCCCTATGGTGTAAGGTCAGGATTTCCTCTGAATGGAGAGGATTCAAGTCTCCCTTCATCAGGATTCATTAAGCACCTATTGCGTGCACCGTCATCATCAATAATATTTATTGGGAGCTCACTGTGTGCAGAGCACTGTACTAAGAATTTGGGAAGGTGCATTACAACCAAGTTGGTAGATACATTCCCTGCCCCCAACGAGCTTACAGTCTTAGAGGATGAGTTTACAGTCTAGATGCACCTAGTGTGGCTAATGATGGCCGGACATGGAGATGCCTGTGATTTCACACTTACCGTGCTGAGGATGCAGTACAATATGATCGATCAATTTAAATTTATCGACTGCTTTCTGTGTGCAGAGTACCGTTCTAAGTGCTTGGGAGAGTACGGTATAACAGCATCAGTAGGCACATTCCTTCCCCGGAAAGAGCTTACAGTCTAAAGAGACGATGTCCCCGGTGCCATTTTGAGGAAGTATGTGGATTTGGGCAATCCTAGAGTGAATCTCTTTGGGCGATTCTCTGGGGTTCCCCTCACTTGCTCCAGAGTCTTTGCGTTTCTCTTCCCCCATTCAGTGTGAAAGCCGGCCCAGCCCCCAAGACGTGGAACTCGGTGGCTAGAGTTGTGGTGGAGGGAGGTTCGGCACCAAAAATAAATAAAAACAGGAGTGAAAAGATCTGGTTCTGGATTAGAAGCGGAGAGGGGGGTCAGGCCAGCTGTCCGGTGTAAAACCAAATAGTTGGAGTCCTCTGGGTGCAGAGAATTGTAGTAAATGCTTAGAGGTCGGCGAGAAGATGAAAAGGTAGAATCGTAGCATACGAGGGGCATTTGGGGAAGACAAGGAGGCATACGGGGTGGAGAATCAAAGGCTAAAGGAGCCAGAGACCAGGCAGATAGATCAATCGGTGACGCAGGCATGAACAGATATGTGCATTAAACGACTCTATTGCCATCCTTCTCGTCTGTCCATCTCCCCCGATTAGACCGTAAGCCCGTCACACGGCAGGGACCGTCTCTATCTGTTGCCGACTTGTTCATCCCAAGCGCTTAGTACAGTGCTCTGCACATAGTAGGCGCTCAATAAATACTATTGAACGAATGAATGAATGGAGAAGGCCAAGGGGATGGCAGCTTGACGGAAGGGAAGTGTAGGGACCAATCAGGGAAGGTGTCTTGAGGAGGTACTTTTTTGAAAAGTGAGTCGAGGTGACGTAGCCATGGTTTCAGTTGTCTCCAGTTGTTTTAGGTGGGCTGCTTAGAAGTATGTTTTTGGCTATTTGAGCAGCTGAAGGGCCCTTGGAGCGGACACGGAAAACATGACAACACTGATCCTGCTTTTTGAATATAATGCTTTGGGGTTGGCTATGTTGATTTCCCAGCCCATCAAGAGCACCGCCCGCCGCCCTACCGCAGCGAGATTCGGGGCCAAGTTCTTCTCGTTTCGTCACTCGTCCACAGACCGTGCAGTGGGTCTTGAACCCAGATGTGGAGAGCTGAGCAGGGCGGAATAGATTCCCAAATTTTGGGGGATCGGGAGGTCCGGACCTGCAGAGGATAAGGAGTCAGTTACGCTCTTGTTCAGATGTTCTCATCCATTCGTTCAATCGTTTTTATTCAGCGCTTTACAGTGTATAGAGCACTGTGAAGCAGCGTGGCTCAGCGGAAAGAGCACGGGCTTTGGAGTCAGAGGTCATGGGTTCGAATCCCGGCTCTGCCACTTGTCAGCTGTGTGACTGTGGGCGAGTCACTTAACTTCTCTGTGCCTCAGTTCCCTCATCTGTAAAATGGGGATTAAGACTGGGAGCCCTACGTGGGACAACCTGATTCCCCTAGGTCTACCCCAGCGCTTAGAACAGTGCTCGGCACATAGTAAGCGCTTAACAAATACCAACATTATTACAATACAACAGTGAACAGGCATATTCCCGGCCCACAGCGAGCTCACAGTCTAGATTGCCCTTGGAGAGAAAGATGCTTCTTGTTACATCGAGTAGTCTTTGGAAACTGAGAAACAGGCCCTTTGGTTATAAGAGAAGCAGCATGGACTAGTGGATAAAACATAGGCCTGGGAGTCAGAAAGACTTGGGTTCTAGTCCAAGCTATTCCACGTGTCTGCTGTGTGACCTTGGGGAAGTCACTTCAGTTCTCTGTGCCTCAGTTACCTCATCTGTAAAATGGGGATGAAGACTGTGAGCTCCATGTGGGTCAGGGACCGTGTCCAACCTGATTAGCTTTTATGTACCCCAGTGCTTAAAACAGTGCTTGACACATAGTAAGTGCTTAACAGATGCCATTATTATTATAATTATTCTCTGAGCCTGATACCTCACCTGCAGAATGGGGATTAAGACTGTGAGCCCCAAGTGGGACAGGTACTATGTCCAATCTGATTACCTTTTATGTACCTCATTGCCCGGAACAGTACCTGGCACATAGTAAGCACTTAATAAATACCATTAAAAAAAGAACAGGTTGGTTTTGCAGCATTTTGAGAATTGGTGCTTTTAAGAAATTTAGCAGGCTTGTGCTTTAGGCAGGCTGAACGTACATCCCCTCCGAGCTGGGAATTTGGGATTCCATTCGGGGCACTTTTAGAAAAATGTTTTGGAAGTGGAACAGAATAAACAGATCAACCTTTCTGGCACCTTGCTTGATATTCTTCATTTAGACTGGAGCATGCTCAGTACCTGCTCGGGTCCCACAGCATTCTGGGGTTCCTAATGTGAGTGTTCCAGAAAGCTGGAGGCCTTAATCCTATATTTTCAAGACTTTCTGGGAAGGGGAAAATGTCCAAGTTCTGAGAGAATTTCCCAGTGTCCCAGTTTTCAACAAAAATAATAAGGCCAGATACACTCTGGGTTGGAATTCCTCATCAGGAATTCTGTTGGCAGATTTTTTTTTTTCCAAAGAGTTTGAGTTTCAAAACATCAATCTTCATAAAAAGAACCATTTTTTTTCTTGGCAACAATATAGTTACTGACAGATGATGCATTAACCAAAGAACGAAAAAAGTATGTTTTCATCAACCAGGGAGAATTACTTAATGCTCCAAGAGTTTTTCTTATTAGCTATTAATGTTTAAATGGCTATTCAATATCACTGCGGTCCACATTTCTGATAAATCAATTTGTAAATCCTGAGCAGTGAATGGTGGAAAAAAACGGTAGTGCATTTGCGAACCGCAAAAGTGAATTGTAACCTTTAAAATTTAAAAGACTTTAATGAGTGAGAATTTCTGGAAGATGAGGGCAATTTGCTAATAATCATACCTCTGTTATTCATTAAGTATTTTCTGCCAACCCCTGGGTTAAGGGCTGGGGGAGATACAACATAATCTTGTGGGACTCCCAATCTTGGAATTAGAGAAAGCAAATATCTTATTCCCATTATACACATGGAGAAACTGTGACACAGGGAGTTTGACCCCATTTTGCCGGGTCAGTGGAAAAGCTGGGCTCAATTCAATTGCATTGATTGAGCACTGACTGTGTGCAGAGCACTGTACAATATAACAATAAACAGACACATTCCTTGCCCACAGCGAGTTCATTCATTCGTTCAATAGTATTTATTGAGCGCTTACTATGTGCAGAGCACTGTACTAAGCGCTTGGAATGAGCAAGTCGGCAACAGATAGAGACGGTCCCTGCCGTTTGACGGGCTTACGGTCTAATCGGGGGAGACGGACAGGCAGTCTAGAATGGAAGATGGAAAATAATACAAATAAGTAAATTCCAGATAGGTCTCTAAGTGTTGTGGGGCTGGGAGGTGGGGTGAAAAAAGGGAGCAAGTCCGCGAGATGCGGAAGGGAGCGGGAGAAGAGGAAAGGAGGGCTTGGGGTTGGGCCCTTGAAGGAGAGATGCATTCTTTAAGGCATTACCGACGTTGAGGTCCCGGTTCCTGGTTCCACGCCCTTTCTATCCGTCAAAGCTACCTCCCTTTCTCTGTCTCCAGGATCTGTCTGTGATGAAACAGATCCGCAACGCGGAAGACGACCTCGCCTTCATATGGACGTTGGATGTGGCTTTAACGTCTGCGGTTTGTCCCTTCTTGGTCCTCTTCCCGCAGGTGGCGACAACTGGCAGTTCGTCGGAGCGGCGACCATGCCGAGATCCAACCATCCGCCCACCCTCTCCATGGGATTCCATCTGGTAACCGTCGTGGCTCTGTTACTCTGCCACGGAGGCCAAGCAGGCGCAGAGGCGGAAACCGAAGGGGGAGAACCTGGAAATACGACGAACGAATGCACCGGCTCCTATTACTGCAAGAAAGGCGTGATTCTGCCGATATGGGAACCTCAAGACCCTTCCTTCGGGGACAAAATCGCCCGGGCGACGGTGTATTTCGTGGCCATGGTCTACATGTTCCTGGGGGTGTCGATCATCGCGGACCGGTTCATGTCCTCCATAGAGGTCATCACGTCCCAAGAGAAGGAGATCACCATAAAGAAGCCCAACGGCGAGACCACCAAGACGACGGTGAGAATTTGGAACGAGACGGTTTCCAACTTGACGCTGATGGCCCTGGGCTCGTCGGCCCCCGAGATCCTCCTCTCCGTCATCGAGGTGTGCGGCCACAACTTCACCGCGGGTGACCTGGGCCCCAGCACCATCGTGGGCAGCGCGGCCTTCAACATGTTCATCATCATCGCGCTCTGCGTCTACGTGGTCCCCGACGGGGAGACCAGGAAGATCAAGCACCTGCGGGTGTTCTTTGTGACGGCCGCCTGGAGCATCTTCGCCTACACTTGGCTCTATATGATTTTATCCGTCATCTCTCCCGGGGTGGTGGAGGTCTGGGAAGGCCTGCTCACCTTCTTCTTTTTCCCCATCTGCGTCGTCTTCGCCTGGGTCGCGGACCGCAGACTTCTGTTTTACAAGTACGTCTATAAGAGGTACCGGGCCGGCAAGCAGAGGGGCATGATCATCGAGCACGAGGGGGACAGGCCCTCGTCCAAAGCCGAAATCGAGATGGACGGGAAAGTGGTCAACTCCCACGTGGAGAACTTCCTGGACGGGGCCCTGGTCCTGGAGGTGGACGAGAGAGACCAAGACGACGAAGAGGCCAGGAGGGAGATGGCGAGGATCCTGAAGGAGCTGAAGCAGAAGCACCCCGAGAAGGAAATCGAGCAGCTGATAGAACTGGCCAACTACCAGGTCCTCAGTCAGCAGCAAAAGAGCCGGGCTTTCTATCGGATCCAGGCCACCCGTCTGATGACCGGGGCGGGCAACATTCTGAAGAGACACGCGGCCGATCAGGCCAGGAAAGCCGTCAGCATGCACGAGGTCAACGTCGAAGTGGCCGAGAACGATCCGGTCAGCAAGATCTATTTCGAGCAGGGGACCTACCAGTGCCTGGAGAACTGCGGCACGGTGGCTCTGACCATCGTCCGCCGGGGCGGCGATCTCACCAACACCGTGTACGTCGACTTCAGGACCGAAGACGGCACGGCCAACGCGGGGTCCGACTACGAGTTTACCGAAGGCACGGTGGCCTTCAAGCCGGGCGAGACCCAGAAGGAGATCCGGGTCGGCATCATCGACGACGACATCTTCGAGGAAGACGAGAACTTCCTCGTGCACCTCAGCAACGTCAAAGTGACCGCCGAGACCTCGGAAGATGGCATCCGGGAGGCCAATCACGTGGCGACCCTGGCTTGCCTCGGGTCGCCCTCCACGGCCACCGTGACCATCTTCGACGACGACCACGCGGGCATCTTTACCTTCGAGGAACCGGTGACCCACGTCAGCGAGAGCGTCGGGGTCATGGAGGTGAAGGTGCTGAGAACGTCTGGAGCTCGAGGAAATGTTATCGTTCCCTACAAGACCATCGAAGGGTCGGCCAGAGGTGGAGGAGAAGACTTTGAGGATACTTGCGGAGAGCTGGAATTTCAGAACGATGAGATTGTGTAAGTACCTTAGAACCACACTCAACGGAGATGGGTGTTCTTTTTCCTAAATGGTATGTGCTATGGTAATTGCCCCAGAGAAATACCCCCGGTCATCGGAATATCTCTCGGGTTGATATTTCTCCTATCCGTACTCGGCGAAGGGGGGAAAGAAAGTGTTTGGCTGAAATCATGCTTTACGTTGTTTTATTTTTAAGTATTTAAAATATGTATATGGACGGACCAGGATGGAATGCGTCTTCTGGCAGACTGTCAGCAAAATCTGTGAGGAAATGAATAATTTATGGTCGGTATAGGAGAAATATCTCCCAAAAGAGGTTTATTTAAAACCATTAGAAGGTTCCCCGTTTTATACCAGTATGCGGAGGGGAAAAGCAATGAATGGAAACACCTTCTCACATAAGGACTTCCTGGTCCCCAGGGCTGGTGACAACATCGATGTTGCTCTTCTCTAGTGCCACATTTGAAGAATGTCAGTTTTCCCCTCCAGAAGCACTCATTCTGAAACTCGAATCTGAAAATGCAGTTCAGTGACCCAAAAATGCTCTCTCCATATAAGCCGATTTCCATCGTGCTGCGTCCCCAGGGAAGGGCACAAGTCTTGTTCCAGTTCACCCGCTCTCCCTCTCTCTGCTCAGCCTGCCTGGCCCTCTCCTCTTCCCCTAGGCACAAACTGCTGTCAAGCTAGACGCCTCCAGGAATGTCATCCCCTGGCTTTTCGTGGGGGTTGAAGGTATCACTTCCCATCATCCACAGTGGGGACTTACTCATTTCTTTTCCCCTGGACTGTGACTGGTGGTCGGGGGGAGGGTAGTGATAGGGTGACTTTGGGATTCTGACCGTGTAGCTCTGCTCTAAGTGGGTGTCACAGTGTTCTGCTTCGTCTTACCTCCCCTAAACCTGGATCCTAGGGAGAATTCGGGAAGGGCCAAGGGCAGCCGTCAGCACTCTCCAGATGGGGAGGGGGTTGGTCTCGGGTAGAACCGTGGCCTAGACTTGTCCCCACGTAGCACAGAGTCCAGGATATCAAAATCTGATCCTGACACCAGGTGAACCCTCCCCGGGAGCCAGGCTGTCGCGACCAGGGGTGGACGCCGGTACCGTTTGAAACGTAACAGAGGGACTACTAAGACATTTAGATCGATGGCAGTGGGTTGGAAACCCCACCGGGGTCTCATGGCTCAGAATTCAAGAAGATATCAGTGGTGATTTGCATTTCTGGAGGAATCCAAAGCTCAGTCCATGAAATTGCTATGTCACGCAAGCTGCCGGAGTAGTTGCTGGGGAAGACTGAATTGCTGGTGCACGTGCGGTCTGGAGACAGCCTAGAGGTGGGGTAGGGAGGTGGGAAATGGGTACTGAATTCCCTGTGAGCAGTCGGATAACACGTGGTTATTTCCCACGGTAGACTGAAACGGCAAGGGTAGGGACCCGTATCGACTGAGATCTGACGAAGGTTTCGCCACAGATCCAGTTCCATAGGCCACTCGGTGGATAGGAATTGTTAATGAAATCCATCTTTTAAGTCGCATCCCACCCGTGGGAGAGTTCTAGGTGCAACTTTCCATGGTCCCACTGGTTGCTTTGTATCTTCTCCTTGGGATTTGTGCTTCCGAAGGGCTTGTTGCTAACTTATTGAGATGTGCTGAATGTCAGATTAATAGCCCGGTTAAACCTGGGGGACTCTATCTGCTGGAGTGTCACTGGATAGTCTCTTGGCCTACGATCAATAGCCGTTTTTTTTAAGTAATGCATTCCACCCACTCTCTCATTCTAGTCTGTGAATGATTCCATTGTCATTTCTGCCTCTAGACAGTAAGCTCAGTATGGGCAGGGAACGTGTCTGGTAATTTTGGTGTACTCTTCTAAGTACTTAGTACATTGCTCAGTACCTCCTGCTCAGTAAATAAAAATAAATATAAATGAAAAAATAAAGAGAATGAAATACATTGAATCCTTTACCAGCTGATGTTGAAGGGAGAATTTAAAATAGTCCATGTTGGGATGTGTATTTTGTGGATGTAGTCACCATGGTGTTCTTTAAATGGGAAGGCAATTGGCTTAGATCTTTTTCTTTTGCAAAAAATACTGATGTGCCCTGACACAGATGGCACTCACCCTGTTCAGTTGCAGTGAGACATTTCTCTCCAAGGAAGATTGGTCCAGGATTTTCACCCAATCACAGATTCAGAAGTTTTCTGCAGGACTCTGTGAGGACACAAAAAAAGAAGGCTGATCAGAAGTTGATGTGATGGATTCATTTCATTCATTCAATTGTATTTATTGAGCCCTTACTGTGTGCAGAGCACTGTGCTGAGCGCTTGGAAAGTACAATTCATTTGTTTTAGACTCCATTTGAAAAATTCAGTCAATGCAATTGAATCGATTTTGCTTTGAACTGTACTCTCCCATGGGAATTACCGAGGATTCAATGGGAGAGAGATCCCTCTGGAGCCCAACATCATCCAAAACGAAACACACTTTTTCTCAGCCAAGATTCAGGGTGTTTCCTCAGTAGAGGGAAGCTGCCACATTATTGACTCTCTTGCTCAATCATTGCTAAATTAGGAAGGGAAGGTAGTTGGAGGGAAGTGCAGCCATTTCTGAACATTTCACCTTAAAGGCAATCGATCCATGCTATTTATTTCCAATCAATTCTATTTATTGAGCGCATACTTGAATGCATACTGTGTGCAGAGCACTGCACTGAAGGCACAAAAGAATTGTTAGACACATTCCCTGCATACAAGGAGCTCACTGCCAGGAAGTGTAACCCAAACTAGGCTCTCTGGTTAATCACTGAGACAATACAGTTGTCCTTCTGGCTGTTCATCACCTAGACCCAAGTCAGATAAATTGGTTCCTTATTTTCAGTCTACAAGTGCCAGTCTCAAAGGAAACCGTTCCCTCGTAAGAAGCTACTCACTTGCAAGTCTTCACACCCCGTTGCCAACTTTTCCCTGTCACCAGTCCGTAAGCTCAGCTCAGGTGGCGTCAAGAGTTTGCTATGCTGTGATCATTTGCGCCGGACACACAATCCAAGCAGATCATTGGAGTTTAGGCGTGGATTGGGATATGTAGTTCATTTACTTGTCTTCCCAACTTGATTTTTTTTAAAAATATGGTATTTAAGTGCTCGCTATATGCCAGACACAGAATGGGATAGATATAAACTAATCGGATTGATCACAGTCACTTAATTTCTCTGTGCTTCCCTTGTACTAAGTTAATCATGTTGGATACAGCCATCCTATGTGGGACTCAGTCTTCACCCCTAATTTACAAATGAGGTCACTGAGGCACAGAGAAGTTAAGTGACTTGTCCAAGGTCACACAGCAGACGAGTGGTGGAACTGGGATTAGAATCCACGTCCTTTTGACTCCCAGGCCCATGCAAAATCCACTAAGCAATGTTGCTTATTTTCCTTAGGTATACAGTGCTAATGTGGCAATCTACACAGTAAAATTGCTAGATGATTTCCAGCTCTTCACTTCATTTAGTGGATTTCCATAACATTTCAATAGCTCTATAAAAATTTCCACCAAGAAGTAATATTACCAGGGACTTCACCTGTTCGGTGGCTTCGGAGATATCCACCAACAGCGGTAAGCCAGTGTATATTGGATTGGTAGCGGAGATAAAGAAAACAAGGTCTGCCTTTCTCTTACCCACATAGACACAAGCAGCACTGTCCATAGTAAGACAGGATGAATCTTGCCACTCTGAGTGGAAGCAGTGATTTCTAAACACGCTTCAATTGTGTCTGCCTCTTTGCAGATAATTGTCTTCATATAATGGTGCACGAATCTTTTCAAGCCGATCTTGAATGCTCAAAGTGCGTCATATGGTTTGCAAAGTGGTCCCTAATTGTTGAGGGATGCTGTTTGTTGCCCCATTTTTACTGATTGCCATTTTTTAAAGTGCGTAATAAGAATAGATCCCTCTAAGAGCCATCACACGTACCTCCTCTGAATACACAAATAAAGGAAATAGCAGCATTTCAGAAGAAGACCCAGGAGGGACTGTGCAGAATGAACTGCCAATATACTGTCATTTTACGGTTGGAAACTTTTGCAGAACGATTGCTGAATTCTGTCCATCTCCCTCCGTGCTTGGATGAATATCATTTTAGGAAGTGATGTACTGTACTGAGATTTCAACATTAGATTTCTTTCTTGTTTGGGTCTTGGCCTTCTCATCAATTGTTCTATTCTTCCTTTCCCTCTTTTATCCTAAGGAGTTTTGCTCCTTCCCACCTCACCCTATGTGCAGGCGTGGCCCTGCTATTGTATTTTTAGGAATTCTTTTAAATGGATTTAAAAGAATTTAGTTGTCCCTGCTGTTCCCCTAGATAGTTGTCCCTCCGGAACCGATCATAACTAGAATCAGCATGGTTAGGAAGAGGAGTGGGATGGAAAAGAGAGAGAGAGACACCTGGGTCAGCTTCCTGGGGATCTAGATGGACTGATGGAATAGATACTTTCCCAGGAGACTCGGTGACCTTAGAGCCATCCTCTCCTTGGTCCCCACAATCCTTCCAGATTTCCTTAGCGGGGACCCAGGATGGGACCAGTGAGATTTAGAGATAGGGAGAGAAGCAGTCTTCTGAATTAAAAGGAACTTTTTTTTTTTTAACAGAAGGAAGGAAAACAACTTAGCAAACTTGTGGATACTGTGGAAAGAGCAGAGATAGGGCTAAGGTCAACAATGGAGGGTCTTAGCGATCGATCGATCCATCATGTTTGAGCGCTGATTGTGTGCAGAGCACTGTACTGAGCTCTTGGCAGGGTATAATTCAACAGAGTTGGTAGACGCATTCCCTGCCCACAGTGAGCTCAGTCTAGAGGATTGTGTGATTTCTACTTCTGGACTTGATGGAGATTCTTTCAGTCAATCGTATTGAGCACTTACTGTATGCAGAGCACTGTACTAAGTGCTTGGGGGAGTACAATACATCAAAAAAGAGACACGTTCCCTGCCCACAAGGAAACGTTTTGACTGTGAAGCAAAGAGGACCTGAAACTTGAAGTGGCAATGTCCAGGAAGGTCCGGAGTTAAGTTATTGCGTTATTGCTCAGCTGTCATTAGAATGATAATGACAGAGTAGTTCACTAGAAGAAGTATCTTTAGAAGGTGCTCAATAATAGTAATAATAATGACAGCATTTAAGTGCTTACTATGTGCTAAGCGCTGTTCTAAGCACTGGGGTAGATACAGGGTAATCAGGTTGTCCCACATGGGGCTCACACTCTTAATCCCCATTTTACAGATAAGATAACTGAGGCCCAGAGAAGTTAAATGACTTGCCCAAAGTTACACAGCTGACATGTGGCAGATCCGGGATCAGAACCCACGACCTCTGACTCCCAAGTCCGGGCTCTTTCCACTAAGCCACGCTGTTTCTCTAATAGTGTAGAATCAGCAGGGGCCTGGGTTCTAATCCCAGCTCTGCCAATTGCTTACTGTGTGACCTTGGACTAGTGACTTAACTTCTCTGTGCCTCAGTTTCCTCAATACCTCTTCTCCCTCCTACTGTAAGCCCCGTGAGGGACTGTGTTTGACCTAATTAATTCGTACCTACCCCAGAGTTTAGAACTGAGTTTGTCAGTAAGTGCTTAACATACCTTTAAAATTAATAAAAGGAAAAGTAGTTCTGAGACAGGATAAGTGAGAGGATGAGCACCAGATATCTGACCGCCAGTAGTCAGAACTGGTTCTGTACTTGAAGGGTAATTTCTGCTACCCCGATCTCTTCCCCTCTCTGCTAATTAGGGTTTTAGAAACCGTATCTTGATGCAAAGAAATTGTGCCGGAACAAATGATGCGATTTCACACTTCAGATCTCCAGCCTTTCAAATGTCCATCGTCTCTCTGCAGCGGCTTTGTCGTTTTGGTACACATCCTGGGTGCTCGACCACAGGCTGGAGAAACTGCTTAAACTTGGCCCACCTCACTCGAATGAGCCAGGGTCAAGACCACTGTCCTGGGTCATTTCTCCCTTTGGGATCTGTTTTTCCTCTCCCCACTCACTTCCCTGCCCCCCACCAGAGAATTCCTTTTTACTTGAGAAGAGATGAAAGACCTGATGGGGAGAATAGTCAGTTTCTGGATGCTCCTTCCACATATTTGGGCATAAATACACACCCAAGAAGCCAGGAGAGGAAGGCGTAAGAAGCAACTTGCTTAAATCCCATCCTGATGCCTCCTTGTTCTAACCCTGCCTGCAGTGTGACCGCAGACAAGTCACTTTACTGCTCGGTGCCTCAGTTTCCTCTATAGTGAAATGGGGATTGAATGCCTGTTCTCCTTCCCTCTCCGTGAGCCCCATGTGGGACAGGGATTGGGTCTGATCTGATATATGTATAGTCGTCGTTTGCATTTGAAGAAAGCAGCGGTGATGGTGAAGTTCTCTTTATGAGCGCTCGCATGGTTGAAAAGACCAAGGCCACACAAAAAAGCTGTCCCTTGCTGTAGTGTGCTTGATGGTTTCAGGGCCTGGTGCTGTTTTCTCTTTTGCCTCAGTAGTTCTCTTTGCTTATGAAGGTTTTGGCTTCTCGATGGCAATGCGCTATGCAAGTCTGTCCTCAGGAGTTGGCTTCCAGTTTCAGATGGGATGCAGCCTGACTGGGGTTTTGTTTTAACCATGACCTTAAAAAGCTTCCTCTGCCTCCCTTGCTTTTCGTTTCCCATTTTCAGATCCCTCCGTTGCAGCCGTTTAGGCATCCTGAGATGCTCCCTTGCCTCACGTTTCGCCCAGTGTACCTTTGCTAGTTGTACATAACTACTATGGGTTCCAATTCCGACTCTGCCACGTGTCTGCTCTGTGACCTTGGGCAAGTCGTTTCACTTCTCTGTGCCTCAGTTACCTCATCTGTCAAACGGGGATCGAGACTGGGAGCCCCACTGCGTCCCACCCGATTTGCTTGTATCCACCCCAGCACTGAGTACGTCACCTGGCACATAGTAAGCACTTAATAAATACCCTAATTAAAAAACATAACTTTGCTAGGAGACTGACTACAATCCAGAACTTCATCGTTTGTGAATATTTAATTGCTCTTGAGTCTGATCTCATCGTATCGTATCTGCCTCCGTGCTTAGCATAGTGCTCGGTCAATGCTTAATAAATATCATTATTCGTATCATTATGAATTCTGCTTCCCCTGATGGGGTTTTCCTTTTGGTGGGCTGGAGGAGGAGGAGGAGGTTGTCCGTAAGCTCACTGTGAACAGAGAATACGTCTACCAACACTGCTGTATTGAACTCTCCCAAGTGCACAGTAAGCGCTCAAGAAATATGACATTGATATCTTATTATATATGACTATTATGTGACTTATTGCTATCTTGATACTTATTGATAGGGAAGCAGCGAGGCTCAGTGGAAAGAGCACGGACTTGGGAGTCAGAGGTCATGGGTTTGAATCCCGGCTCTGCCACTTGTCAGCTGGGTGACTGTGGGCAAGTCACTTCACTTCTCTGTGCCTCAGTTACCTCACCTGGAAAATGGGGATTAACTGTGAGCCTCACGTGGGACAACCTGATGACCCTGTATCTACCCCAGCGCTTAGAACAGTGCTCGGCACATAGTAAGCGCTTAACAAATACAAATACCAACATTATTATATCCCTCTCTCTGCTACCGCAGTGTAGGACAAGGACTGTGTCCAATGCAGAAGTTAATGAATATTTAAGAAATGCCATCATTATCGTCACCCAGATTGGTTCCTAGAGC
Source organism: Ornithorhynchus anatinus (assembly GCF_004115215.2). Classification (NCBI taxonomy): domain Eukaryota; kingdom Metazoa; phylum Chordata; class Mammalia; order Monotremata; family Ornithorhynchidae; genus Ornithorhynchus; species Ornithorhynchus anatinus. The sequence goes on from NC_041728.1 coordinate 66,713,480, forward strand.
CACTGGACTCCATAACACCCGGCTACAAGCCTCGGGCAACCAAAAGGTCTTGAGCAGGGAAACCTGGCCACCAGATATCTGTGACTGCTGATCTTGGCCCAGTAGCAATGGGGAGCAGAGGACAGCTCACGTTTGTTAATATTAATGTCTGTCTCCCCCTCTAGACTGGAAGCTTGTTGTGGACAAGGAATACATCTGTTATATTGTATGCTCCCAAGCTCTTAGCACAGTGTTCTGCAGACAGTAAGCGCTCAATAAATACGATGGACTGACTGAGTCATATTGGAAGCAGACGTATGGGCTTGTACTGCCCTCCTAGGCCCGGTCCAAGCTAAGGACTGTCCTGTTGGGTAGCCTCTGGGAGGCATTTTGTATTTATGGTCAGGGTGGCTCTCCTTTGCCGATCCCTGGCTTCTCCTTTCTTTGTAAAAAAAAAAATAAATAAATAAGTAAATTGTGGTATTTGTTAAGCGCTTACTCCCAAGCCCGCGCTCTTTCCACTGAGCCACGCTGCTTCTGGAAAGCTCTTGTAAGCTTCTTTGTAAGCTCTGTGAGTTAGACAACGGTTGAAGAATGAGAGGGATGCTTTGTGGATTCTGCTCCTGCCCCTAGATTTCCAAGTCAGCTGCCCAATTGCTGGGCAGTTGGGTTGAAATCACTCTGGGCTTTGATTTCCTTCCTGCTGCCCTGCCATTAGCTGGGAGTTAGCGGGGGACCGTCTTCAATTGGCCAGATGACTTCCCGCATCAGAGTAGATCAGCGATTTTCCTGATAGGTAGCTTCTTAGAGAATAATAATAATGTTGGTATTTGTTAAGCGCTTACTATGTGCAGAGCACTGTTCTAAGCGCTGCGGTAGACACGGGGGTATCAGGTTGCCCCACGTCGGGCTGGCAGTCTTAATCCCCATTTTACAGATGAGGTAACTGAAGCACAGAGAAGTTAAGTGACTCGCCCACAGTCACACAGCTGACAAGTGGCAGAGCCGGGATTCGAACCCTTGACCTCTGACTCCAAAGCCCGTGCTCTTTCCACTGAGCCACGCTGCTTCAAGAGAAGAAATTATGAGGCTAGACCATAGAAAGATATGCTTCCTGATGCCAATTGGCATCAGCTCCGCTGCTTCTGTGTGAAGAAACTGTCTTTCATCCTGCTGGGAGGCCGTAGATTTTTTGGGTTTTTTTTTTTAATATGGTATTTAAGTGTGTGCTATGCACAAGGCACTGTGCCACAAGCTAATCAGATTGGATATTGTCTGTGTCCCACATAAGATTCAGTCTTAATCCTCATTTTACAGATGCAGAAACTGAGGCACAGAGAAGTGAAATGACTTGTCCAAGGCCACATAGCAGACAAGTGGCAGAGCCAGGATTAGAAGCCAGGTCCTTCTGACTTCCAGGCGGTGCTCCATCCACTAGGCAATGTTACTTGTCAGTTGTTATCCTCAGGGTGACCAGGGAACCATCTTTTCAGGGCTAAACTGCTCCTTCCAGAGTGTCCTTAGATCTTAAGTGTTTTCTCTGTTAAAATGATGGAAATGTATGAGAGCTTTAAAGGTTTCCGGAGCCAGAGGCAGCCCAGGAATTGCTGACTATTCAGTAAGTCAATCATATTTATTGAGTGCTTACTCTGTGCACAGCACTATTGTAAATGCTTGAGAGAGTCCACGATAACAATATAATAGACACATTCCCTGCCCACAACGAGTTTACAGTTTATTCCTCTGCTCCAGGGAAGATTAAACATCCACTCCTTTATTTTTCATAGGTCTCTAGGGAAGATCAGCAGATCAAGTCACCCATTGTCTGCTCTCTGAACTGAGTCAGGTTCCAGGATTAATAATAATAATAGTATTATCTGTTAAGTACTTACTACGTATCAAGCTCTGTTCTGAGCGCTGGGGTAGATATAAGATGATGAGGTCCCACATGCGGGCCACAGCCTAAGTCAGAGGGAGAACCGGTATTGAATCCCTATTTTACAGATGGGCTAATTGAGGCACAGAGAAGTGAATTGACTTGTCTAAGGTCATACAGCAGACAAATGATGGAGTCAGGATTAGAACCCAGGTCCTCAGACGCCTAGGATTTTTCCTCTAGGCCACACTGCTTCTGCAAGTACTTTTGTTACTATTCCTTGAGACATGTGCCAGTATCCAGAGAGTCCCTCACCCCATAGGAGAGGGATCCACGATCTCTTGATGGTCTTCATCAATAACCTTCAGGTAAAAAAAAAAACAAAAACAAAACCCTTGTCACTAAAGCTTATGGCTCAACAGAATAATAATGATGGTATTTGTTAAGCACTTACTATGTGCCAAGCACTGTTCTAACATATTTCCTCCCAGGCATTTTCTGTGGCGAAAACAGTGGGACCGTGTCTACCGACTCTGTTGTACTATACTCTCTCAAGCACTTAGTACAGTGGTCTGCACATACCAAGCTCTCGGTAAATAACATTGATATGATGATGATGACTCTGGTTTCCCTGTTTTCTTGTCTGCGGCTTAGGCTCATGTGGTTCTGGGACATGAAACCCCGAACCAGTGATTCACCTGGAGTTGGAGTTTCCTAACACTAAGGTGGCATGAGATTAAATTATCTGTGCCAATTATCGGTCCTCTGAATGTCTTCCCATTAGCTAGAGGAAAGCCCTGTGTGCCCTCAAGCATCCTACCTAGGTTCCATTTATGTCACCTCTTCAACAGACACATTCCGTCTTTTCAACTTCCCCTACCTTTCTCTTTTCTCTCAAAATGTTGCTTTTCCTTGGTTCATAAACAAAGCACAGCTTTATTATTAGATTTCTGCCCCTGGCTCTCTGAGGCTTGCTATGTTAGACTTCCTTATAAGGCCATCCCTAGAATATAGCTTTTCCTGTACCCTTAAAATAGTGGTCTTCTGTACATTTTAAGAGCAACAAAGAAGCAATACAAGGAGAGGCTCACTGTAGTCAGATGTGTATCTCTGTGCCTCCCTTTGTGTTTTAAAGTAATAATGTTTCTCAGCTTAGAAGAATGGGAAGCCCTCAACTTGAAACGTCATGATTTAAAATGTTATCAAAGACACGTACAGTTATTTCTAAATGTGTACTTACAACATCAGGTTGATTTTCTACCAACAGTTTCCTTTGTGATACTAGCTCTGGGGGCATGAGGAGTGGCAGAGAAATGAGGAGACCATTTTTAAGCTGTGATGGGTGTTGGGGAGAAGGAAGGCAGATTTAAAGAGAGCAGGTGAGGCTGTGGGAAAGGAAGTTATTTGATCATCAGGGAGGGTTGTCCAGGAAGAAAAGTGTGGCATTTACTATGGAATCTCTCCGATTCAATAGAAATTCAGGAATATAGCTATAGGTATCCACTAAGCAGCATAGCGTAGTCGACAGAGCATGGGCCTGGGAGTCAGAAGATCATGGGTTCTAATCCTGGCTCTGCCACTTGTCTGCTCTGTGGCCTTGGGCAAGTCACTTCCCTTTTCTGTGCCGCAGTTACCTCATCTGCAAAATGGGGATTAAGACTGTGAGCCCTATGTGAGACAGGGACCTTGTCCAGCACAATTTGCTTGTATCCACTCCAGCGCTTAGCACAGTGCCTGGCACATAGCACTTAACAAATATCATAATTATCATTTCATCTATAATTGAGTAGAGTTATGGGTAATTTTTGGAAAATGGGGCCTTGACTCCATAACCAACCTCCCATTTATAACTTGGTTCCTGTGAGAAAATTGGTTCCAACTTTAAACAGTTGACTTAGGATGCTGTGTTCAGGAATGTGTTGGGTCGTGAGTCCAAGGACGTTTTGTATTGGAGAGCTGCTTCCAACAATTTAGAGGTATCCTGTTCTAAGTAAAAGGCTAACAAAAAATCCTAGGTGTGGTGTGGGGGTTGGAGGGAGGGTGATATTCATTCAAACATATTTATTGAGTACTTACTGTGTGCAAAGCACTGTACTAAGTGCTTAGGAGAGTACAATATAACAATTTTACAGTCTAGAGGGGGAGATATTAATATAAATGAATACAGCTATGTACATAATTGCTGTGGGGCTGGATTGAGGAATGAATAAAGGGAGCAAGTCAGGGCAAGGTAGAAGGGAGTGAGAGAAGGGGAAAGGAGGCCTCAGTCATGGAAGGCCTCTTGGAGGAGATGTGCCCTCACTAAGGCTTTGAAGGTTGGGGAGAGTCATTGTCAGATTTGAGGAAGGAGGGCATTCTAGGCCAGAGACAGGATGTGGGTGAGGGGTTGGCAGTGAGATAGGCAAGATGGAGGCACAGTGAGAAGGTTAGCATTAGCGGAATGAAATGTGCAGGCTGGGTTGCAGTGGGAGAGAAACGAGGTGAAGGAGGGAACAAAGCGAGGGCTTTGAAGCCAAAGGTGAGGAGTTTTAGCTTGATGCGGAGGTGGATGGGCAACCGCTGGAGAACCCCTAGATTAATTTATCAGGCATGAGCATGGAACGTACATGAGCATGGAGCGTACATAGAAATGCCTACTTGGCTTTTTAGGAATTCACTAAATTTGTATCACTCACACAAAGCTAGTGACAGACACCTAAAGACACAGAGCCAAGTACACTTATACAGTCCCAGGCAGATATAGAAACAAACACATACCCATAAACAGCACTAAACAGGCCATATAGTCAGATCTAGCTATACATAGACTCTCTGGCAGACTCACAGACTTACAGAAAAACTCAGACACATAGACATGTGGGAGGAGAGAGGGAAAGGGAAACAGGAGGAGATGATGATTAAGGGAAGGAGCTGTCTATAATCCAATCAGACAAGCTCTTCCTCCCCCTCTTTTTCTCCCCCTCTTTTTCTCCCCCTCTTTTTCTCCCCCTCTTTTTCTCCCCCTCTTTTTCTCCCCCTCTTTTTCTCCCCCTCTTTTTCTCCCCCTCTTTTTCTCCCCCTCTTTTTCTCCCCCTCTTTTTCTCCCCCTCTTTTTCTCCCCCTCTTTTTCTCCCCCTCTTTTTCTCCCCCCATGTACATATAGCTCTTGGAAAGTACAATTCAGCAATAGACAATCGGTGCTCACAATGGGCTTACAGTCTAGAAGGGGGAAGACAGACATCAAAAACAAGTAAACTGGCATCAGTAATGTTGGTATTTGTTAAGCGCTTACTATGTGCAGAGCACTGTTCTAAGTGCTGGGGTAAACACAGGGGAATCAGGTTGTCCCACGTGGGGCTCACAGTCTTAATCCCCATTTTACAGATGAGGGAACTGAGGCACAGAGACGTTAAGTGACTTGCCCACAGTCACACAGCTGACAAGTGGCAGAGCTGGGATTCGAACTCATGAGCCCTGACTCCAAAGCCCGTGCTCTTTCCACTGCGCCACGCTGGTTCTCTGTATCAGTATAAATAGTTATAGATACGTACACATCAAAACAAGTAAACAGGTATTAATGTAAATAAATATAATTAAGATAGGTACATATACTCAAGTGCTGTGGGGTGGGGAGGAGGGGCAGAGCAAAGAGAGCAATTCAGGGTGATGGGGAGGGGGTTGCTGAGCAAAAGGGGGGCTAAGTCTGGGAAGGCCTCTTGGAGGAAGTGAGCCTTCAGGAGGGCTCTGAAGGGGGGAAGTGTGCTAGTTTGGTGGGTTTGAGGAGGGAGGGTATTCCAGGCCAAAGGTAAGATACGGGTCAGGGGTTGACGGCAGGACAGTCGAGAATGAGGCACAGTGAGGAGGGTAGCGGCGCCAGAGGAGCGGAGTGTGCGGGTTGGGCCGTAGAAGGAGAGAAGGGAGGTGAGGTATGAGAGGGCAAGGTGTTGGAGAGCTGTGAAGCCAATAGTGAGGAGTTTTTGCTTGATAGAGAGGTTGAGAGGCAATCACTGGAGATTTTTGAGGGGGTGGGTGACATGCCCAGAGCCTTTCTGTAGAAAGACAATGTGGGCAGCACAGTGAAGCATAGATTGAAGTGGGGAGTGACAGGAGGTTGGGAGGTCAGAAAGGAGGCTGATGAAATAATCCAGTCAGGATAGGATGAGTGTACTACTGCGAATTGTACTTCCCAAGCATTTAGTACAATGCTCTGCACACAGCACTAAATAAATACGATTTAATGAAGAACATGGTAGTGGTCTATATATATATTTAGAAAAAATATATATATATATACACGAGAATTTCCAAATTGTTTTACAAAGTTAAATTCCAAAACATCCCTTCTTCCAAAATGTCCTTTTTTAATTCAGTTTCTTTCTGGATATATCAACCAATGAAAATGGAAGAAAAACAAATCCCGCAAACTACAATTAGCATGAGGGATTGACATTAACTTGTGTCTTCTCTACGCAAAGCCGTCATCCCAATAAATATTCAGCTAAATGGTTTGTAAACTAAGAAACATTTCTAAATTTCACAATGTAATTGCATGCTGTTATGGAGCCACCATTCCTCTTGTTAGCCATGTGTGTGGGGGGGGGGGGGATCTTTTTCTCCTGGCTGCAGAATACTATGCCACTGTATCTCCATTTTTTCTTTAAAATGAGTGCTATCTGACTGGCATGGGATTGAAGGACCCTAATTACTTACAGTGATTCAGAGGGTGCAGAAACCCTATGATGCCAGTCGATCAGGTGGGTGAGTTGGTAGCAGGCGGGGGAGGCTCGGTATAATGCTAGAATATTAACCTGTCCGAGACAGCGTCGAGACCTCCAGATGCTGTCTTGTGAGAAACTCTCTGAAATATACATGCTTGCCATGACCAGAGACAGCCTCCATGTCTATAAATTACCATTCCTCTCAAGGATTTGGTCCAGCTGTGCAGCCAAGAGAGATGCCCGTGGGGGTCAGACACCCTTGAGCACAGCCGGTTACTTTAATACTCCAGCCTTTTTTAAAAAATTCATTCAGTCGTATTTATTAAGCACTTAATGTGTGCAGAGCAATGTACTAAGTGCTTGGAAAGGTACAATACAAGGATAAACAGTGATATTCCCTGCCCACAACAAACTCACACTCTAGAGGTGGGGAGAAAGATATCAGTACAGATAAATACAATTAAGTGCTTACTATTTACCAGGCATTGTTCTAAGTGCTGGGTTACGTCAGGTTGGCTACAGTCCGTGTCCCACATGGAGCTCACAATGGCGTCTTATGGTGTCAAGTCGAATCCGACCTATTCGGACTCCACGGACACATCTCTTCCAGAGCGCCCCACCTCCATCTGCATTTGTTCTGGTAGCGTATCCATCGTTTTCTTGGTAAAAATGCAGAAGTGGTTTACCATTGCCTTCTTCCGCACAGTGACCTCGAGTCTCCACCCCCGACTCTCTCCCATGCCACTGCTGCCCAGCACAGGTGAGTTTTGACTTGTAGCAGATCGCCTTCCACTCGCTAGCCACTGGCCAAGCTAGGGATGGAATGGGTAGGCCTCCGCTTGACTCTCCCTCCCGTCAACGAGACTAGTAGAGTACCGGAAACTCTCCAGGTGTGATCCGGTGGTTCACAGACTTAGTCCCCATTTTACAGATGAGGGAACTGAGGCACAGAGAAGCGATTTGCCCAAGGTCACACAGCGGACAAGTGGCAAAGCTGGGATTAAAACCCAGGTCCTTTTGATTCCCAGGCCCCTGTTCAATTCACTAGGCAACATAACGTCTCTGAGCCCCAGCTGTTTTCTCACTATGGAGGAGGGAGGTGCAGTCATAAATATTTCTTCCCTCCACCCCAAAGTGTCGGTTTGCCTGATACTAATGCCTTTTAAGAAGCTGCAGTTCTCTCTAAGCCTCTTGAAATGCAAGCCTGCTGTTGGCACCCTGCTCTCTAAGCCTTTGAACATGAACTTGCCACTTATCGAACACTCCTGCCCCACTACCGCTATTTTAGGGAGAATCTGATTCCTTCTTGATTAAACGGACTGCAATCTGAGGGTGGGAACAGACGCTGCCTTCTGGACACTCTGAAGAGACAGTGTTATCGCGGTGTGCGTGAGTCTGTGTGCTTGTGTGTATACGTGCAGACACACAACTCACTTCTATGCATGCATAGATCTGTCCTTCATGTTCAGAGTCAGTGCTCCTGATGGTGAGATGTTATCTATATGTATGAGTCTGCTTGAAAAGACCAGTACGTGATCAACATTCTGTCCATATTGTTTGCACATTAAGATAGATCCTTGCTGTGCAAATGGAAATGTCCTCTGGATGGGCCAGATTTGTCTGTCTCCCCAAGCATCCTCTGAATTTCCCAATATTCCCCTCATTGCTGCCTGACAGCCTGGTCTGTCGGCCGTAGAGGGCCCTCAGCACTATATTGCCATGTTGCCCTGTTTGAGACTGTCGTGTCTTGAAATCATGTGTTAATCATTCCTTCAATCGATTGTATATATTGAGCACCTACCTTGTGCGCAGCACTGTACTAAGTATATGTGTGAGTACGTAAGCAAACCCACGCTCACTGCCTTCTTGCAATCTACTGGGGGAGACAGAAAAATGATTTATGAGTAGTGAGAGCAGGAGCCACTGAGCCACGCTGCTTCTCACTCTCACAGCCATCCATGGAGATATATAACAGCCTTGAAGACCTTCAACTTGGTTTGGAGACTGCTGCCTGTAGTCCGCACACTGTCAATTTGCCTTAAGCTCTTGACCCTTTTGATTCTTTAGAATAAACAGGTGTCAGAATCAGATTCCTACAAGGGCAGGACATTAGGGCTGGTTACTGAGGAAGCCAGGACTGAATAGCAGAGGTAAAAATTACCAGTTGTTTTGAGGTACCTGAGGAATAAGTGTTTCCCACATAATTTGTTCTAGACCAAGGTTTCATCCAAAGGGCTTCGGTCAATTTCAAAGTCATTCAGTTATATTTAAGTGCTTACAGTGCGCAGAACACTATTCTGAGCACTTGGGAGAGAGCATATTATAACCAAGTTGATGGACATGTTCCTTGCCCACAAGAAGCTTACAATCTAGAAGGGGAGGCAGACATTAAAATCAGTTATGGATATGTGCATATGTCCCTGGAGCTGAGAGTGGCGTGAATAAAGTGTTCGAATCCAAGTGCAAGGGCAACACAGAAGGGAGAGGGAGTAGGGGAAATGAGTAGTCAGGGAAGGCCTCTTGGAGGAAATGTGATTTTAATTAGGTTTTGAAGCTGGGCAGAGTGATGGCCTGTCAGTTATGAAGAGGGAAGGAGTTCCATGCCAGAGGCAGGACATGGGTGAGAGGTTGGTGGCTAGATAGACAAGATCAAGGTGGTAATAATAATAATGTTGGTATTTGTTAAGCGCTTACTATGTGCAGAGCACTGTTCTAAGCGCTGGGGTAGATACAGGGTAATCAGGTTGTCCCACGTGAGGCTCACAGTCTTAATCCCCATTTTTACAGATGCGGTAATTGAGGCATAGAGAAGTGAAGTGACTTGCCCACAGTCACACAGCTGACAAGTGGCCGAGCTGGGTTTCGAACCCATGACCTCTGACTCCCAAGCCCGGGCTCTTTCCACTGAGCCACGCTGCTCAGCGAGTAGGATGCTGTTAGAGGAGTCACAAGTGAGCATGCAGGGTTGTAGTAGGAAATCAGCAATGTGAGATAGGAAGGGGCAAGGTGATTGAGTGCTTCAAAGCCAAAGGTAAGGAGTTTCTGTTGGGTGAAGAGATGGATAGGCAACCATTGCAGGTTCTTGAGGAGTGGAGAAACACGGACTGAACTTTTTCATCTGGTAAACAACAGAGTGAACTATGTACTGGAGTGGGGAAAGACGGGGGGGGGGGGCAAAGAGGTCACTAAGGAGGACGATGTAGTGGTCAAGGTACATAGATAACTACATAGATCAACATGGTAGCAGTTTGGGTGGAGAGGAAAGGGTGGATTCTAGAGGTGATGTGAAAGTAAAACTGACAGGATTTGATGACAGGTTGGGTGTGTGGGTTGGATGAAAGAGATGAGTCAAGGATAATGCCAAGGTTATGGGCTTATGAGATAGGATGGTGGTGCTGTCTGCAGTGATAAGAATAATGATAAGATAAGGACAATGATAAGTGTCCTCATGGGGAGGACAGGGTTTGATTGGGAATAATAATAATTATAGGCACTGTTCTGGATGAGGAGTTCTATTCTGGACACTTTAAATTTGAGGTGTCAGAGGGACATTCAACTAGATGGGCTTAGCAGAACCCAAAATGAAAGACCACCTATATGGCCAAGGTGAGAGCAAAAGGCAAGAAGAAAGCATCCACCTCATTCTCAGCTCCTTTTTCATGGGCACCCCCACTTCGGGACAAGAGAAATTCCTTAAATAGATGAAAGCAAATAGCCATTCCATAACTGATACCTTCGGGGAAAAAATAAAAAACAAGAAACCAACTCCCTGCCCCTATTCAAGGGCACAGTTTGGGTGTTGTACATAGAATTCACAAATTTGGCTTCGGTTCCAGGTAGAATTTTCACTGGATCTAGGAAGAAAAACAAAATCAATTGAATGAGCAGTGGAATACAGAAAAACATCAACCGTAAATGGGAGGTTGATGGAGTCCACTTGGGCGATAGAGTTTAAACATAGTGCGCTCCTTCTGTTCAGCGTTGTCTTTTTGCCTCTCTAGTTTTTAATTACATTTAACTACCTATCATTCTCCATTTCTGCAGACACGTTTACGGGCAGACTTGTCTTAATTGGATTTCAGAATGGTTGGTGTTTCTTTAAAAGGCAGGGGAAGGGAGATGGAACGAGAAAAGTTGATTTTACATGGGAGCCAGATGGAATATTTCAGAAAATGGATTTGCTAGTCTGCTAGAGGAGATGTAACTCATCACACTGTGGCCATGTCTATACCTATATATTTTCCCAATAATTCAGGCACAGGGCCACAGTTTGAATACTGAGGCCGATGATTTTTTTTTAAATAGCCTGGGACCAGAAAGGTAATTCAGGCCAAACTGTCTTTTAGGTGCTTGGTTAAGTACCAGTGGCCTGGAGTAAGGCTAGAGAGTTATTGCTCTCAAGCCAGTCATCTCTGAAAGCTCTTCTTTATCTCACGACAAGCTTAAGAATCCAACTCAGAGTTTGCTCCAAATAGGTGTTCTGTGCAAGCTGATATGAGGACGTTAATGCCGATAAACCCTGATTCCCCATTCCATCTAGTACAGTTCTTTATTGAAGTAGAAGCTTCAAGAGGATCATGTGACGGAGGCAAAAACAGTTCCAGACACTACAGACAACACTCCAAAAGTCAATCTTTTAGTATAAATATCAATCACACTGTGCACTTGCTGTGTGCAGAGCACTGTTCTAAGCACTTGGGAGAGTACAGTATAACAAAATCACGTCAGTCAAGCAAATTGAGCACGTACTGTGTGGAGAACACCAAACTAAGCACTTGGGAGAGTATGATAAAAACAGTGAGACACATTCCCTGCCTACGACTAGCTTGCAGTCTAGAGTTCCTGTGATCCCATTCATTATCAATGGTAAGCATTGAGCACTTACTATGTGCAGATGACTGTAGTAAGCGCTTCAGGGAGTAGAAAACAGTTGACAGACTTGTTCCCTGCCCACAGCGAGCTTACGGTCTAAAGATTACATTCTTCTTTGCAGGAGTCAGGAGATCTGGGTTCTAATCCCGGATCTGCCTCTTGCCTGCTAGTATGGCCTTGAGCAAATCACTTAACTTTTCTGTGTCTGTTTCCTCATCTGCAGAATGGGTACGAAAACTGTTCTCCTTCCTACTTAGACTGCGAACTCCATAGAGGACAGGGACTGCGTCTGAACTGCTTATATCGTATCTGTCCTAGAGGTTACTAGGGTACTACTAGATTGTAGTCAGTTTCGTCTGTTAACTCTGTTGAACTTGCCAAGTGCTTAGTACAGTGATCTGCCCAGATTAAGTCCTAAATAAACACCATTGATATATTCACGGTGAAACTGTGCTCACCTCAATATAGTCACGCTAGGTGAAATGTGAGAATGAATGGTAGATATTTGATTAGAAGGAGTGTGGACTAGTAGAAGCCGGGCCTGGGAGCCAGAAGGACCTGGTTCTAATTCCGGTTCTGCCGCTTGTCTGCTGCGTGACCTTGAGCGAGTCACTTTACTTCTCTGGGCCTCAGTTACCTCATCTGTAAAATGGGGATTAAGACTGAGAGTCCAATGTGGGGCATGGACTGTATCCAACCTGACTGGTTTGTATCTACCTCAGCTCTTAGAAGAGTGCCTGGCACATAGTAAGTGCATAACAAAATATCACTTAAAAAAAAAAAGTGGTGAGCTGAAGTTGGGCACCTGAAGCAAGGGGGAGGAGAGGAAATACTTTTAATGTTACAATGAAACAAAGCCCCTCACAAAACTACATTGCAGGTAAAAACTGAGAGACAGTGGTAGTAATAATAATAATAATTATGGTATTTAAGCGCTTAAATACCATAAGCGCTCATACTTTTAATTCCCATTTTACAGATGAGGTAACTGAGGCACAGAGAAGTTAAGTGGCTTGCCCAAGGTCACACGGCAGACACTTGGCTCTGTCCTCTGAACTCCCAAGCCCATGCTCTTTCCACTAAGCCATGCTGGCAGACCTACCCAACTCACTATAAACAAGAAAGGTACAAGTTGTTTGTTTTTTTTTTTATGAGTAGAAGCTTCAAGAGGATCATGTGACGGAGGCAAAAACAGTTCCAGACACTACAGACAACACTCCTAAAGTCAATCTTTAAGTATAAATATCAATCACACTGTGCACTTGCTGTGTGCAGAGCACTGTTCTAAGCACTTGGGAGAGTACAGTATAACAAAATCACGTTCCCCACCCACAACGAGCTTACAGTTCACAGTGCGAGGCAGACATTGATGTAAATAAATTAAATTACAGATATGTACGTAAGTGCCGGGGGGCTGAGGAAGGGTGCAAATCCTAGTGCAAAGGTGATGCAGAAGGGAGTGGGAGAAGAGGAAAATGAGGACTCAAGGAAGGGCTCGTGGAGGAGATGTGTTTTTAATAAGACTTTGAAGGTGGGGCGATTGGATGCCAGTTGTATATGGAGAGGGAGGGAGTTCTAGGCCAGAGGTGGGATGGGTCTGGCTAGAGGTGCAGTGAGTAGGTTGGCATTAAAGGAGTGGAGTATGCAGGCTCGTTTGTGGTAGGGAATCAGGAAGGTTATTTAGGAAAGGGCAAGATGATTGAGTCCTTTAAGGCCGTTGGCAAGGAGTTTCTGCTTGCAGAGGTGGCCAGTGGTCATCAGGACCGTAATTCCCACATTGGCCTTTTCAGCTACGCATGCACCCCTAGGTAGAAATTGCCATCAGTAGCATCTCATTTGGGTGCAAAGGACAACTTTTAATATTTGCAGACAAATAGAAATACACGAAATTGTGTTGATTATGGGATGCATTTCTAAATAGGCAAAACAGCAAGTAATCATTTCTGTTGGAATAAGGGGAATAAATAGCATTTAGTAATTACAAAAGCACTTTATTTTAGACTGCTCCTTGCAAAAACACTTGAAAGGTTTGGACAACATTTTTCCAATAGAAAAATCAAGATTAGTTTTGTGATTCCAATTTCTCATCAAATGAAGGCATACTCTTCCAGGCACAGTTCCGACTCGAGGTGATTTGTTTTACTCCTATCACATAATGAATTTTTTGTTTCCTCCGCAATGAAATGTGGCACTCTAAAAATGATCAGTTTGCTTAGAAGATGACAGATAGTATGCCTGACTGTTCAGGGCCTCTACTGTCTTTTTCTCATTACAGTCCTTTAGCTCATAGGATAGCCAGGATAGCGTGTATCTATTTACATCTGTTTTTTTTTTTAAGTTTTGTTCCTATCCCTTCATGTTTTTATTGCCCTAGCCATAACTTTGTAAATGTATGTGTGTTTACAGTCTCTCTTGCTATATATAGGTTTATAAATGTACATATTTATGGATGTATACAGAGTAGAAATTGTCTCCATCTCTCTCACTGCCCAGCACTCTGGCTTGGAATTAGCTCCCAGCCTGTGATTGGTTGGCAAGACTAAGCCAAAAGAGGGGAAGGAGCTGGGCAAGGAAGATGAAGAGTGGAAAGAGGAGGTGAGAAATGAGGAGATAAATACGCTGGAGTGTGAGAACCTGGAGTCATCAGAACAGCTGGGGAGAGTGGCAGAGATGATCTCTGGGGAGATGAGTTTGTCTGTGGACGGAGCAGGGGTGAGCGCTGGGGAGAAAGCGGAGCCCTGATAGGTTGGAAAGGTGGTGAGTACCATGTACCTAAGTGCTTTGGTGGGGCATGGAAGCGTTTTGTGGCATTTTTCTCATTTCCTCAAAGTGCTCTGAAATCAGTGATATCACTTTTGCTCATCCATGAGAGGTAAGGAGAGGCAGGTGCTATAGTCTCCGTTTTACAGATGAGACCCAGAGAGGTTAAGTGACTTGCCCCAAGTTACGTAGGCCAGTGGTTTCCTGATTGCCAGATATGCACTCTGGCCACTGGAGTCCAGTATGGTGGACTTCTCTGCCTCCCCATCTAGACTGTAAGCTCATTGTTGGCAGAGAATGTATCTGTTCATTGTTATATTGTACTCTCCCAAGTGCTTTGCTCGCAGTACGTGCTCAAAAAATACGATTGAATTGAATTCTCTTCAAGGCGTTATCCCCAGCAAACAATGTCAGTCAGTGGTATTCATTCATTCAATCGTATTTAATGAGAGCTTAGTGTGTACAAAGCACTGTACTAAGCGCTTGGAAAGTACTATTCAGCAACAAATAGAGACAATCTCTATCCAACAATGGGCTCACAGTCAAGGGTATTTACTGTGTGCATAGCATAGTAATGAACACTGGAGAGAGAATGATACGATTAAGTTGGTAGTCACCATATCTGCCCTCAAGGAGCTTCCAGTCCAGGGAGGGAGGCAGATGTCCATTCCAAGCGCTTAGTACAGTGCTCTGCACATAGTAAGTGCTCAATAAATACTATCGAATGAATATCCATTTTAACCAGCACAACAGCATGCTGACCAACTCTAACAACTGATTCATCCAGGTAAAGGCACAAGGGCCTGAAAGACAGAAAGTCTTGGATTCTAATCCCGGCTCCGCCATTTGCCAGCCGTGTGACTTTGGGAAAGTTACTCAACTTCTCTATCCCTTAGTTCCCTCATCTGTAAAATAGGGATCGAGGCTGTGAGCCCTACATGGGACAGGGACCGTGTCCAACCGGATTTGCTTGTATCCACCCCAGCAGTTAATGCAGTTCCTGGCCGTAGTAAGCACTTAAAAAAAAATACCATTGTTATTATCATTATTATTATTGTGTGGCCCCCCAGAATCAAGGAGACACAGTTTAATTTGCAACGCTTTCCCCAACGGGCTGTGTGGGATGATCGCTCGTCACACCGGGGATGTGACGAGGCGCCCGCTGGGGACAGACGGGGAAATAGAGCCACTTAGCTCCTAACAGCTTGAATCGTGGGCAAGCCCTTTTGTTCTCGGGATAATGCAACAAGAGCTGGAACGAGAGGGGAGTTAAGTGTGTTTAACTGAATCATTTGTATGAGTGGCAGTTCCGTATGCAGAGTGATGGTGCTTCAGAAGAAGTGGTGGGGGGGAGGCATTAGAGAGGAAGGGTGCTGGCATAGCTTCTAGTGGAGACAATTTGGGGACCGTTTGATGCGGGAAAGTTTGTCTGTGATCTGCACGGAACCTGTTCCGGAGCGTTGGAGATTAGGTCTTGACGAGCCGTAAGGGAGGATTTGGGCTTTGAGTGTGACTCTTCCGACCTCCACCAATTTACAATTGGGCTGCCCCTCCTGAGTTTGAGAGGGAAGGGGGAAGAGGTATGTGGCATCGTTCAGGAGCATTGCCAGAATGATGATAATAATAATAATAGTAATAATAATAATAGTGACACTTGGTAAGCACCTACTACATGCCAGGCACTATGCTAAACACTGGGGAAGATACAAGATAATCCGGGCAGACACAGACCCTGTTCCCCTATGAGGCTCCCCAGTCTTATCAATAAGTTGGTGTCATGGAAGAAACAGCATGGCTTAGTGGATAGAGCGTGGGCCTGAGAGTCAGAAGGTCATGGGTTCTAATCCCGGCTCTGCCACTTATCAGCTGTGTGACTTGGGGCAAGTCACTTCAGTTCTCTGTGCCTCAGTTACCTCACCTGTAAAATGGGGATTGAGACTGTGAGCCCCACGTGGGACAACCTGATGACCTTGTATCTACCCCAGCACTTAGAACAGGGCTTGACACATAGTAAGTGCTTAACAAGTACCATCATCATTATTATTATTGTACTCTGCCCAGTGTTTAGTACAGTGCTTTGAACACATTAAGTGCTCAATAAATATGATTGGTGACTGTGGTGGTGGCGATTGGCAGTGTTACCTGCCTTTCTCTCCTAGACTGTAAGCTTGTTGTGGGCAGGAAACACGTGCACCAACTCTGTTATATTGGACTCTTCCAAGTGCTTAGGACAGTGTTCTGCATACAGTAAGTGCTCACTGAATATGATTGATTTGTCTGACATGTTTTGCTGCACAAACTGGGTTTATTGGGTTTTCCATTGGTCTGGCAGAGGCTGAGAATGTCTGGGGGGAGGCGGGGAACACGGGGGAGTTGGAAGGGGTCTTAACTGATTGCTATTGGGTGACAGGGCAGGTGGGTTTGTGCAGAAAGGAGAAGGGGAGTTAGAAAAACAAGTCTTCAACTGCCAGGACCAGAAGATTCAGAAATAATTTGTCTCATCAGGACAGTCATAAGTGCAGTTTTGGAGATTTCTAATGACCTAGTTAAAAATAAAATATTTTTCTCAGCCTTGGAATTGTAGGTCAAATCAATGGCATGTGGCAGCTCTCGATTTGACTGGGGAGAAGTGCATGGGTTCTTTTATCTCTTTCTTCCCTCTCTCAAAACATCCATCCCGTCTCACCCCGGTCCATAAAATTCCAAAATGATGCGCCCGTAACCCCCGTTACTGGAGACTCATTTGACTCCTGAGGTATAAGGGGCCCCTGGGAAAGAATTGCCAGAGAACTGGATTCTAGATTTGTCTGCTGGGTTGCTTTTCTTGAGTTTGTTTGGGAGATCCAACGAGGGATTTTAGGTTCCCAATGAGTTGTTGGAGAGCTGCAGAAAGAGAGGCCGGCAGGCGGACTGGTCGTTCCAGACAGATCTAAGACAGGGAGTGTTTGACAGCCCGAGACGCCACTATCTCTTGGCTGTGTCGTAGTGTGGAAAAAATGATGTTACTCCTCTGAGTATTCTGCAGGCCTGCAGTCTCAGATTTGTTTCCATAAAAGAGGAAGAGAGATCTCTGCCGAGTGCATTTCATCATGGAATAATTGCATGCTCGTGCTTGTGTGTGGGTGTTTGCTTTGTTGTTGTTTTTTATGGTACTGATTAAGGTCCAGGCCCTGTCCTAAGCCCTGGGGTAGGTACAACCTAAACCATTTGGATACATTCCGTGTTCCACGTGGGCTCACAGTTTTAAGTACCATTTTACAGATGAGGTAACTGAGGCACAGCAGGTAAGTGGCAGAGCTGGGATTCGAACCTAAGTCCTTTTGACTCCCAGGCCTGTGCTCTTTCCACTAGGCAATACCGTGTGTGTGTATGTGTGTGTTTGTGTTTAACTTTTCCCTCTCAAGTAGCTGCTAATAAACCCCACGATTCATTTACTGCAGAGGCTGGCTGAAGAAGACAGCCCCTATTCATTAGATACGCTCCCAATCTCCCCTTTTCGCTTCCTATTCAACCCATCACTGCTGATAAGATGATTACCCAGAATTCTGGAAAAACATGTTGGGGAAAATAGAGATGAAATCGTCCTTCCCCGAATAGGGGTATTCACAGTCCCCATGTCATCATTTTCATGACAATGTAAAAATGACATTCGCATGGAGCTACTGCAATTTTCATTATTTTTAAATCTGATTCTGAAATGTAATAAGCCCTCTTTACTGCATAGTAGGAGTGAAGATTTTTGAACTTTTCAGAGTGAACGGTGGGTATTTAGAAGAACACACAAGCATTACCATCTTGGGTCAGCTCCACCGGCCACCCAGGCCAAGACTCCAACTCTATTTTTCCTACCCCTTCTCCCTTCCTCATCGCCTGTGTGCATTTGGATCTGTACCCTTTCAGCACCACCCTCTGCCCTACAGCACTCACATAACTCTAGACTATCAGTTCGTTGTGGGCAGGGAAAGTGCCTGTTTATTGTCATATTGAACTCTCCCAAGCCGCTTAGTGTTCTGCACACAGTAAGTGCTCAATAAATCCAAGTGAATGAATAACAGTAGTTTATTTTAATGTCTTCTCTCCCCTTCTAGACTGTGAGCTCCTTGTGGTCAGGGAACATGTCTACTGACTCTTTTAAACTGTACTCTCTTAAGCTTTTAGTTGACTGCTCTGCACACAGAAAGCACTTAGTAAAGATGATTGGCTGATGGATTGATAGAATTAATGACATTTTTCCCCAGGCTCAGGGTTCATCTCCCTACTCATTCTAGATAGATGATTGTCTTATCCGGCAAAGCCCGTGCTAATTGACAGTGGTGCTTAGCCCTCACCACAGAATGGTCATTATCAACCCTGCCTTAACCTCAGCTGCTTCGTTCTAAAGTAGCTCAGTGATTTTTTCCAGCTGGAAGGCCTTGGACAGATAAGGTAAATGGATTAGGTCAGAGCAATCCAGCTTTTTTTTTTTTTTATCTTGGTAGCTCTACTAGCCCTCCTAACTCTCTACATGTGTGGATTTGATTGTTCGTGCCCACGGGCATTGGCAGTCGGGAGATCTCAGCGTCCTCAATCACCGAGTCTGTCTGTGGGATAGATTCGCACAAGCTCACGGGTCACGACCTTTCCTCCCCAGAGGTGGGGTCATATATCGAAAGCCTCAAAGACCAAAAGTCATGGAGCCCTTGGGAGGGTGAAGAGGAACGGGGCTGGGGTTACGTCCTGCAAAGGGGGTGAGACTAGCTTTGGGAAGTTTGACAGTAAAGAGGTCAAGTTCATAACTTCTGAAATTCTTAGGATCACCAAAATTTGCTTCTCTCATCGTGAGCTCATTAGAGGGTTTGGGTTAACAGATGAGTTTAGGGATTTTGAAAAGTGACTTTGGTCAAAGAACTTCTTTTTCTTTTAAAATGCTATTAGTTAAGTGCTTACTATATGCCAAGCACCGTATTAAGTGCTGTACCTAGGCTCTTGGGTTCTTGCGACCTTTTCCTCCCTTTAACAATTATGTACATGTCTTTATATTCTACTGCTTCCTCCTACCCCTTATTTGCATTTAATGTCTCCCTTGCTAAACTGTAAGCTCCTTGAAGGCAGGGATCCTGCCTACTAATTCCATTGTACTCCAAAGACTTAGTATAGTGCTCTGCACTCAGTAGATGTTCCGTGAATGATTGTGATGATGATGATAATTATGATAATGATATTAAGCTCTTACTAGATGCTAGAAACAATTTAAGAAGATTGGATACAGTCCCTGTGCCATACGGGGTTCAAAGTAGAAAGGGGAGGGCAAACAGATATATCCATTTTTATAGCTGAGGAAACTGAGGCTCAGAGAAGTTAAGTGACTTGCCCAAGGTCAAACAGCAGTTAAATGGCAGATCCAGGGATTAGAAGCCAAGGCTCCTGTCTTCTGAGATATTGACGGCATCTTGTCTATTGACCATATGAAAAAGGAGGAGTGGAAGCTCTATTCTTCAAGGTCTTAAGCCACTTTTCATTCTTTGGCACATGAGAACGTCAGGGATTCTTTATGTATTCTGTGGCAATACTTTTTGGTTTTACCCCCCGAGATAATCATTGTGGTTTATAGGTTCATATTTGCTTTTGAGATCAGTGAGCTCTGACTGAGGGGGTTGATGTCCTACAGCGCTTAATTCTCCATGCCTGTATTTTTTTTTTGGTATAATTTTTGTCAAATGCTTACTATGTGGCAGGCACTCTACTAAGTGCTGAGGAAATACAAACTAATCAGGTTGGACAAAGTCCTTATCACACATGGGGATCACAGCCTTAATCCCCATTTTACAGATGAGGTAACTGAAGCCCAAAGAAATGAAGGGAATTGCCCAAGGTCACACAACAGACAGGTGGCAAAGGCAGGATTAGAACCCAGGCCCTTCTGACTCCCAGCCCTGTGCTTTACCCAGTGTGCTGCTTCTCATGCTTCTCTGTCTTTGCTTTCATCTGATCAGCTGAAGTCTAGGGTTCCTGGGTAGAAGTAGAGGAATGATGCAATGGGAGAATGATTATAACCTTCGGGGGCTAAGGGAATATGGAGGATGGACACTGGCAAATCAGCTGTTTCACCTTGAACATTATAATGTACACTGGAGAGAGCGGTAAAGTCACTCCAATTCCCTTTGTGATCAATAATCTCATTTCTGCCTACCTAGAAACTGAAAGCACTGGTGAGTGAGGATGTTAATCACGCCCACCTGGGAGGAAAGGGGTGTAAGCACCTCTTTTAGATCCAAACAACCCAGAGGAAACCCCAGGCGGTATTTTAATTTTGGAGACACAAAGAAATTCCAGTCCTCGCCGGCTACCTGCGGGTTCCTCTTCCCCGCCCGGTAGCAAAGACCAAAGTTTCCTACCTTCATCTAAAGGGAGGAGAAAATGTTTTTGCCTCATGAAATGGCTGCTTTTGGAATAAGGCAAGTAGGCATAATGCTGCATAATGCCAAGCTGTCCGGTGGTTCTCAAGCTGGCTCTTCAAGCATTTTTTTTTCTTTTTCCTCCTGAGAGAGGATTAAATTCAAGTTGAAATCCGAATATAAACTTCAAGGCAATTTCACAGAATGCTATTGATACGGATTGCGTCCCGCCCCAAGGAATTGAACTCCTTGAAGCCTAACTCCGTTAAGGCTGGGATGCCTATTTAGTGGAAGATGCTTGGCTTTAATTTGGCCACCTGTTTGCTCTTATGCAGGGCATCATGCCCCGAGTAAAGCGACTTTGTCATTGGGTCAGTATCCATCAACAGAGGCCTTCATCTCCAAAAGATAGCCGCTCCATACAAGCAGGTTAGTGAGGCATAGTGGAGCAAATTGGATCCTGATTAGCTGAGGAGATTTACTGTATACTCAAATATCTCCTGGAGGGGCTGGATACTTGGTGTTTTCACTTAATAAATATCACTATTACCATTATCATTATTATTATAAAGTGTTTATGTGTCCAGAACTTGGGTAGAGACAAGATAAACAGGTGGGATCTAGGCCCTGATCTACATAGTGCTCACAGGCCAAAGGGAAGGGAGAACAGGTATTGAATCCCCATTTTACAGATGAGGAAACTGAAGCACAGCAAAATGAAGTGACTTGCCCAAGATCCCAAGGCAGGCAGGTCGCAGAGCCGGGATTAGAATCCTGGTTCCCTGAAATCAGGCCCATGTCCTACCCATTAGGCCACGCTGTTTCTCGCTGTGGTTGAGAGGCCACAATGAGAGCACAGAGATAACGTCCACCCAAGAGATGCTTCCCCTTGAGATCTGGGAGGAGCCGGAAAGGATATCAAAGGGCACAGTGTCCTCAACCTTGATCCTGTCAAACCAAAAAGCAAATTGGTGCCTTAGTTTCTCCTCAAGAGCTAATCCATGGGTTTGGCCTCGAGACCCGAGGGAGAGAGAAGCAGTTTTATGGGAACTGGCCTAAGGAGGGCTGTTTAAGGCCTCATCCAAGTGGGCCCTGTTTATCTTTCCTTGAGCAGCGTTCGGCAGAGCAAAAGTCTGTTTGCACTTTTTCCTTGATGAGCGAACAAGGCTTTTCCACACTAAGCCCCGTGAGGAAGCATCTGTATGTGGTCCAGTGGGGAGAGGACTCGATTCTTCCTTGGCAAATGGGATTTAGCTGAAGTTGCAAGGAAGGACGAGACAAATCTTTTGAACACTCTTGCTTGGGTCATTCTGCCTTGGCAAATGGGATTTAACTGAAGTTGCAAGGAAGGATGAGACAAATCTTCGGAACACTCTTGCTTGGGTCAAGACCGTCCCTCTGTCACCCAAGGGGTGACTCATGACTAAGAGCCTACATTTTGAGGCACTCCCCCAGTAGAGTCTAAGCTCTTCTGAGAACAGAGATCACATCTACTGACTCTTGTCAAGAGCTTACCACAACGCTCTGCACGTAGTAATTGCTCAGTACATACCATTCATGATTGGAAAAGCTGAAATGGTTTTACTGGTTGAGTAGCTGCATTCAGGTTAGTAAAAGTCCTGACTCCAAGTACCCTTCTCAAATGCAAGGCCTTGAGTATGGCCTAGTGGATAGAGCATGGACCTGGGAGTTAGAAGGACCTGGGTTCTAATCCCATCTCTGCAACTTGTCTGCTGTGTGACCTTGGGCAAGTCTGTTCACTTCTCTGGGCCTCAGTTCCCTTATATGTAAAATGAAGATTAAGACTGTGAGCCCCACGGGTAGCAGGGACTCTGTCTAACCCGATTTGCTTGTATTCACCTCAGAGCTTAGTAAATTGCCTGACAAATAATAAATGCTTAGCAAATATAAGTTATTATTGTTATTACTGTAAGTTTATCCTCTAGACTGTAAGCTCACTGAGGACAGAGAACGTGATTAACAACTCTCTTTTCTTGTACTTTCCCAAGCATCTGCACTACAGTGCACACAGTAAGCTCTCAATAAATATGATTGAAATGCCCAGTGCCCTTTCTGACTCATTAAGAATGCTATTTTCCGTTATTTTATGTCTTCCCAAATCATTGATCCCTTTAAGAAGACGAGAGCAGGGATGTTGAACGCTGTCGTGTTGAGAGTTGGTTCCCGTTCTTTGGGCTAATTGCACACGACTTGGTAAATTTCTGTAGTGACAGTGAGCAACCCTCAAATGGTTCGGGCACCTCGGGAGGAAGTAAATAAATCTCTGTTAGGAGCTGGGATTTACTTCGAGCTGGATAATAGGGTCTGAGCTCAAGTGGAAGCAGTGTGGCCTAGTAGAAATCAGAAGACATGGGTTTTAATTCTGGCTCCCCCACTTGTTTGCTGTATGGCTTTGGGCAAGTCACTTCTCTGTGCCTGTTACCTCATCTGTAAAATAGAATTAAGATTATGAGCCCCATGTGGGACATGGACTGTCTCCAATCTGTTTATCTTGTATTTACCCCAGTGCTTAGTACAGTGCCTGGCACATAGGAAGTACCTTACGAATACCATTAAAAAAAAACAACAAAGAAGGGAGATGGGAGACGAGGAGGCCAGGAGCAAAAAGCCATGGGCCCGGGCAGCCCAAAGTCTTTCCTGCTAAAGTGACTGCCTAAGCAGCTCAACCCAGGCACCCCCATCCGCCTCTGGCCTGTCTGCTCTCTTGTTTTCCGTAGTCCTACTGACCAGGATTACTGGTTCCTGCACTGCATCTCACAGCCAGTGACGTTCTGCACAAGGGAACGATGACTGGGAAAAAGAGCGAATCGGGATGTGGGCAGACTCTGTGACTGGTCCCGCCAGTCTCCAAGGTTGGCTTTTTCTTCCAATCAAGTGTTCCAGGCTGTGTACTAAGCTTGGGGTAGAGCCAACTCCTTAGTACAGTGCTTTGCACACAGTAAGTGCTCAATAAATACGATCAAATGAATACAAGTTTATCAGATTGGACACAATCCCTTGTCCCGCAGAGGGCTCACAGTCTTAAAGCCCATTTTACAGATGAGGTAACTGAGGCCTGGAGAAGTGAAGTGACTCGCTCAAAGTCACACAGCAGACATGTGGCGGGGCTGGGATGAGAACCCAGGTCCTTTTGTTTCCAGGCCCCTGGTCTTTGTACTTGGCCTACTCATTCCTGATTGATGGCTTCACGTCACTGAAGACTGTAGCTGTCTGATGCACTCTCTTTATAGGAAAGGGAATTGGCTGGTTTGATATCTGGAATGCCCTCAGCTCCTCCACTCTGTGTTTTCTTCCTCCTCTTGATTTTCTCTTAGTAAGAAGCAATGGTCCTGACTAGCCTTGAACCCAGCAGCCCCACATCAATAATCCCTGTGTTTGCAGCCTGACACCTGTGACAACAGCCAAGCTAATGAGTTAAATAGGACCTGATTGTCGCATTACTCATCTTCCCTGGGCTTTCCCAGCCCTACAGATAATTGATGGGGTGCTAAATGGTTTTTTGCCTGAGATGGAAACGGTCCTTGGAGAGGATTGTCTTCCCGCTCAGTCAGTAAATCGCATTTCTTGAGCGCTTACTGTGTACAGAGGACTTTACCTGGAGAAGCAGCATCGTTCAATAGAGCACAGGCCTGTGAGTTAGAAGGATCTGAGTTATAATCCTGGCTCTGCCACGTATCTTCTCTGTGATCTTGGGCAAGTCACTTAGCTTCTCTGGGCCTCGATTACCTCATCTGTAAAATGGGGATTGAGTGTGAGCCCCATGTGGGATAGGGATGGTGTCCAAAGTGATTAACTTGTATCTTCCCCAGCACTTACAACAGTGTTTGGCACACAGTAAATGCTAACAAGTACTGTAGTTATCATTAATTATTTAAGAACTTGGGAGAGTACAGTATAAAAATAGAACACATTCCCCATCTACAACGAGCTTTACAGGTCTTGTTCATACTATTTCCTTCCCCTTATCCTTTTAACAGGCTTTTCCTCCACCTTGTCCTTACAAACCTATAGAGATTCCTGCAAGGACAATGCTATTGTTAGCATTAGAAATTAAGGTCTGGGAGACTTGCTGGGTGAAGACATCACATAACCCAACCCGCCAAACAAGGTGACCTCCACATTTCAGGCAATCTGGGAAAATTAACTCCGAGAAACAGGACCCAGATTAAAATCAGGATTTCTGGGGAAAATTGTCATCAATATCAGTGATATTTGAGCACTTGATGATGATGGTATTATTCAATTCATTCAATAGTATTTATTGAGCGCTTACTATGTGCAGAGCACTGTACTAAGCGCTTGGGATGAACAAGTCGGCAACAGATAGAGACAGTCCCTGCCGTTTGACGGGCTTACGGTCTAATCGGGGGAGACGGACAGACGAGAACGATGGCGATGAATAGAGTCAAGGGGAAGAACATCTCGTAAAAACAATGGCAACTAAATAGAATCAAGGCGATGTACAATTCATTAACAAAATAAATAGGGTAACGAAAATATTAAGCGCTTACTATGTGCCAAGCACTGTTCTAAGCACTGGGGTAGATTCACGGTAATCAAGTTATCCCATATGGGGCTCACAGTCTTAATCCCTATTTTACAGATGAGGTAACTGAGGCACAGAGAAGTTAAGTGACTTGCCCAAAGTCACACAGCTAAGTGGCAAAGTGGGATTAGAACCCATGGCCTCTGACTCCCAAGCCTGGGCTCTTTCTGCTAAGCCACACTGCTTCAGAGAGCACTGTATTAAGCACTTGTGAGAATACAACAGAGTTGGTAGACACATTCCCTGCCCAAAATGAGCTTGCAGTCTAGAGTGACAAACCTTAAATACATTTGTCCATAATCAAAAAAGCACACATCTATGCAGGAGCTGAAATCCAGTTTTTCTACATCCCTGATGAGCCTATTCAATACTATTTATTGAGTGCTTACTATGTGCAGAGAGTTCACGTTTGCTAGAAATCTTAACTTTGGTATTTCCTGGTTCTTTAAAAGGATAGATTCTTATCGAAGCACCTTTCCAGTCTAATAGCGGGAAATTCCTAATCATAGTTTCTTCCTGAGGGAAGGGAACAGAGGGACCACCCTCAAGATTCCTCTCTTCACCCCTATTCTACAGCCTTCCCATGAAACCACCGGAGGAGCCTCCCTTCGTAATTTTTGTCCAGACAGGAAAAGGATCCGGAGTCTCCAGAACCCCAGTACCCTCATAGGATGCAAATTCCTTGACCTTTGCCCGGTGTTCTAGGCTCTCTCTCAGGGTAATCAGTTGACAGAGCATCCAAGACGGCTTTCAGGTAGACCACAGAATCTTTCCATCTGTCCACCAGGAAGTCGGTAGACCTGGGAAGTCTGAGGCTTTCTTCATGTATTTGAGTCCAGATTATTTCGTGTCTCTTAATGAGCTCATCACTTCCCTCCATCCCATCTACCCACCTAGTCTTAATTTGTGAGTCCCCAGGGGACCAGGGATTGTCTAAATCTCAGATGTGTTTTGTTTTTTCTCCCCCCATGTTTAGTACAGTTCTTGGTACATAGTAGCTGCACATTGACTAATATTGGTTGATTGTTTGGATTAATCAGTAACCTCATCTGTAAAATAGGGATTAAGACTGTGAGCCCCATGTGGAATATTGACAGTGTCCAACAAGATTAGCTTGTATCTACCCCATTGCTTAATACAGTCCCTGGCACACAGAGCTTCACAAATACCATAAAAAAAAGAATGATTAGCTGCCAATTAATTTCGCTTATCTCTACAAGCCGAACTGATTGAAAACAACAGCTGTGTTCTAAGAGGGTTGTATTCAGTAACTAGAAATATTCAAAATTCCAATCAAATGCATTTCCACTTCAGGTATCACCTCACCTCTGAGGTCTTTTATGAGAAGAGGTAAACCTTTGCTTTTAGAACAAAATAGTAAGAAATCCCTCTAATTCATTTGGGACACTAAAGGACCCACTCACAGTATTCTACTTTCTGTCTTTCCTGTTACTGAAAAACAGCCCTCTAACAATGGATTTAATCAATCAGTCCATCACTAGTATTTACCTACTGTGTTCAGAAGGTTGTTTAAAGCCCCTCAAAAATGATCCCTGACCCCAAGAAGCTTTGTAGTTTAAAGAGGGGAGAAAGGCCAAACTGAAACAGCATGCAAGCACTCAGAATGGGTTTTCTGAGAATTTCCTTCCTAGTTTTATCAAAGTGGAAGTTGTCCTGGACAGAGGGGACTGAACAGAGGGAGCCAGTCTGAATTCCCTTTCCTCTCTTTAGCTTTCCATCCCAAACCCTCTCCCTTGGAAAACATACTCATACTTTTCTTTTTCCTGCCAGTCTTTTGTTTGTTTGGGGCATACCACTTGGCTGCTTCTCTAGGAGCGTCCTGGTGGTTTGAAGGCTGCTTTTGCCAGAAATCTAGAGTCTGGGAGTCCTGCTGACGTCTGCTGTGATTTTTCTGGGTAGGATTAGACAAGAAACTTCACCTCTCGGCTTCCCCGTTCTGAAAGGGGAGGGAGAAGCACAAAGCAAGCCCCTGGGACTTTTCAGTTTGAACTCATTTTTTTCTTTATTATTATTAAAGAAAAGGAAAATGTGGCTTAATACCAAGATGGCTGTTACTATAGCAACATAAGCTGTAAAATGAGAGGAGATGCCCTTCACTGGCAAGAGGAACACACAATCAAAATTCACTAACAAAGAAACCAAGCAGCGGAGGGGACCATATGGACAATTTTCACCCCCTCAGGGGAAGGAAGATATTAACCCCTGCAGGAAGGGTGAAATAAAAATGGCATGACAACCTCTAATGTGGTTTTGGGGTCTGGTGCCAAAAAACACTGAAATAAGCAGGGAACTTCCGCAGGGAAGCTCATTCAGAGAACACTGGAAGAGACATTTATTGCAAGCCCCTGCATCATGTAGATGAAACAGGAGTAAGATCAGTCGTCCTTTTGCTGACAGGGTCTATTTACATAGCCTGTGGAAATGAATTCTCTAGCCTTGCTCAGAGCTGTGCAAACTCCAGAAGCAAAGTGGCCTAGTGGAAAAAGTACAGGCCCAGGAGTCAGAGGACCTGGGTTCTAACCCTGGCTCTGCCACTTGTCTACTGTGTGACCTTGGACAAGTCACTTAACTTCTCTTTGCCTCAGTTGCCTCATCTGTGGGGATTAAGACTGTGAGCCCTATTTGAGACATGGACTGTCCAACCTAATTAACTTGCATCTACCGCACATAGTAAGTGCTTGATAAATGCCAGTTAATTAATTCACAGAAGCAAAGCTTTATGTAGGATGGTTGTATGAGGAAACAGTGTTGCCTAGTGGCAAGAGCACAGACCTGGGAGTCAGAGGCCCTGAGTTCTAATCCTAGGTCTTCCACTTGTCTCCTGTGTGACCTTGAACAAGTCACTTCACTTCTCTGTGTCTGTTACTTCATCTCTAAACTGGGAATTAAGACGGGGACATGGACTGTGTCCAACTGGATTAGCTTGTATCTACTCCAGTGCTTAGAAAAATGCTTGACCCATAATAAGCGCTTAACAAATACCATTTTAAAAAAATGCTATTTTTCGGTAACCTGGAGAAAGAGAAAGCAGCCACTTAACCTGTTCTCTAGACACATACTATTCTGTAAAAATTTGAATTCTCTGAGAAATTTAGATGTAAAAAACAAATATCCAGCTTCTTTGAAACATCTCTGGTCTTGGAAATAGGCTACTTTTCAACCTATATTCAACCAGAAAGTCACAAAGACATTTTGGAGGCAATGTAGATGGATTGTTCAGTTGCAGGTATTTATTGAGCACCTGCTGAAAACACTGCATCATGGAAAGTACTTGAGAGATGCAACAAAAAAGCAGCATTTAAAAGAAAGACAGCACTCCTGCATGGCAACTGCACCTTGGACTTGGAGTTAGGCTTGTTCAAAGCAATGGCACAGTCTTGGCCTTGCCTACAAAAATGGCCTTATGGGACTGCCAGGTCAGTGGCTTCTTTCTTGGCTCCTCTGGGCTATAAGCTTATTGTGGGCAGGGAATGTGTTTATTGTTATATTGTACTCTCCCAAGAGCTTAGTACAGTGCTCTGCACATAGTACGCACTCAATAAATGATTGATTGCTGGTAGGAGGTTTCCAGAAACTTGGTCCGTGACAAAAACTGAGGCAGTTTCCTGGTTGAGAGTCCAGGATTGCCTTGGCTGGGGCCACCCAAGCAGTGGGAAGAGCCCGGGCTTGGGAGTCAGAGGTCATGGGTTTGAATCCCGGCTCTGCTGGGTGACTGTGGGCAAGTCACTTCACTGCGCCTCAGTTACCTCATCTGTCAAATGGGGATTCAGACTGTGAGCCTCTCATGGGACAACCTGATTACCCTGTATCTCCCCCAGCGCTTAGAACAGTGCTCTGCACAGAGTAAGCGCTTAACAAATACCAACATTATTAATTCTAGGAGTGTAGGGGAGATTTCTGGCCAGCCTGGCTAATGGTAATGTAGCATTGGTTGCTACAGCCCAGATCTCCTAAAGGCAGATAGAAGAATATCAGGGAGAAAGCTGGCTCTCGGCTCGTATGGTTTGGCGTTACTCCCAAGTCAGAAAGACACGTATCTGCTGCAGGTCAGTGTTTCTCTTGACATTTGAATGAGCATGTTGTGTTGTTGGTTGGTTTGGTGCTTCCCCTTCTGAGTTTTCATTTTGCTAAGTCTGGATGTCTGAACTAGAGCTCCAGGTCAGTTCCTTCCCTGTTGGGTAATCTCATCATGGTTCTTTTTCTTTTAAAGGTGTTTGTTAAGCAATTAATAGATGCCAAACATGGGGGAAGATACAAGATAATCAGGTTGGAAGTGTCCATGTCCCACGTGGGGCTATCAGTCTTAATCCCCGTTTTACAGATGAGGATTTGTAAACCCAGATTTCAAACCCAGGTCCTTTGACTTCCAGGTACGTGCTCTTTCCACTAGGCCATGCTACTTCACGTGACTGCTCATGGAACAATATCGTTGAACCAAATGCACTCTGACCCCCATTGAAAGGCATTCACTATTTGGGGAGAGTCTTCCTCAACGTTCACGTAGCCCTATTAAGAGCCAGTCACTCAGTGATATTTATTGAGCGCTTACCGTGGGCAGAGCACTGTACTAAATGCCTGGAAGAGTACAACAACTTGGTATTGGCACTCATTCTAGAGTTGGGGGTCATTTTCCCTCTGAACCCTTATCCCAAACCACCCGGTCACACCTCGACATTTGGGCTGCCAAAATCTCTCTCTCCCCCAGATAGAAGTGGAGAACAGAGTGAAAGTTTGTATCTATTTAAACTTTTAAACTTTCTATTCTATTCCTTCTACTTTTCTAGACATCCCTGTAAATTATTTGCCAAGATGTAGTATTCCCAATTCCTGACTAAGCCTTCCTCCTCTTCTCCCACTCCCTTCTGCGCTGCTCTTACTTGCTCCTTCATTCATCCTCCCTCCCATCCCTACAGCACAAATGTATAGATCTGTAATTTATTTATATTAAGGTCCATCTCCCCCTCTAAACTGTGAGCTCACTGAGGGCAGGAATGTGTCTGTTTCTTACCAGAAGGTCCAGGGCAAATCTTTACTGCGTTTCTTAAGGCACAGAGCTGTGGGTCTGTGAGGTGGATTGATCTACCAACACACTGGTTCTATTTTCCTTATTCTTTCAGGCCAACCGACAACATCAACATAAGTGCAGGACTCTAAAGATCCCCCTGTATACTTATAGATCTAATGGCTATGTCTGCCTAAAAACAAGCAGCAGGTTGAAAAAAGCTCCCCTTATTTCCCCTCTATCAATTTGCCTGATTGCTCTTTACATGTCCACCATTTCAGCCACTCCCCCACTATGGACAGAGTCTCACCAAGTAAACCTGCTGGTCTCTTTCCGATCCCATCTCTTTCCGCCCCGACCTTGGCAGAGCCTCAAGGAGCATTAAGCAGTTTAATCAGCATTTTATATCAGTTAGCATGCATTATCTTTAATTTTCAGATCAATTTCAGATGAACAACACCTCTCCCTTCAGCTCCCGCACCGCCACTCCATTACCCTGGAGTTCCTGGAGGGATTAAGGAATATCTCCCAGAAGACTATTCCCTCGCAGCTGGGAAAGGCCTTGATGGGGCCAGCCAATAGTTGGGGGCTAGCTCTGCCAACCTCTTGAATCCCTTCCAGTTCAACGATTCTCTGATAAACTACCTCTGAGAATTATGCTGACTACGGTTTCCAATCCAGTGAACAGTTAGTGAGCGCAGTGCTGGGACGATTAAGAACTCAGCAAGGGGAAGTGGACTTTAATGGTCACTGAAGAGACTTATTCAGTTAACACCCCCCTGATGGGGCTTTTTACCTTAGAATTATTATTATTGTTATTAGTAATAATTATAGTATTTTTAAGTGCTTCCTATGTGCTAAGTGTTGGGGTAGATACAAGGTTATCAGGTTGGACACAGTCCCTCTCCCATGTGGGACTCACAGTCTTAAGCCCCATTTTACAGATGAAGAAACTGAGGCACAGAGAAGTTAAGTGACTTGCCCAAGATAATACAGACAAGAGGCAGAGCTGGGATTAGAACCCACGTCCTCTGACTCCCAAGCCCGTGCTCTTCTTATCATTATTACCATCATTATTTACTGTGTGCCCAACACTGTTCTGTCAGTCAATCGTATTTATTGAGCATTTACTGCATGCAGAACACTTTAAGCCACTGGGAGAATACAGTATATATAATACACACACTCCCTCCCCACAATGAGTTTACAGTTGAGAGGTGGGGTCTATTTATTTAGTTAGTGAAGTGCATATGTCCTTGATTCTATTTATCTTGATGATATTGTTTTGCTTTGTTGTCTGTCTCCCCCTTTTGGACTGTGAACCCGTCACTGGGCAGGGATGGTCTCTTCCTGTTGCCAGATTGTACATTCCAAGCGCTTAGTTTACTGTTCTGCATATAGTAAGCGCTCAATAAATACTATTGAATGACAGGCATTAATATAAATAAATAAAATTACAGACTTGTGCCTAAGTGCTGTGGGGTTGGGAGGAGGGTTGAATAAAGGGAGCAAGTCAAGGTGATGCAGAAGGGTTTGGGAGAAGAGGAAAGGAGGGCTTAGGAAGGGCCTCTTGGAGGAGATGTGACTTCAGTAAGACTTTGAAGAAGGGGAGAGCAACTGTCTGAATATGAGGCAGGAGGGCGTTTCAGGCCAGAGGCAGGACATAGGCCAGAGTTTGGTGGCAAGATAGATGAGATCGAGGTACAGTGAGAATGTTAGCATTGGCGAAGTGAGCAGGCTTGGTTGTAGTAGGAGAGTAGTGAGATGAAGTAGGAGGGGGCAAGGTGATTGAATACTTTAAAGCCAAAGGTGAGAAGTTTCTGTTTGATGCTGAGGGAGATGAGCAATCACTGGAGGTTCTTGAGTGGGGAAACCAGGACTGAATGTTTTTGTAGAGAAATGATCGAGGCAGTAAAGTGAAGTATGGACAGGAGTGGGGAGAGACAGGGAAGCAGGAAGGTCAGCGAGGAGGTGGAAACAGTAATCAAGGTGGGATAGTATAAATAATTGGGTTAATGTGGGCTTAAGTATGGAGGTGGGTAGGTACAAGTTAACCAGGTCGGACACAGCCCCTGTCCTCCTTGGGGCTTGCAATCTAAGTAGGAGGGAAAACAGGTATTATTCATTTTACAATTGAAGAAACAGGAATAGAGAAGTTTTTCATTCAATCATATTTATTGAGCGCTTACTGTGAGCAAAGCAGTGTACTACGTGCTTGGGGGAATACAGTACAACAAGAAACACATTACCTACCCACAACGAGCTCACGTTCTAGAAGGGAGACCGATATTAATATCAATAAATAAATGACAGATATATACATATGGGCTGCGGGGCTGGGAGGAAAGATGAATTAAGGGAGCAAGTCAGGGCGCCGCAGAAGGGAGTGGGAGAAGAGGAGAGGAGGGCTTAGTCAAGGAAGGTTTCTTGGATTTGTGCCTTCAATAAGGCTTTGAAGTGGGGGAGGGCAATTATCTGTCTGATGTGAGTAGGGAGGGTGTTCCAGGCCAGAGGCGGGATGTGGGCAAGAGATCGGCAGCGAGATAGATGAGATGGAGGCGCAGTAAGAAGGTTAGTATTAGAGAAACAGAGTGTGCGGGTCTGTAATAGGAGGGTAGCGAGGTGAGGTAGGAGGGGGCAAGGTGATCGAGTGCTTTAAAGCCAATGGTGAGGAGTTTTTGTTTCATGTGGAGGTGGATGGGCAACCACTGTAGTTTCTTGAAGTGTGGGGAAATATGGTCAGAATGATTTTTGAAGGAAAATGATCTGGGCAGCAGAGCGGAGTACGGGCTGGAGTGGGGAGAGACAGGAGGCAGGGAGATCAAGGAGTCTAATAGAATCCAGGAGGGATAAGATAAGTGCTTGTACTGATATTAATATTTACAATTGAGGAAACTGAGGCACAGAGAAGATGTGACTTGTCCAAGATCATATAGCAGGCAATTAGCAGATCAGGGGTTAAAACCAGGTTTTGTGACTCCCAGGCCTGGGCTCATTCCGCTAGTCCTCACCACCTTGTGGAAAGAACATGTGTTACCCACAGAGACTGTGTGTTCTCCTTCGTCTTCCTTTCTAAAGGGTGGTTTAAGGTGTGTGTGTGTGTGAGGTTGGGGGGAAGAGGGTTGGGGAGAGGAGAAGGAAGACCCCGGAGAAGAGGGTGAACTAAAATGACTGAGCCAAGTGATTCTGATGGAAAGACTCTGAAAATCTCTGAAAGAGGCATAATCTTTGGCATATCCAACAACTTTCCCAGAGGTTGTTTCTGGAGAGCAAAGAATTCAGTCTACTGTATTTATCGAGAGCTTACAGTGTGCAGAACGCTGTACTGAGTGCTTGGGAGAGTACAATATAACAGACACATTCTCTTCCCACAGCGAGTTTACAGCCTAGAGGGGGAGTCAGACATTAATATAAAGAAATTACAGGTAAGTAAGCAAGTGCTGTGGGGCTGGGAGGGGGGATGAATAAAGGAGCAATTCCTGAAGATACTGTCATGCTTCATGGGGGGCCATGAGTAAGTGCTGCTAGGAGCCCTCTCATCCCTTCCGTCCTGAACATTCTTAATTTTCTTACAGGATGTGAGGAAAGCAATGATTGAGTAAATCTCCCGGAGGAGGAATTTTGTCAGTTCTGGTCTAAGAAGCCTATTGGAAACGGCACGGCCCTGAGAGCTAGAAAACCTAGATTCTAATCCCAGCCACTTGTCTGCTGTGTGACTTGGGCAAGTCACTTAACCTTGCTGTCCCCAGTTTCCACATCTGTAAAATTACGGTATTTGTTGAGCACTTACTAAGTGTCCAGCATATAGCAATAATAGTAATAATAATGTTTTTAAATAATTATTTTAATTTTTACTAAGCAATTATTATTATTGCTATGTGGTTCCCAAAGAAAATATGTTAATTTTCATGCATTGCCTTAGGAAACAATCTCGTCGGTATGGATGTTTCCCTAAGGTGCAGCACTTATTTCTGAATGGAACAATTCCTTTAGCCTTGTGAATTTCTAGGAAATGCAATATTGTCCATCCCAAGTGGAAGTGATTTTCAATAGTTGTTTCATGACTCCCCTGAAACATATAATAGATCTTTTTTCGGTCTTTTTTCATCCCCTCTGGTTCTCAATGGCATTCATTCATTTATTCAGTCATATTTATTAAGTGCTTAAGCACTTGGGAGAGTACAATACAACAATAAACAGACACATTCCCTGCCCACAATGAGCTTACAGTCTAGATGGGGAGACAGATATTAATATACATAAATTACAGACATGTACATAAGTGCTGTGGGAAAATGAATAAAGGAAGCAAGTCAGGGCGAAGGAGACGGGAGTGGGAGAAGGAGACTTAGTCAGGGAAGGCCTCTTGGAGGAGATGTGCTTACAATAAGAATTTTAAGAGGGGGAGGGTAATTTTTGGACTTGAAGAGGGAGGGCGTTCCAGGCCAGAGGGAGGACGTGGTCGAGGGGTTGGCAGTGAGATAGACGAGATCGAGGTACAGTGGAAGGTAACCTCCACCGGACCTAACCTAGATATAAAAAACTTGTTAGGGGCAGGGGACGTCTGCTAATTCTGTTGTATTGTACTCTCCCAAATACGTATTACAGTGCTCTGAGCATAGTAAGTGCTCAAGCAATGTGATTGATCTCCAAAGGCTGCTGCTCAGACCCTGGGCAAAATCTCCATTTTATCATCTTTAGCATTTACCTCATAGCTATGAGCCTCATAGCTGTGAGCTGTTAAGGAAGAGGCAGTTTGGTCAGACAAAGCCACCCACCCTTACAAGGTTCGCTACCTTATAAGGAGCATTTTTTCCCCGTAGTTTGTCATTTTCAGAAGAGGCAGCTGCAGAGTAACTGGTGTAAAGCGTTCAGGCTACATCTGGATGGACATAGCCAACTGCGGTGAGACAGAATTGGTGGGAACTTAACTACGACTTGGAGCTTTCAGTAGAGTTGTGTGTGTGTATGGGCATCGATTTGGATTCCTGTGGCTATGTGATGTCCCAGTGAGGCGAGCTCTACAAGGAAATGTCCTCTCTTTTAGTTCCTTTATATCCGTAAGCTCAGAGGATCACTGGGCAAGACTTTTGCATCGGCTAAACTGTAGTCGTCATTGCTACAGATCTGCCTTGGACTCTGAGCCACAAAGAGCCTGAAATTCTCCT
Organism: Ornithorhynchus anatinus; assembly: GCF_004115215.2. Classification (NCBI taxonomy): domain Eukaryota; kingdom Metazoa; phylum Chordata; class Mammalia; order Monotremata; family Ornithorhynchidae; genus Ornithorhynchus; species Ornithorhynchus anatinus. Next base: position 66,748,796 of record NC_041728.1, read on the forward strand.
TCTCTAGCCACAGCTACCTATTGACTTTTATCTGCATTTTCTTCCCTGACTAAATGCACCCTGGCAGATGTATAGACACGTTCGCCATTTGCTAGTTCTCCGTAGGTGTCTCGGGGCCTCAGTTTCAACATATTCAGATTGGAGATGACATTTGAAATCTATATTTGGAGAGACTTAGTGAGCATTGAAAAGGGGCTCCTTTCAGTGCATTTTGAGGAACAGACATTTCTTTCCCCGCAGATGTTAACAATACCTCACGTATAAATGAACCCGTAGATATAATGATATATTTATCACCTGTCTTTAAATGAAGCTTATCTTGCGGACTCTGGGCTAGGAATGACAGCAACAGCCTACCAGGAGAACCTTCTCGGGACATATTGAGGGGAAGCGGGGGTGGAGAGGGCTGCAAAAGTTGAGTGATATTTATATGTTGACTTTCAACAGCAGTGAGTCTACGTGAAATTTTAATTCATCACTCCCATGGGTTAGAAGATGGGGAAAAAAAGCATTCAGTGAAACATGCTTTTTTATCACTCTGAATCTCGGGCAAGCTACTTCTGTTGACGAGGAGGGATGACTAGGAGAGGTGCAGGGACTGGAGCTAGAATAAGGACAGAGGAAGGAGGAGGAAGGGGAAACAGGGATGGGTGTTGCTTGTGGAGGCACAAGGGAGTTGTGTTCAGTGGAGAGGATAGAGTTGAAAGTTTCAGGAAAAGAATGTGGCCTAGTGGAAAAAGCATTGTCCTGGAAGGCGGGAGACATGGGCTCCAAACCCGGCTCCATCACCTGTTCTCTTATGGTATTTGTAAAGCACTTATGTGCCAGGCACTGTGCTAAGCCCTGGGATAGATATAATCTTGGACGCATTCCATGACCCACCTGGGGCTCTCAGTCTTGATTCCCATTTAACAGGGAAGTGAAATGACTTGCCCGAGATCACACAGCAGACAAGTGGCAGATTTGGGATTAGAACTCAGGTCCTTCTGACTCCCAAGTCCGGCCTGTACCTGTTAGGCCATGCTGCTTCTTGGAGGATGCCCTGTGAAGTTTTCAGACCCTGAGTGTCTTGGGCCAAGGCAGACCAAATATAACTCGGGAAGCCACAACCAAAGCCTTCATTTCTCTGAAAAATAACCTGTCACACAGCCCTGTTGAAGTGCAGAGAAATGTATGCTAAAGTAAGCAAGCTAGCGGGGCAGATGTCATTGCGTAGGCAGAACCTGGGAGTTTTTTTCCCACTGCTGTCATTAAATTTACCTCAGGGAGATGTGAGCCCTGAGTCAAACAGGATAGAATGTCCACACTTTGATTCCTAGCCTCGGTTTGTCCAGTGACACACACTGACTCCACTTGGCCAACTGGAAGCTATTGGATCCCCAATCTCCGGGTAAAGAAATCCCTCTTCCAGTATCAGAGAAGCAGCGTGGCCTAGTGGATAGGGCCTGGGCCTGGGAGTCAGAAGGTCATGGGTTCTAATTCCTGCTCCGACACTTGTCTTCTCTGTGACCTTGGGCAAGTCATTTAACTTCTCAGTGCCTCATTTCCCTCATCTGTAAAATGGGGATTAAGATTGTAAATCCTATACGGGGCAGGGAATGTGTCCAACCTGATTATTTTGTATCTACCCCAGCTCATAAAAGGTGCCTGGCATGTAGAAAGAGCTTTATAGATACCATAATTATTATTAGTATTATTACCAGAATCATTTAGATTAGCTTTGGTTTTCATTAAATTCTTACCTTGTGTCAAGCACTAAATTCAAGGTTGAAACTAGATTATCAATTCAGACCCACCCCCTGCCTCACGTGGGATTCATGGTCTAAGAGGTATTGAGTGCAGCTTCCTTGTCCTCATCTTACAAATGAGGAAACTGAGGTTCAGAGAGGTTTAGTAACTTTATCAAAGTTACCCAGCAGGGCAGTGGCAGTACTGGGATTAGACCCTGCCTCTCAATATCCTGTACCTCCCACGTGTATACTCTGCTACTAAATCCTTGAGGGGCATTAGTGGGGAGGTGCAAAGACTAAACACATGAGGCTGGGAGTCAGATGACCTGAGTTGTAATAATAATGATGATATCTTGGTTTTCTATAGTGCTTTTATTCCCAAAGTGCTCTGACATTAATTAGTTCATTTTAGCCCTCACAACCACCCGCGGAAGAAGGTAGAGAAGGCAGGTAGTATTATCCCCAATTTACAGATGAGGAAACTGAAGTACAGGGAAGTTGTGACTTTGGTCATATGGCACATTAGCAGCACAGCTGGGACTTGAACCCAGGTCCTTTGGCTCCTAGACTGGTGTTCTGCCACTTCACCATGCCATTCCCCTTGTCCTGGCTCTGCCATTTAGCTGTTGTGAGACCTTGGACAAATCAGTTAACTTCTCTATGCCTCAGTTCCTTCATTTTCTAAATGGAGATTAAGACTGCGAGCGAGGACTGTATCTGACCTGATTAGCTTCTATCTACTCCAGTGCTTAGCACAGTGCTTGACCCATAGTAAGCACCTAACTGAGGTAGCTTTTTAAAAATTTTTTTGTTAATACAGTCATTAAAAGACACAATCATGTAATAGAATCTTCACATGGGAAACATAAATAGCAAGGAAGGCGTAGAGGGCAAGCGTGGAGTATTAATCTTGGTTTTGTCTGAATTTTCCTTTGAACAAGAACCGACATCTGAAGAGCCCCTGGTTTTCCAGCCCATGAATTATATAGAGTCTAGTAATTGCCTTCAGCGATGATATTCCTGAAGCCTTTTAAATGCCATAGAACGAAGGGAGCTTCGACAGCAAACGTCTTTCAGATATCTGGCTCTGTTCAGGGAAAGAGGAAATCATTTAAAATCTACCCAAAAGCTATTGCCCTTTCATCCAATTTCAGAAGTACTTTCATTGTACTTCAGAAATTTATCTAGAAATCCTTGCTTCTCTTCCCTTGGAACCACTGTTTAAAGTAAATCTAGAGAACTCTTATGTTCCTCAGAGTAGATAGGAGGTGGTTCCAGCATGGATTCCAAATAGAATTATCATCACTTCTCTACATTTTCATTTTCTTAAGGTCTTCACAGACAGTGGCTATTAAAACCAGGCTCACAAAATGTCCCCCACAAGTCTGTTGGTATTATTTGACAGAGTAAGAGATACCTGATGTATAAAGACCTCTTCGGAGTACCACAGTGGCATATTTAATTTCCCAGTGAGGCCTGGTTCTTCCCGCTCCGCCCAGCACATCACTTTTGCCCTCTCCATCTCTGGCTGAGGACGTGGGAGCTCCTATATGTATGTGGCTGGGCAGAAGTGGACGTCTACCAACCCTGTTGTATTTTAATCGTGCAAGCAATCGTATTTACTGAGGGCTTCCTGCAAGTAGAACAGTGTGGGGAGCACTGTACTAAGCGTTTGGGAGAGTATAACATAAATAGATTTGAGAGACACATTCCCTGCCCAGAATGAACTTAACAATCTAGAGGAGGACTTGCAGTCTTAGTTAAGCAGTGTGTCACCAGTTTGGAAGTGATGGAGTAGGAAGGGACGACCCCATCTCAGCTCTCTCTCGACTCCTCTGAAGCCACCGGTCACATTTTAAAGCTCTCTCACCCCATTTTACTTGGAGCATTTGAGTTTGAAAGAACAAAAACAGGGGTGTGAGAAATCGGGGCCAGACAGGAGAAGATTCCCCCATCTCTTTTTGCAGGAAGACGTTGAGCGAGCGCAGCACCGAGCAGGAGCAGGGACAGATGCAGCCGGTTGCTGAGGACTCAGATATGTGTTCCGTAGGCCACGGACCAGGGTCCGATCTCAATCTGCAGAGCTGGGCCAAGTCTGCCCGTTCTCAGAGTCCCGAGTCTGGGAAATGCACCAGGTTGGCTTCACGTCAAAATTAGTTGGACTTGGACCAGTTCCCGTTACTGCATGCGTGTGTGTGTGTGTGCATTTTAGAGAGAAAGAGAGGTGGGTGTGGGTGTTTGGGGAGAAGGAGGAGAGAGACACAGAGAGAAAGAGTGGCCAGTGAGGAAAAGTCAAACTCAGCAGTCTCTCATTAAGTATCATGACAACCATTCCCACTCTGGCAGCACTATCTTGAAACTGTGGTGTAGTGGAGAGAGCACTGGCCTGGGAGTCAGAAAGTCAGAGGCTCTAATCCCTAATCTGCCAAGTGACTGCTGTGTGACCTTGGGCAAGTCACTTTACTTCTCTGTGTTTGTGTCCCCCTCTGTAAAATGGGGATTGAGACTGAGCCCTATATGAGCCAGGGACTGTGTCCAACCCAATTTGCTCGTCCGCCACAGCGCTTAGTACAGTGAGTGGCACATAATTAGCACTTAGCAAATACCACAATTGTATAAGTATTATTATTATTATCCCAGTGCTTGGCACATATCTAATGATAAGCTTATCCAAATACATGTTTTGTCAGTTTTTTAATGGTATTTGTTAGCACTTACTATGTGCCAGACACTGTACCAAGTTCTGGGGTAATACTAAGTGGTGTCTCTCCCCATGCCCATTTCTTACTTCATTCTGCTCCCCGGATCATTTTTCTTAAAATTTCAGTCCACATCTCCTCCACATCTCCCCACTCTTCAAAAACTCGAGTGGTTGCCCATCCACTTCTACGTCAAACAGAAAATCTTTACCATTGGCTTTAAAACACTCAATCATCGAATCTTTTCCTACCTTACCTTGCTAATGCCAAACTACTCATTGTACCTCGATCTCATCTATCTCACCGTCGAACCCTTGCCTGCGTTCACCCTCTGGTCCCAAATCCCCTCCCCCCTATATACAACAGACTCATACTCTTCCCACTTTCAAAGTCTTATTTAAAACACATCTCCACTGAGAAACGCCTCAAATCCTCAACTCCCTCTCACTTCTGTGCCACCTTTGCACTCGTATCTGTAACTTAATATTCACCTCTGATATTCCACTCAGCCCCACATCTCTTGTGTACACAAGCCATATGTCTTTCTTCTTCTACATTATAAACTCCTTGTGGGCAGGGAACAACTCCATTGTATTGAAATTAATCAATCAGTGGTATTTATTGAGCCATTTCTGGGTGTAGAACACTACTAAATGCTTGGGAGAGTATAACAGAGGTGTTAGGCATGTTCCTGCTAAGAGTGAGTTTGCAGTGTAGAAGACTGTACTTTCCCAAGGCCTTAGTAGAATACTCTAGACTCAGTAAGTACTTAATAGATAACATTGTTTTTTCTTTTTTTTTTTTTTAGAATGGTATTTGTGCTCACTATGTACCAGGTATTATACTGTACATGTGCTATGATAGGTATAAGATCATCAGGTGGGACACAGTCCCTGTCTCATGTGGGGCTCACAATCTTATTCCCCATTTAACAGATGAGATGACAGAGGCACAGAGCAGTGAAGTGATTTGCCCAAGGTCACATAGCGGTCAAGTGGTGGAGCCGGGATTAGGTTCTCTGACTCCCAGGTCGATACTCTTTCCACCAGGCTACACTGATTATTATACCAAAGATGATTTTGAATAAGTACTTATGTACATTAATGCAGTGATAAATTTTTATTTTGATTATTATTCAAAGGATGATGATGTTGAGGCAGGCCCGCATGTCAACAGTTCAGTTCCTGGGCTGAGAGCGTAGGTTGGGGACCGGGAAATTCCGGAACAGGTTTAGGAGGCAGGACGGTGCTCAGATTAGCCTCAGGGAGATATTCTCCCCTTAGTAGTAATAATAATAATAATTGTGGTACTTGTATATGGGAAGCACTGTTCTAAGTGCTGGGATAGATATGTTAATTATTTTGGACACAGTCCCTGTCCCATAAAGTGCTCACACTCTTATCCCCATTTTACAGATGAAGTAATTGAGGTGCAGAGAAGTGAAGTGACTTGCCCAAAGTCCACAGCAGACATGTGGCAGAGCTGGGATTAGAACCCAGGTCCTTCTGACTCCCAGGCCCATGTTCTATCCATTATGCCACGTTACTTCTCATTCCGTACTCTCTCATTCCGTGTTGAGCTCAGAGGAAAGAGACACCCAGGATCTTTTCCTGCATTGTGCAGTGACCAGCCCCAGGTCGCCCACTGAGTAAGGCAGGGGAGGACGGTTGGAGATTTCAGCTCTCCTCCATCCCGACAAGCTTCCTGCCTCTCCACTCCCTCACGCCACGTGGCACCTCGCGCCAGCCGCTGCCAGGCAGCAGTGGCAATGAGGACCCACAAGACCAAGAGTGTCCCAAAAATCCAGCCTTCAGACTGCCCTACTTTCAGCGGGATGCAGGCTGGTGCCAGGAAAACTAGGACATCCCCCCAAGAAATGGACCATCTGGGACGCAGAGGCCAGACCCAGAGACGGCGGACTCTCGCTGAGAGAGGAAGCCACCGGCCTGTGCATATTCAAAGCCCTTTTAGACGGTGTTCCCCGACCGCAGCCGTTTCCGTTCAACGAGCTTTCCGATGTCCTCAGAAAATTCTATTAAAAGCAATCCGGGAAACCTTCATTAATAAACGTTCTGTTAAGACAGTCGGGCCCCGTAACTTGCCACCACAGTATTTTCTTCCACTCAGCATAGTGGAGGGGTCGGTTGGTACAGATAATTATGTCTGACGAGTCAACCCTGAACCAAAATTATCTAAGATATGAGTCGCCTCCCCCCACCAAAGTCCCGCAACCCACCCACAACCTCCTTGCAAAGAATGGCTAACAGTGATGTTAAGAGATGTGCAGGAATATGAAGCAGCATGGCCTATTGGATCCAACACTGGCCTGTGAATAAGAAGGACCTGGATTCTAATCCCGGCTCTACCACTATTCTGCCGTGACCTTGGACAAGTCATTAACTTCTCTGTGTCTCAGTTCCCTCATCTGTAAAATGGGGATTAAGACGGTGAGCCCCATGTGGGACAGGGACTGTATCCAACCTCATGATCTTGTATCTACCCCAGCGCTTAGTACAGTGCCTGGCTCATAGTAAGTGCTTAATAAATACCATTAAAAAGGTGGAAGAAACTGTAGGAAAGTGTGTTCCCGAAACTCGAGACTTAGAGCTCCCAGTTAGAAAGAGATTTATGAGTTGGCTGCAGAAAGAGTGGGAAAGGAGTTTTAGGGTGAGGTCTAGCATGTCCTAGTGAGAAGGGCAGAGGTCTGGGAGTCAGAAAACCTGAGTTCTAATCCTGTCTCCGCCAGTTGGTTGTTGTGTGATCATGGGCAAATCACTTAATTTCTCTGGGCCTCAGTTTCCTCGTCCATAGCGTGAGGATTCAATGACTCTCCTCCCTTCTACACAGACTCTGAGCCCCGTGTGGAACAGGGGGTGTCTCTGACCTGCTTAACTTGTTTAATATAATACCCCATTTAATGTAATAATATAACAATCACAGTAATAATGATAATAGGGTAGCAAACATAAAACTAGTGTTGCCTAGTGGAAAGAGCATGGCCTTGGGAGTCAGAGGACTTGGTTTCTAATCCCCACACTGCTACTTACTTGCAGTATGGCCTTGGGCATTTCACTTCACTTCTCTGTGCTTCGGTTTCCTCATCTGTGAAATGGGATTCAGTATCGACTCCCCTTGTGTGCCACCTGATTATCTTAAATCTATCTCCGTGTTTAGTATGACACTTAAAAGATGCCGTAATTATCGATAATCTATTTCCTCAGGCCAGCCACCACTTTAAAGAAAGGTTTAGACATTGCATTTATTTTGTGCCAAGACTTTCATAAGTGTGTAAGGTTGATAGCCGTTGACTTAAGGTGTTCCTTCCAAATCTGTTTTGAATTGTCCTGCCTTAGTCAATAACGTTTGAGTGCTTACTCTGTGCAGGTCCTCCTTTGTTAGGTCTTTGGAAGAGGACAACGAAGACACGATCCTTGTCTTCAAGGAGCTCAATCTGTGATGTTGAGAAGCAGCGTGGCCTAGTGGAAAGAGCACGGACCTGGGAGCCAGAGGACCTGGATTCTAATCCCCACACCGCCAATTTCTCTCCCAATTGTTTGCTGTGTGACCTTGGTCCAGTCACGTAACTTCTCTGGTGCTTGGAACAGTGCTTGACATATAGTAAGCGTTTAACAGGTAGCATGAAACAGTGATGTTGAGTGGCTACTTCTGTGATGGATCAGTGGTGGCTTGGAACACCTGCTTGGGGCTTGACTGGAGTGTGTGGGGATGACCTGAATCATAATAGGAAACGAAAGCGTGCAGCATCATGGGGTGGGCATGGACAGGGTTCAGAGTAGCAAACCTCGGGCATGAAACGGCGTGTGATTCATCGTTGCCGTTTCAGTTGAATCAGGCCTGGCAGTCACCTGTCTGGAGAAGATGATCTTTAGGGGCCTCTGTATCTTTCTTTCTTGTGGCCGGGGAGTGGGTCGCTTTATTATTCTGTGCTTCCCAGCGCCTAATAAGATACACTGCACCAAATGGATACTCAATAAAGACTGCTGCTATTATTGTTCCCACTGTACGTGTCTGAAGAGGCCAAGGAAATATTTCAGAACCAAAGATAGGCACCATTAAGAAAACTTCCGGTAGAGTAGTTTTGGGGCTGTGGGGAGACAGGGAGGGAATTGTCTACTTGCACTGTTGTACTTTCCCAAGGATTTAAGAAAGCCTACAGAAAGTGCTCAGTAAATACCACTGATTGACTGTTCAATTGATCTTAGGTGTCTTAAAAATCAGAAAAGATTATTCTTTTGTGTTTTGTCAGGTACTCTACTTTCCCATCTCTGGCTGCTGTTACTCTCTCTGTCTCTGCATTTTACATCAGAATCCTTTTTCTCTAGCTCATTACCGCATTTTGGATGAGGAACTATTTGAAATAATTGCTATGACAATCTATTATTCCCTAGTCTAAGGTGTGGGGTCACTGTTGATCAAACCTTATGCCAATACTTTAGCACCTTCTGGCCTGGACTATATGTCAAAAGAGATATGTGACTTTCTTTTTTGAAAAAACGGTATAGTGTAACAGCTTTTGTCTAATCTTTAGAGGAGGAGGAGAGCAGGTTAAGATGGCGCAGTGTGAAAATTGAAAATGAATCGCTTCCAGAAAAGAGAAGCTTTGCTAGTTGAGTGCATATGAGATAATTATCTGATTAGGAAACAACTGTTCCTAGGGTCTATGGTTTTTGGAACTTACGGTTTTTGGAAGGAGTTGGCATTTAAGAAGTCCAGTTGATTGGGAAGGGGAAAGACAGTAAACCAACAGAGTGGGTGATGGGGGAAAGTTATCTGAAAAAAAATCAAGGTTTCAGCATTTCAGTGCTTAAGAAGAAGTACATGTAGCTTAATCATTCTGAGGTGACACATTTATTTTATTACTTCATTAACCAATTCCAGACCCTCTATTTTCTGTTCCTCTGCTTTAAAATATCGACTAATTATTGAGACCAGGTTTGCTGGAAGCAAGCATCAATTCCTTACAGAAGCGAGGGCTGTGGCCATTACTCTTCAGTGACAGAAACTGCTCTTTCCTTCATGCCTAAATCCATTATCCAGGGGCTAGAGGATGATACAATGCTAAGTATCTTATGTAAAAGTTGTGCCATTTAAAGCACAAGCATTAGAATGGGCTCCCTTTCAAAAGGGTAGCAAATAGCCAAAGATGTCTTAAATCATGGTGACAATATGATCATCATTGTCATCATTATTTCATTATTAAAGTAGTAGAGGTATCCAAACTCTTCCCAGTGAGAGTGGCAGCTCCCAAAAACCTCTTCCCCGTGACTTCTTTTCTACTACCTCTCACCAATCTCTTTCCTCTAATCAGGCATTCATTTATTCCATAGCATTTATCGAGGATTTACGGTATGCAAAGTACTTTACTAAGAACTGGGGAGAGTACAGTATAACAATAGACACATTCTCTGCCCACGAGCTTATAGTCTTGAGTGAGTAAATGCCTCCCCTCCACACACTGTCAACATTCCCCTGGATTTTCATGCCCAGCTCCTATCCTCCCCTTCCTCATCTTGCCTCTCTCACACACATGCATGGCCTCATCTAGTGGCGCCATTCAAGGCCCAGTAAGCTGCCTAACCACCAGTCAGAAACTCCATGGTGATGACTCACAAATCATCTTTTATACTGCGAGATTACAGAGCCAGTCAGTCGATTGAAATTATAAAGGGCTTACAGTGTGTAAGGCCCTGTAATAGGTGTGTGGGAGAGTACACTATAAAAATATACATTCCGTGCCCACAGCAAGCTTACACTCTAAAGGGGGAGATAGACATTAATACAAATAAATTACAGATCTGTACATAAGTGCTGTGGGGCTAGGAGGGGGGGATGAATTAAGGGAGCCAGTCAGGGTGACGCAGAAGGGGGTGGGAGAAGAAGAAAGATGGACTGAGTCAGGGAAGGGCCCTTGGAGGAGATGTGCCTTCAGTAAGGCTTTGAAATAGAGGAAGAGTAATTGTCTGTCAGATGTGAGGAAGGACGACAATCCAGGCCAGGGACAGGAGGTGGGTAAAAGGCCATTTTGTTCCAAGCACTGTACAAAGTGTTGGGTTGTATACAGTGCAATCAGATTAGATACAATCCCTTTCCCACATGGGACTCACAGTCTTAGTGGATGGGAGAACAGGTATTTTAATCCACATTTTATAGATGAGGAAACTGAGGCACAGAGAAGTAAAGAGACTTAGCCAAGGTCAGGGAGCAGGCAAGTGGTAGAGCTGGGTTGAGGACACAGGTCTCCTGACTCCCAGACCTTTGCTCTTTTCTCATAGGATATACTGATAGAAATCAGGGTGTGAATCTCAGGGGAATAAGAAGAGCAGGAGAGAACCCAGGCCCACAGACTCTCTAGTTTCCAGAACAGTCCTGGTAAAGGTGCCAGTGGCATTTTTAAGAGACAGGAGGGCCGGGGAGGAAAATCCTCTCACTCTCACCCTGCCTCGATTCTTGAATTTTGAGTGATTCACTGGTGGTGAAGCAGAGTTTCCAATCAGTCAATCAGTATTATTTATTGAGCACTTATTGCGTGCAGAGCACTTGGGAGAGGTCAATCAGTCGTATTTACTGAGCGCTTACTGAGTGCAGAGCACTGTAATCCCGGCTCTGCCACTTGTCAGCTGTGTGACTGTGGGCAAGTCACTTCACTTCTCTGTGCCTCAGTTCCCTCATCTGTAAAATGGGGATGAACTGTGAGCCTCACGTGGGACAACCTGATGACCCTGTATCTACCCCAGGGCTTAGAACAGTGCTCTGCACATAGTAAGCGCTTAACAAATACCAACATTATTATTATTAGTGCTTGGGAGAGTACAACACGACAATATAACAGACACTTTCCCTGCCCACAGTGAGCATAGTCTAAAGGGTAGTGCAATGGAGTAGGTAAACACAAGAACCTTACAGGCTAGAGGGGCCCTGAGAAGTAGTGTTAGGTAGTAAAAAGAGCATGGATCTGGGGGGTCAGAGGATCTGGGTTCTAATTCTGGCTCCACCACGTACCTGCCGAGTGACCTTGAGCAAATCAGTTAAATTCTCCGTGCCTCAGTTCCCTCCTCTGCCAACTGGAGATTCTCTCCTCCTCCTACTTGGATTGTGAGCCTCATGTGGGACTTCGTAGCTAACCCAGCACTCAGTATAATGCTTGGCACATACTAAGTGCTTAACAAATCCCAGTATTATTATTATTTGAGGAAGACATCTGGAGAACTGCCTTGCGTTACTGCACTGCGTGTTTTATGGAGAGTCATTCTAACTTTGGGCAGGCCCTTTCTGGGCTGAACACATCCTCAATACCCTACCATCCTTACTGGTTTGTGAAGCATTACATTGCTGCACTGCTGTGGGTAGAATATAAATGTAAAATGCTTTGGTGGCAGCCCAGTGTCTCCCCAAGGGGATAGAGCCAAACATACTCTTTAGTTCAGGGAGTTTGTGTGCTTTAAGTCTCACCCCTCACCCTGAAACAACATGAAACCTAATAATAGCCAGAGTCTGAAAGGGAAGCCTTATAAGCCAAAAAACAAAGATGTTGCCAAGGAGCCAAAAGAGCATCTCAAACTAAAAGTAGTTCCAGCTTTCCTCCCACATCTTAAAGTTGATGGAATGCGAGTGGTGTTTTTTTCAAAAAAATTAGGGCTGGACAAGCCTCGGTGTCAAGGAAATGTTCATGCCGGAGCCGGCTTCACGATGATGGCATTTTGCATGGACTCCCCTTTCCCCTGAGTCATTCCGCTTGGAGATTCCGCTCTCTCGTCCTTTTCCCTGAGGCCCTTCGTCTTCACTTTGCCCGAGAGCGAAGCTGGAGGTAATGACTTTTCTATCTCCGCTCCCCACCTTTGCCATCTCCACCCCAGGGTGCCCGGAAACCAGGCGTAACCAGCGTAATTATGGGAAAAGAGGAGGACCCAAGAAACCCTGTTTCTCAACCTGGGACCAGAAAAACCTCTAGGCCTGCAGGAAATGAGGGGAAAAAAAAATCCACTGATTTCCCCGGAGCCCGTCTCCTAAGCGACATCCCTGTCACAGGAAGCGGTAAAGGGGAGCTGCCTGGAAGGTAGACACAAGGTTTTAAATGGGTTTCGGGCCAGTCAGTAATATTTATTGAGCACCTACTGGATCCAAAGCACTGTTCTAAGCGTTTGAATGGTGCACTTGGCCCACTACTATCTGGAATGGCACTGGGAAGGTGAAACTTCAGTTGGACAGACATTCATCCTCCCCAGAGGGGGTGAAATTGCTGAGAATGGAAAGCATTGCAAGGCCCTTGTTAAGACTGATTAATGATTTGTACTCTCTAATTTTACCGAGGTTAACGGATCCCTGTGGGAGAACATATACACAAATGACAAAAGGAGTTCTCTGACCATATAAAGCCACAGTCCTGTCATGAAACTATAAAAATGGGGCTTTCTGTTTAGCATTTTAGCATTAGGAGGTGACCGTTGAAACTAAGTCTTGACTTTTGGTAGCAGTCTTTTCGCATGGAGCAGATGACCATAATCATCTCATTTTAAAAAGTCTGTCTTCCTTCGCAAAACCGTTTGAAATGAAGAAATCACCAGCAGGCCCGGTCCTGATCCGAAACGCAAATACAATGCCGCTTTCAACTCGAAACTTCACTTCTAGGGTTTCTAACCTCAACAATCTGATGTTGCAATTCCGTGTTGTCTTGCTATGGGACTGCTACTAGGGCAACAGGGAACCTTAAAGTGTCACGTGCTCAGAGGGAGCCTGCGAGCCAAAGAAAGCGCGGTCATAGAATAGAGCATCAAGGGCCCCTGTTCTTAAGGGGATTCTTCTGGCGGGTGTAGTCGGGAACACACAGAGGGAGCCCATTTAGTCTTTGACTCCCTAACTGCTCTCCTGTTGGCTGCCTGGGTCTTGGACTTCTTTGGGCCCACTCAAAGGCAAAGAGGTTTAAATTTTCCATTTTACATTATCCTGGACAGACCTGAGAAGTCAGTCGTATTTATTGAGTGTTTAATATGCGAAAAGCACTGTACTAAGCGCTTGGGAGGGTACAATAGAACAACAGACACGTTCCCTGCCCACAACGAGCTTGCAGTCTACAGGGACTGTAAGACAGCTGCCCACATTCCCTGTTGTGGGCAGAGAATATGTCTGTTGATCATTGTACTTTCCCCAGCTCTCTTAGTACTGTGTCTGCACACAGTAAGGCTCAGTTAATACGACTGAATGAGTGACTACATCTTTCCCGGAAGATGCAACATATAAGAAGGAGGTACCTGTGATGAGAGAGAAGAAAGTTGTAGAGGCCAAGAATCCGGCCTGCTAGTTGCTTAATAACTTTCACACACACTGGCAGGTCCCCGCCCCCCCCCCCCCCCCCCCCCCCCCACCAAATTTGACACTTTATTAAGTAGCTCATTGTGCCCTTCTAAGGAAGAGAACAAATTTAACCGTTAAATGTAGTGAGTCCAGGTATCGAAGGAGAAGGGAAGTGATGGCTCTATTATTTCTGACAGTCTGTTTGCTCAGGATGGTCAATCATTCGGTTTTATGGCCGACAGTCCGTTTTGAGGCACCGGACGCCTACATGCGTAGAATTTTTATTTTCAACAGGCGGCTTCCCTCCACCTCGGCTTTCGTCGCCTAGTTCCATGGTCAGGATGTAGCTTCTGTTTGCGCGCTGTCCTAGGAAGGAACCCAATGGCCGTGGAGCAAATTGGGATGGAGTGGGGCAATCGGGAGAATTTGGCATTCTTCCTCAAAGAAGCACATGTGACATCAACTCGTGCTACATGCCGAGCATTACGCATGTTCCATCCATCTCATGCATCTCAATCGATCGACAGCATTTATTGCATGCCTCATGTGTGCCGAGGACTGTAGTAAACACTTGAGTACAACAAAACTAGTAGACATGAGCTCTGCCCTCAGTGAGTTTGCAATCAAGTCGGGGAGACCGGCACTAGAGGAAGATAGAGATGGGATCAGTCGATCAGTGGTATGACTGAGTGTTTATTGGGTGCAGAGCACTGTACTAAGCGCTTGGGAAGGTACAGTATAATAGAGTTGGTAGGCATAATGCCTGCCTAAAAGGAGTTTAGAGGGGGTGACCGACATTAAAGAACCTCTAGAGGTTGCCCATCCACCTCTGCATCAAACAGAAACTTCTTACCAACGGCTTTAAAGCACTTAATCACCTTCTCCCCTCCTACCAATTTCCTACTGAAACCCAGCCCTCACACTTCAACTCCTGTAATGCCAACCTACTCACTGCAGCCTGATCCCATTTTTCTCGCCGTTTATCCCTCGCCCACGTACCACCTCTGGCCTGGAACATTTTCCCTCTTCATATCCAAAAGATGATCCCTCTTCCCACCTTCAAAGCCTTATTGAAATCACATCTCCTCCTAGAAGCCTTCCCTAAGTGCTCGTTTCCGCTTCTCCCACTCTGCTGCGCTTCGCCCTTGCCCTTGAATTTGCACCCTTTATTCACCCCTCTCTCAGCCCTACTGAATTTATGTACTTGTCTGTAATTTATTTATATTAATGTCTGTTTCTCTTTCCAGATTATAAACTCACTGTGGATAAGGGAATATGGCTAGCAACACGGTTACATTGTTCTCTTCCAAATGCTCACCCTTCCAGGTGAGAAGCAGCAGGGTCTCCTGGAAGGAGCATGGGCATGGGAGTCAGAGGATCTGGGTTCTGCCCCTTGTCTGCTGTGTGACCTTGGGCAAGTCACTTAACATCGCTTTACCTCAGGTACCTTATCTGTAAAATGGGGATTGTCTGTGAGCCTTCTGTGGGACAGAGGCTATGACCAACCTGATTGTCCTGTGTCTACCCCAGCTGTTAATACAGGGCTTGGCACACAGAAAGAGCCTAACAAATATCATTTTTAAAAAGTGCCTAGTAAGGGTGCTCTGCACACAGTGAGCTCCTCCACTTGTCTGCTGTGTGACCTTGGGCAAGCCATTTAACTTCTCTCTGCATCAGTTCCCTCATCTGTAAAATGGGGATTGAGACTATGAGCCCCACATGGGACAACCTGATTACCTCGTATCTACCCCCACACTTAGAACCGTGCTTGGCACATAGTAAGCACTTAAATATCATTGTTATTATTAAGCACTCAAATATTGATTGATTAATTGATTAAAATAAATAACAGATAAGGGAAATCAAAGAGTGGAAGTTCTGGGGTTGGAGTGGGGTGAATATCAAGTGCTGAAGAGGTATAGATCTAGTGCTCAGACAATACAGAGGAGATAAGAGGTTAGTCAGGGAAGGCCTCTTGGAGGAGGTGTAATTATAGGAGGGCTCCGAAGATGGGGAGAGTGGTGCTCTGTTGGATGTGAAGAAGAAGGGAGTTACAGGCCGGAGGGCATTTGGGGACGAGGGGGTCTAAAAGCAGGATTGATGAGACTGAGATACAGAGAATAGGTTGGCGTTAGGGGAGCAAAGTGTACGGGTTGTGTTGTAGTACATCGGGGAGGTGACGTAAGAGGGGCGAGGTGATTAAGGGCTTTAAAGCCTTTGGTAAGGAGTTTCTGCTTGATGCAGAGGGGGGTGGGCTAACCATTGAAGGTTTTTGAGGAATGGGGTGATAGGAAATGATCTGGACAGAACATTGACATGGACTGGAAAGGGGAGAGAAAAGGGAGTGGAGTGGAAAGAGAGGCCAGTGAGGAGGCTGATGCAGTAGTCAAGGCGGGATATAAGTGCTCGGATCAGTGTGTTAGCAGTTTGGAGAGGGAAGGGCTGATTCATAGATATATATATACATTTGTCAAACACCTCATTGTCCAAGATTCTCAAGTGCCATAAATGGCCACCCTTTTATATACCAGATCTCCTTTCCCACCACTGGGATGGGATAAGGATCTTAAATAGTTCTGCCATTTCTGAGGCAGAGAGATAAACAATTGTAGAGTATTCTTGGAAGCAGCGTGGCTCAGTGGAAAGAGCCTGGGCTTGGGAGTCAGAGGTCATGGGTTCTAATCGCTACTCTGCCGCCTGTCAGCTTTGTAACTTTGGGCAGGTCACCTCAATTCTCTGTGTCTGTTACCTCATCTCTAAAATGGGGATTAAAACTGTGAGCCCCACGTGCGACCACCTGAAGACCTTGTATCACCTCCCCCCGGCGCTTAGAATAGTGCTCTGCACATAGTAAGTGTTTAACAAATGCCATCATCATTATTATTATTATTATCATCTTGATAAACTCCTCAATCAATCAGTGGTGTTTATTGAGCACTTACCAAGTACAGAGCGGGGAAGCAGCATGGCATAGTGGATAGAGCATGGGCCTTGGAGTCAGCGGGACATGGGTTCTAATTACGGCTCCACCATTTTTCAGGTGTGTTGCCTTGGGTAAGTCATTTCACTTCTCGGTGCTGCAGTTACCTCATCTGTAAAATGGGATTGAGATTGTATGCCCGACATGGGACGGGGACTGTGTCCAACCTGATTCGATTGTAGCCACCTCAGGGCTTAATACAGTGCCTGACAGTAAGCACTTAACAAATCCCACTTTTTTTTATTAAGTGCTTGGGAGAGTACAATATAAGAGAATTAGCAGACACATTCCCTGCCCATTATAAGCTTAAAGTCTAGGGACTAGACAAGAGACTAAACTCCTGGCAGGTAAACACTTTGTTACCAGAGCCCAGATTTCAGTGATGAAGATTTATAGCAGTTGGAGGGATTGTGTGGGGATGATAAAAAAAAAAATAAATAAAATAAATAAAAAAAATCCTTCTTTGCCATTTGGACAAGGATTGGCTTTCAATCAGGGCCGATTTCAATTGTTGCAATCTCTGAGTTTCCACAGAAAGGCAAGGTGACTCCAGCTGTTTGGATTTCAGACGGTTTGCCGTCTGACGAGATTGTCAGATCTTCTCCAACTCCACCTCTTCCAACCGGCTTCCTCTCTGGGATCTGGGATTTCGGATCCAGGCGTGCGTCTGTAAAGAACCCAGGACCTTGGCGAGGGATTTGCCGTTCTTTACCGGAAGTCAGGTCCCCCTGGACCAATCCATTTCATCAATCAGTGATATTTATTGAGTGCTTAGCGTGTGCAGAAGGCTGAACTGAATACTTGGTAGAGATCCCTGCCCACAAGGAGAGTCCAGTCCAGAGGACTGTAGCTAACAGTCTGTACATTTTCTCTGCCAGTGTTTTGGGTGCTGCCTTCCTGGCTTCTTCGGGGGTCCCTTTGGCCAAGTCAGGTTGACCGTGAGACCCCGGCCAGGGTGATTGCCAGCCGCAGCCCCTATGCTGTTTATTGTTACACTGTACTCACCCAAGTGCTTAGCATACTGCTTTGCCCAGAGTAAGCACTCAAAAACGATCGGGGGAACCAAGGGCCACTTAGAGAAGCAGAGCGGCTTAGTGGATACAACATGGACCTGAGAGTCAGAAGGACTTGAGTTGTAATCCTGGCCCCACCACATGTCGGCCGTGTGATGTTGGGCAAGTCACTTCACTTCTCTTGGCCTCAGTTGCCTCATCTGTAAAACGGCGATTAAGATCACGAGCCCCACGTGGGGCAGAGACTGTGTCCAACTTGATTGCCTTGACTGTGCTTGGCACATTAGTGCTTAAATACCATAATTTATTATTATTATTATCACACAGATCCACTAGCCCTCCTGTTATGGCTGTTGGAGAAAGAATACGTGCTGGGATGAGCCACTGGATTGGTCCAGTAATGGCACTGCAGATGGTCTTACATTAAGTCTCTATGAGTTTTAATACCTGAATTCCCAAATGGACCTAAGAGGAAGCCCTAGAGCTTCTGATTTATTAAATACCCCAGAGACAGAATTGATGTGCTCACGCGTAGTGAAGATGTTTCTTGTTTAAGGTGGGTAATTTGACTCTAGGTAAGAATTTCCTAAGAACTTGGTCCATTTGCAAAGCGTGGCCACGTAGCTGTGGCATCACACTTGGAAAGGCTTAGAGATTATCTGTCTTCCCCTCTAGAGCCAGAGCTCGTTGTGGGCAAGGAATGAGTCTACCAATTTGGTTATATAGTACTCTCCCAAGTGCTTAGTAGAGTGTTCTGCACACAGTAAGTGTTTGATGAATACGATTGATTGAGATCGGGATTAAATTCAGCTTGACCTTTACCTTTAGGGAGGAACAAGAGGAGAGTTGAAAGGGTCCTGAGTGAGCTTTCACTAAGAGAAGCAGCATGGCATAGTGGAGAGAGCACGGGACTTCATGGGTTCTAATCCCAGTTCTGCCACTTGCCTGCTGTGTGACCCTGGGCAAGTCACTTCACTTATCAGGGCCTCAGTTACCTCATCTGTAAAGTGGGGATTGAGACTGTGAGCCCCATGTGGGACAGGGTCTGTGTCCAACCCTATTTGCTTGTACCACGCCAGCACTTAATACAGTGCCTGGTGCGTGGTAAGTGCTTAGTGTGGCTCAGTGGAAAGAGCACGGGCTTTGGAGTCAGAGGTCATGGGTTCGAATCCCGGCTCAGCCACTTGTCAGCCGTGTGACTTTGGGCAAGTCACTTAACTTCTCGGTGCCTCAGTTCCCGCATCTGTAAATGAGGATTAAGACTGTGAGCCCCACGTGGGACAACCTGATTCCCGTGTCTACCCCAGCGCTTAGAACAGTGCTCGGCACATAGTAAGCGCTTAACAAATACCAACGTTATTATTAACAAATACCATTCTCATAATCGTCATCA